>NW_017729002.1:931853-955078 GCF_001723915.1 Gavialis gangeticus | reverse complement strand
AACTACTTCACAGTTAGGGCGGCTAGGAGCTGGAACCAACTTCCAAGGGAAGTGGTGCTGGCCCCTACCCTGGGGGTCTTTAAGAAGAGGCTGGATGCCTACCTGGCTGGACTCATTTGAGTCCCGTTTTTTGTTTTGGGGTTTTGTTGTTCTCCCGCCCTGGCGGGGGGTCGGCCTAGAAGATCTACTAGGTCCCTTCTGACCCTAAATCTATGAAACTATGAAACTATAAGTGGTGCTGAAGCCCATGAGCCAGATGTCACCACTGATGACTTGCTGTTGAAGAGGAAGCTGTGGAGTGCCTTAGACTCCTGTCCTTATACATCCTTGACAGTAAAGAGGGTCTCTGGAACTGGACCTAAGTGCTGGGAATTTAAAATTGGGAAATTTCTAAACCTTTTCAAGATCCACAGAGGACATGAAGCCATTCTTCACTCACTCAAGGAAAGGGGTGAAGCATGCCACCTTTAGGAACCTTGAGATGGTAATCCAGAACTATCACTGAGCCTGCATTCACTGGAGGAGTACATCTCTGGTAGTAACAACATGGACAGTCCTGTTGAGAGCGTGTTTGTGCTTGTAGATGCCTGCAACTCAACCAAGTCAAATCCTGCCCTCCAGGGATTGAGGCCGATCTCATAGATTGGGATCCAAAGAGCAGCTGTAGATCAAGTACATGGCTTGTCACACTATAGATGGAAGTAACTTGGCTCTTTATGAACACCTATTCTTACAGTTTTTGTGCACTTTGGTTTTGTTACATGAAACCTACATTTGAAAACATCATAAATATACTTTATGATGTACCCCATAATCCATATGACAATGATGTCCTCTTGGACTAAACAAAATAACTATGTATTGTGTATTTTCAGACATTTTTAACAATGTCTAACAGAATTATTAGGAATTATTAGTTGACTGAAAACTACAATATATCAGTATCTTCCAGAAATATATAAATTACTTGTATACTAATAAAAAATTACTTGTATACCATCAGATAAGCCTTCTGATTTCTAGCCCCCAAAAGAACTAAGGTTTACATCCACTTTAGAAATCATTCAACTTTAATGGAAAATGTGCTTCGCATTTCATGAAAGATGTCAAAATTTTTCAAAAGCAAACAACATTAAACTGATAAAGTGACACCATTTTCCAAAGTAAAAATCCTTTCATGCATCAGGAATTGGAAGGTGCTTTGAAGTATTGCATACTTAATTGCATTAGCATTTCCAATGTTTCATGTTTTATAAGTAGGGTGTGAAAATTTGCTTTAGAATCAAATTTGGCATAAGTAGCCTTAAGGAAAATTGGCTTTATTATGTATGCATAAAGATGGAATAAATGTAGGATGCCTTCTTTTGTGTTTATAATCACAAGCAGTTGTTGATTTAGCCACCAATTAGTCCATATTGTATAAATCCTTCTAGAATTTTGATAAACATATGTAAACATATAAGGATTATAAGCTTTGAAAAGTAAAAACTTTAGTTATATAGAGTATATATGAAATATATTTTCCATACATACACTGCAGAAACTCTCATGTAAATATTGATCTAAATCTTATGTAAACTCTACAGTAAATATTGGTAAGTGTGAAGAGAACGGAGAAGTGTGAAAGAATGCCTTTTACTCAGGTTAGACTCTGATATGGAAAATCTCTGATATGGAAAATCTCTGCCTCTTATTTCAATTCTTATTAAAAACTTATAAAACGAATTTGTTCCCCTCTCTTATATTCAGATAAAGAGATGTTTTTACAGGTAACTCTTGCTGAATTCTAAACTAACTTCTACAACTTTCCTATCCTTATTTCATTTTTAAATGTAAAGTTATATTTTTAGGATTTTGCTTACAGAAACCAACATCGGAAATTCACTTAAAACAGGGGTTGGCAACCTTTTAGCAATGGCAGGCCCATTAACACAACTCAGTCTGAAGGTAGGCTGCCATTTGTGACCCAGATACCGCCACTTCCCTTGCCACCATATGCCAGGGGTTACTGACCCCTGGCTTGAAATGGAAACTGCACTCTACCTCTCATAGACTTCATGCACATCTTACTGAATGTGTAAGAAACGCAGATCCCATGGGAGTTTTAGCCTCATGAAATATCCAAAATTTTCCCTTAGTATTTGATAAAATAAGCAGCCCTAATATTATTAACAATAATCACTCTTATATTATTGCATGATCATATGCAATAATGTATTAAAACACTACTATTACTAAATAATTTCTTACTATTGGTGTTCTTTTAGATCTACTGAGAGTTGCATTATTACTGGAAAACCAGTTAACAGTTGTCCAGTCACCACATCAGATGAGGTATACCCACTTCAAAACAAAGGTGATTTAAAACATTTTGAAGCCTTTCATTATGGGGCCGGAAGGTGCCTTCCATACAAAAAAGGTAAGGCTTCCATGTTTTCTGCTTGAGGTGCATGGAGACCATTTGGGTAGCCAAGAAATGCCCTGAGGATAAGGGATATTAATGCTATGCGCCTCTACACTCCATGGGCCATGAACAGGTAAACATTGATGTTTTGGAGCAAGCATATACCATCAAAGAATCCTCCTAATTCAAAGGAAATCTTCCTACAATTACTTCTACTTTGAGCAGTGATTGTCAAGCCACTCAGTCTTCTATGCACTGAGACGCTGCCTGGTTTTAACATAACAAAACAGTTTTTCATCCCTCACTGATTAATATGCATCTCACTTATGATAGGTTTTATACAGTAATAACTCAATGACACCAATAGTTAATCTCCGATTTAAACCAACATGAGAGAAATCAGATCTAGGGACGTACTTTCCTTGTCTATTAAATAGATATCATATTCGGTGCTTTCTAGGCTACAATGTATTATCATAAAAAAAAGACTTCAATCAAATTTGAGTCAAAGTTGCTTCCAGTGGGCACATCTACACAAGAGGTTTACTGCACAGTTGTCAAATTAGCTCTGCAGTAAACGTCTCAGTGTTTCCATGTTAGGACAGAGTAAACAAATTAACTCCACAGCAATGCATGTGTAGATGCTGATGGAGCTGGCTTGGGCACAAGGGTGTTACAGTGCAGGGGCTCCAGCCAGCCCCTCCACAGCACACTGAGTTGGGGGGGGGAGTGGCCCCAGGCTGCCTCTCAGCTGCAGCTGCTCTGACCCAGCTCATTGTATTGCAGACTTGGGTGTACATTCAAATGCAGTGCCCAGGAACAATAAACTCTAGAGTGATATGCACCAGAGTTTACTGTTGCACATGTAGATGCACTCAGTGCATCTCTTTCTATACTTAAAGTATAAACTTTTTATTTATTTTATGCAGACTTTGAAGAGATTTAAGGAAAAATCCCTGCTGTATTATTAATGACCTTCACGATAACAAGGAGGTGTAAATTACTTCCATAAGAACCATTAACTGCTCTGTTATCCTTCAGGAAAAACATTACCACTTCACTGAAAGTACAAAACTTCCATTTATTTAGAACCTAACCGTCTTTCATCCAAATGTTCTTCAAGCTTATTCCGAATGGATAAATTAGTCCACTGAGATTTCGGCCTGACCACGGGAGTCCTAGCCTCACAAATTTTACAGGTGCCTAAAGCTCATCATGTTAACACCACTTCATTATAGGTTTTGAGAACTATAACTGAGAAAACAATTTGTTTAAACCTTGCAAGATTTTCTGGTATGAAGAGACTCTTTATGTAGCATATACTTAATTAATTAGGAAACAGCACGTGTGGATTATATTCATCTGGCCACAATCTGAATCAGTAATATCTACCGTGTAAATGCAGATTTACGTTATATGGACCAGAATTAAGGCAATTCACTGTTGGAGGAGGGGGGGGAGAAGAGTCCTCATATTGTCTGCCTTTTTATTTATGAGCACCCAAGACAACAACTAGAACCGGTGAACCTGCAACTCAATTTTAAAAACATTTTGTCCCAGATCCAAAGGTATTTTCATGCTTAACTCCTAGAAAGCATCTATGTGCTACTGAAATCTCTGTTACTTCTGCCTCTCTCACTGCGTTTGGTGGCTGAACTGACACCTGTTGATTGCAACAAATCACTATGAAAAATTAACATTAAGTTTTAAGTACTGTAACAACTACTACAATGGGAACATCACAATAAAAGAAAGAAAATGTAAACATAGCCCTGAAAGGTTATGAAAAATTGTTTGGGCAGGGCAAGGTAATATAATCTCTGTAGTATAGATTTCATGATTATGGATTAAGCTGTATTCCCTTCTTTCCACAGTAACCAATAAGCATCATTTTCCACTAGATGCAAATCACTTATTGGCTTGTTTAAGTCACTGTATAGCTTACAGTGAGCCTGCCCTTGGTTCACAGAACTTATAGACAGAAAACACAGAGAAAATATAAATCACTGAAGCCTTAAGCTATGGAATGCAACTCACACAGTATATTGTTAGATGCTGACTTGTACAGATACAGCAGAACATGGATTCATGTAGTATCAAGAGATTACTTCTGTATTATACCTGTTCCATTACCAAAATCTTTGAAATCCTCCTCAGCATGGATGCGCTTAAGATTTTATCCACGAAATGCCAAATGGCATCCTTCATGAAGGGATTTCTAATTAAAGACCAAAATAAATCAGATCCTATTATAACTGGTATAAATTGGACCAGCCACACTGACTTCAGCGCAGCTATGCTGATTTCTACAAACTGTAAATCTCACCTATTAGACATTCATATAGAGCTCCCTTGAGGAGGTTGCTGATGTTTATGCAACACTGTCAAACCAGCCCTGTACTAATGACCAACCACAAAGCATAGGATGGAGCTTTCTGTCACATTTCTCAGTACTGTTTAAAACAGCAATTGGCAAGTGAGGAGGGGAAAAAATCAACACCCAGGTACATAACATGTTCTAGACTATGTTTCAGCTCTTCCTTCTATGTAGTTAAGGAAGAGCCTTGTAAAGTATTCAGACCATTATGTAAATTGTAATGTGGCAACAAACAGGAACAATCTCATCCAGGGGAAAGTGACACTGACTCATTTGAACTAAACTGATCAGGTCTGGAATAATTTTAATTTGTACGATTTGTTCAGTACGTCTATTAATTCAGAAAAGTAGGATTTATAGTTGCTATTATAATACCTAATATGCTTACCCAGTGTTATTGCAGATTATTATCTGAAGACTGTATTACATTTTTTAAACAGTTATAAATACAGAATGGGAGAAAATATGCTTCCTATTGTTTTAAAGATTAACATTTAATTTTGTTTTAGACCAACTTATAAACTTTTCAATTAATCTTATTGTGAAGTAACCATAGTAACCCAAGCTTTCTGAAATATTTTTTCTTATTCACTTTTTAAAAGCTTGCTACTAATTACAACTTTTCCCACTAAAAATAACAGATGCCCTCCAGATGTATTTTAGTCTTTCTTGCTTTTCAAACTAAATTTGACATCTTATCTGCAATAAGGCAAGGTTGGGAACTGATGCCAATTACATCTTATGTTATACAAACACTATTCTTAAGCAGTGTTAAAATTATTCTCAATTAGTTGGCTAATGTTTGTTCTACAAATTCTAATATAGAAGATGCTCAGGAAAAATGTCTAGGAGCCAAAATAACATTTATTGCAAATTTGCCTATAAATAACCTTTGCAAACTTCTACTTGCGTATTCATTCAGTGCAAGAAATTATTAGTTTTTAAATTACGTACTGTAAGTGATTAATTACAGTAAGTATCAATTAATTAAATGATCCAAGGATGAGAAGGGGGCTGGCTGGAGGGACAAGTTTATATCCTCACTTGGGTGAAGAGACGCTGAGGCCAGTGAGAAGCCCAACAGGTCATGCAGTGCCTTCCCCATCTTTGACTACCCCTCCTAGAATTCCTGAGGAACAGAGACACTTAAGGGGGTCACTACCCTGCATTTCAGTCCAAACAGGAACCCATCCCTTAATGCTGGTGGGAGGTGGAGAGGAGAGGGGCTTGTAGTTTTCCAATGAACTTTAATGGACGTTAGGTCAAACCCTGTTGTGTGATCCCAACTGAAACAGTTAAATCTACAGTTACAAACTATTCTGAATCTGACATACAATTCATCCTTGTGAAGAAATGATGAGCACATTAATTTGAAGGAAATGCTCACTGCAGACTAAACATTCAGTTCATTGATACACAAATTATATATATTTGAAATGACTGGTAATATAGAGAGAATGAGGATTTCCAGAGCTGGGATGTTTCAGTCCAGTGTTAAACCTAGATTTTAATTCAGCACCCAAGTGATGAGTTTTGGAGGATGTATGAGAAGGCGGGAATAAACAAACAGGAAATTTCAAAGAAGACCTTTCAATTAAAGGTTACCCTTCTGATGGAACCTGCAGCTCCTTTCAATTTCTTTTTCTGCTGTTTTTAAACAACTTCACAGCAATATCCTCTAAATGGTGTCAACTGTCACAGCCTTATTGGGCACATCCAGACAAGTGTGCACGTGCCTCTTGCAATGTCTCAAAGCCCTTTGAGATGCTGCAAGAGGCACCTGTGGAAACAAAAAAAAGTTCCCCAAACTGCAGATTTGCAGCACGGCAGCAAAATTAGACCCCTGGATATCCAGGGATCAAAAAATACCCTGGGGAAAAAAGCAGGGCAAGGCACAGTCCAGGACCATGCCCTGAAGCAACTGGAGGCTCGGGTCCTCCACAGAGATGCTCTTCCCATCACTGCCCCAACCTGGCCCCAGCATCTGAGCAATAAAAAAAAAGCAGCAGCAGCAGCTACCGTCAGGGTCACTGGGGCCTTATGGCAGAGCCCCCCAGCACAGCACAGCATGGGGCAGCAGGGACCAGAAGCTCCTGAGAGTGAGTAGCCCTGAGCTACTTGCCAGGTAGGCTTTTTATACTGCTGGGGACAGCACAGGTGCTGGCCCCGGGCTCTAGCTCCCCCTGGCTGCAGATCCAGGAGGAGCCAGGCAGGATTATTTTGCCCCAAGTGGCACAACTTGCACCACACCAAAGTGCATGTCTGGGCATGTGTGCTGAGGCAAAAAGCCCCGGCTCAAATTTGCACTGCTTCTGTTTGAGCTGCTGCAAGTGCACGTGCTTGCATGTGTGGATGCGCCCACTGACTTTACTTACAACGAATTAGAAATGTGGCCTATGTAGCATATTTTTAAATAAAAATTGAGCAACTTAAGTCAGCACCTCATCAGTAATAATAGCTCATCATCATCGTAACTGATATTAGAGCTAGTAATGGGCAGGAGCTTAGTCAGCACCAGAGATAAACTCACCCTTTGTAAACAAGATACCCCAAACTGTCTGTGAATTTTCGTTCATGCTCTCGAATTCAATAACATAACTAGGGGTGGGTAAGAGGGGCATGAACCCTGGGCACTAAGTTAGAGGGAGCACCAGAATCACTCCTGTGGAGTCTGCACCTCGGCAGCAAAAACAGCCCCGTGCCAGGAACTTGCTGCACTTGCCCCTCCCACCCTGCCAATCACATGCGTTCTCCCCGCCACTCTTGGAACTGCAGGGTTTGTTTAGAGTGCCATCTCAGCTAGTTATGCAGAGGCTGGAGTTGATAGAGAGAAGGGTGAGATAAGGACAGAAAAAAGATAACATGAGACAATCAAGGACAGGAATAGTAATGTCAAAAAAGGAGTTTGGAGGTGAGAAGAGAGAGAAGCCTAGGAAGAGAGGAAATAAGAAAGCAAAATAATGGAGCAAGAAAGAAATGAGAAACAGCTTCAGTAAAGAGAAGGACCAAGGAAATATTAAAAAGAAAGAAAATGGTGATGGCAGCTGATAGCATGACACACTTTTCAGTCTCTTCTATTGTGTTTCCTGAATGGGATGTCTTGCTCCAGGTTTTCAGAAATGCACAGCATTCAGCAGGCAAGGGTGCTGCAAGTGTGGGGGAGCCCTGGAGTGGAAAAGGATGTGGAGAGGGTGGTACTCACTGTTACAGTTCCTTACTACATCACACGCAGGACAGCAGCAATATAATGGCGAAGATGAAATGAAAGTCACATTTTAGATCAATAAAAGATTGAAACACACAAATTTTTTTCAAGTAATGCTTGAATTATTTGACAACCACCTTATCATTATATTTTCTCCTTTTTTACCCACCCCCAAAAATACCTTCCCGATTGCTATGGAGCCTATTGTTTGCTATTCGAATCCCAGAGACACCTGCTGCAACACTGGAATGCCTAACTGTCTAAAGTGTTCAGTTTTAAACAGAAGAGTGCATGTCAATTGCTTGTTACCAAGGAAACAGGATCACTGCTGTAATGACCCAAAACTTAAACTGGTTGCACGTTCTATTTTTGAGAAAAAATTTAACCTCTTCTTAGGCTGCTAGAAGTTAAGCATGTTAGAGAGAATTTGCATAGTTTAGAAAACATGTTTCTTGCCAGAGGCAGGGATACTGCTGTGTTCATTTGTCTGCGTAGGAGAGCAGAATAAAAAGGAAGCAACAAATGTTGCTGAGAATGACAACTATTCATCTCCCAAAAATTATCTGTCTTCCAGCACTAAAATCCTTTTTATTACTGGGAAGAAAAACTATGAAAAACCTGCATTACAGTGCCTGTGATCCTAACCAGCAGACACATATACAAAAGGCATTTAATCATGCTATTTAAATAACTTATCGAAATCCAGCATTGGCTTTAGTTTTCTTCAGACAGAGTAAAATGTATCAGGTGGCAAGATCTATACATGGTACAAACTGATAGGCAGGCTTGGTTAAGCTGTTATGTACCCAAAGTATACATAGCAAATAAATCAAGAGGAAAGAACCTTGGTGGATATATTGCTGCTTATTTTCAGAATAGGCAAACTGGCATTTTCTCTTTCATATAGGGCAGAGTCATTGAATTGAAAAAGAGGAAGCAAGAACAGAATATAAGAGGAAATACTGGAACAAGAACAAAAACTGCATAGTTAATATAGTACAACATCATTTATAATGAACCCCCATGGAACCAAAAGAAAAGTTCATTAAAAGAAGGTGTTTGCAATAATAGGGTTAGTCAATATGTGGCATGATAATAATGAAAAAAAATCTCTTCCTGCTGTTGGGACTGTTAAAAGCAGGCAGTTGTTATAAACAGGGTTTTTTATAATGAGGTTGTACTATAAATAGTTTTAAACTGGTACTTGAGGAGCACTGTAGGAAGCTTGCTCTAATACTGCATATCATTCCTTACCTTCCCTTTATCCCCAAGTTCATTTCAGGGCTTCACAAATGTACATGCTTAAAATGAAAATAGGCCTACATTGTGAATGCTCAATTTAAACCGTTATTTTGATCTTGCTTTATTTTTGCACCTGTGACACTCAATTAAAAGCAATCTGTAGAATATCACAATTATACCTGTAAATAGTAGTATGACACACATTGTCTGCATTATGCCAATAAATCTATATATAAAATGTTAATTATGCTCAAATTTACCTTCTTTATTTTCTGATATGGGACTGAATGAGTATTTCTACTTTACTCAAAAGGCAAGTGTAAAAGCTGGTAAGCTCTCAATGCTCCCAATTTTTGCTGGATGGATTCAATACAAGCACTGTATGCACTAAATTATTCCCCTCACGAGCCCTGTAAAGGTAACTTTGCATAAAAAGCAGCTTGACAGGATCTACTTCATGGGAATATATTAATAAATACCCATGATTTATCTATCTATTTGTGAGGATTGTTGAACGATTCATAGCAATTAACTCTGCAGAGCTAAATCTTATTGTCCTTATTTAGATGCTAATCTAGTTTAAGAGTCATCCTGCTTGAAAGTGAAACTTCTTTCTGCTTTATGGCAGGATTTAATATCAACTGCAACATTTTATAATGCAAAGATAATCTTCAGTACTACACAGACGCTGCATGACATGCCACTCTTCGTGAACAGAGTAAGCAACACTATGGGCATGTTCTCTAAGGTGCCTCAGATCTGAAACTGTGCCAAAGTTAGATGCGTTACTAGGGCTACATTAGAAGAATCTGTTTAGATTACAGAAAAAGGTCAAGAGTATTATACTGGCAGGAAACATGGTTTGAATTATATTTATTCTGGATAGTGAAATACTTCAGCACAAAATTGCCATAAAATATTGAATATATTTAAAATTGAAGTATGAATTAGTTTCAAAATGCTTTGGCTGTGTTCTCAACTTGAGAGTTGCTCTCTACAAATGAAAGCTGTCCTGATGTTATAATACAGGCTGCCTATAAATATGCTCATTCACATTTTAATTAGAACTCTATTCTAATTAGAAAGCTCCAGCATCACCTCGCTATATCACCTCACTGTCACATGTATTAAGCTCCTGTGAGTTTTTAAATGGCCACAGGGTCACTTTATCTAAACCTTGTCGAGCATCCTGCGACCATTTTTAAACCTGCAGGGGCTTAATACATGTGACAGTGTGCTGTTTTAATTAGAGCAGCTGTCCAGGAACCACTCTAATTAAGATGCTCCTCCCCATCACCAAGCATGTGTGTAGGCAGCCATAATATTTTAGTGGAAGGAGAAGTAAAGATGTAGTGACACGAATGGAGTGTCATGAGTAGGGATCTGGTTTTTCTGTTTGCTGTGGAAAAATGCGGAAAAAGATGGATTTTCTATTTTAATGGAGAAAAATACGGATTTCTCCTTCAAAGGGGAAAAATCATTGATTTTCCTCTTGTAGGTTGGCCAAGTTTCAGCAGGGACGTGCATGCATGTGGCAGCCAGGCGGTGGTGGAGAGCAGCTCCCTCCAGGTAAATCTATTGGGGCTGGTGGGGGGGCACAGGTGATGCAGCAAGGGGGGCATGTGCCTTCTGAGATTTCTGTGCCCACAGCAAGGCACGGGGTGCAGGGCTGGTACCAGGCCAAACTATCTCCAGCAAGAAACCTGGCACAGGAAAGATCGCCGTGCTGCCATGGTCGCCATTGTGAGGCACCCCCTGCTCACACAGCACCAGTGGGGGGACAACTCCAGGCAGCTGCCACTGCTTCTCACCATCGCGGTTGGTATGGTGCTCCCTCCCATTCTGGGTCCTGCCTACTGGGCCATGGAGGCGGTTCAGGCCCAGAGTTGGTACAACCCAGCTGCAGCAACTTGCTCCTCTGTGGGCACATAAATCTGGGGGGGCATCTGCCCTCCCACCCCTCGGCGCATTGCCTGTGCCCACACCCCCTCCTCATTATGCTGGGGGGCTGTTTTCTGGGGGCATGGGGTAGTAGGTCAGGAGCGAGGGGCACTGGCAGGGCCAGGAGGCTGTGAGCTGGGAGTGAGGGGCACCAGCAGGGCTGGCGGGGTGTGGGTTGAAAGTGAGTGGCACCAGCATGGGCAGGGCACCGACATACCAAGGGCACCACAAAGCAGCAGGAAAGATGGCCACAGCTGGACCCGTGTCCCAGTGTGCAAAGGGGGAAGGAAGAGCTCTGATTTTCCATGATAAAAAGCCAAAATCAAATGCCAAAATATATAGATATTTAGAATTTATTTTTCTAAAATGATTGGAGGCACTGATAGGCTTTTAAATTGCTTTAAAATTGTAAATATACGACTAACACTTCATGTTCAACTGATCTCTCTCTCTCTCTCTATATATATATATATAGGCATTTCATTTTATCATGGAAAAACACAGATTTGGGGGGTTTTAATCAGAGAATTTGGGATTTGTATCAGAGAAATTGGTATTTTTAAACAGGAGAAAAATAGGATCCCTGGTAATGAAACTTAGGTCCCTGTGAAATGTTATATTTATGTTAATCACATCATAAATAGTAACTCTGACACATGTTCAAGTAATGAATGGTGTGAGGAAAAGGAGAAATCAGTTTCCAGCATGCTTTAATTGAATGATGGCAACTGCACAGCAGGGTTTTAGGCTTACCAGCTGTCATGATGTGGTATGGGGCCATCCCTAATCCCCACCTGCCTGGAAGGCCTGTGCAAATAGGCAACTATTTGATTTGGCCAATTCAATTAGGAGATCTGAATCGCTTTTCCGATTCGATTCGGCCAAATCAACTTGGAAAAGTTTCAGAGCCAATTCAGAGATTCGGCCATAGGGTATAATGGGGAATCAATGAAATATCTATAATTTTGTTGTTTTTTTGGCTGATTCAAATGAAATATGCAGGGGTAGCAGCTGCTGCTGAGGTCATGAAACCTGCCAAGTTTCAAAGTGATAGGTGCAGGGTTTCTGGGAAACTGCATACCAAAGTCCTGAAAGCAAAACTTATGACATGTGTGTGTGTTACACCACAGCGGGGTGAAAACTGCTGGGATGGTAGCTCTTGCTGAGGCCACAAAGCCTGCCAAATTTCAAGGAGATAGGTGCAGGGGTTTCTGGGAAACTGCACCTCAAACTGCTGACAAGCAAAACTCATGACATAGGTGACACTGTGTGTGTGTTAGTGCACAGGAGGGTGAAAACTGCTAGGGCCTGCTGCGGCCACAAAGCTGTCAAAGAGATAGATGCAGGGGGAGTCTGGGTTCTGGGTCCCTGCACCTCTGGCCACAGGCAGGCAAAACGCAGGACATGGGTGCCTGTGGGACTGTGTGTTCAGGTGCGCCCTTCCTGGCTCTGGGGCCTCTGCACAACACGGTAGTGTGCCCCTGTGAGGCCTCCTCCTCCCCTACAACCTCAGCTGGTCCACCACTGTAAACAACGACTCAGCAGTGGCTACCACCCCTGCAAGTTTTATCTGAATTAGCCAAAAAACAACAAAGTTATAGATATTTCATTTATTCTCCATTATACCCTATGGCCAAATCTTTGACTCTTTTCCAAATTAATTTGGAAAGCCTACAGTTTCTAGCGATTCGATTCAAATTCGTAGATTAGGCCTCTGAATCATCTGAATCATCTTTGAATCTGAATTGTGATCTGCAGCTTTGTACAGCCTTACTGTCTGGGCCCAGAGTTTGGAGAATATTAAAATAAAAGGGTATGAAAAGTCCTAAAAAAGAACTATGTGGGTGGTGCCCACTTGCCAGTGAAACTCCATTGTTTCACTGGCCCCTGAGATTATTTTAATGTTCTCTGCCCTCCAAAATCATTCCTTTTCAATATCTTTCTATCATGCTTACAAACTTTTTCACCTACTCACTATGGTGGAAAGCAGCGGTTTACTCCATTGCCTCCACCTCCACCTCTAAGATGTAACTTCTTTCATGCATTTCACATGCAAAAGCTAGAAAGATATAGCTCCAGCAGACTGGGACTGTCCATCAGTGAGGCACATCAGTGACATCCTTCCTCTAATTCTGAAAGATTTGATCTCAGTTGGTCTACAAAGAAAAATGTGTGTTTTTTGGCATCGAACTGCAGGGTATTAGGCTGTGTATAGACGAAACAAGGGGCATGTGTTCATGACACTTTAAAGTGGGCTAAATGCTTTTGCACCACTTTAATAGTGTTGATGTTTTCACACCTTGGTGGTGTACTGAGCATTAATTATAGCTGCTGTAGCAAATTCGGCAATGTAATGTGCCTTAAATGACTTGGGGCACAGCAAACTAAAACTCCTCCTCTGAGTTTTAGTTTGTTGCCCTACCAGCCACAGAGGGAAGCACCAGGCTCCATGCAGCTCAGGGCCTCTACAGAAAGCCCTGCAGCCAGTCTGGCAGTAGCCAAGGAAAGCAGGCCCTGCCCAGGAGAGTGAAAAAATAAGCGATGAGCCTGATCTTCCCCTCCCCCACCCCAAAGCCCAGTGCTTCCTTCCGCAGCTGTGGTGCCCCCTGAGACCGCCAGAGCTGGGTGCCTGTGGGTGGGTTCCCCCTTGGGGGGGGAAGGGCCCACCGCTGTCGTGGAGGGAAGCACCAGCCCCCCCCCCCCCCCCCCCCCCCCCACAGCCCAGAGACTGCTCCACCCTCTGGCAGTTTGCCTTCTCCTCCCCGCTGCTGGAGACAGGTACATCGGGTGTGTGTATGACATGGGGGTTTAATTGGCCCTAAACTGAAGTGGTGTTTTTAAAAACCCACCACTTCAATTTAGGGCCCCCGTTTCATCTACACACACCTTTAGAGATTAAAAACAGCACCTTCAATTACAAATTGAAGCATATAGAAAGCCTGTGCAATATAGGGAGACCTAGTAAACTATGTTAATGTCAACACACATCATTAAATAACACATATAGGTCACTATATTCTGCACTTGATAAAAGTATAGAATGGTCCTTTTGGAAGGACTCATGGTCTAATTCTTATTTAAAACAGCCACTCTCCCTCCTCCCCTTGAATCCAGTTAATCTGACAGTGAGGTTTCACATGATCGGGACTGTACCAGTTTGAAAAAACATACTAAACTTGTTAATTACAGTCACTAGAAAATTATTAAAAGGCCCACATTTATATTGACTTTAAAATTTAAAAAATGTGTTGGTTGAAAAGTACATTTTTGATGTACAATTTTTTCATTGCCTTACAATGGTCATCAACATTTATCTAATCCACTTTTACTTCAGTTTTCAGCAGCATTTTAATAACAACATTTGATTAAAAGATAAATACCCATATACACTATGAAGCAACATGGCAACAAATTAGCTTCCTCAGAGTTGTTCACTTGTTAGAATGTACTTCATCTCTTAAAAAAAGCCATGTATTTAAGCAAATACTCTTCCCAGCTTGTTTGTTTAAATTAGGCTCCTCTTTAGCAAACTCATGGTGCTTATTTACTGTTATGGATTGCTACATGCTCAGCTAGCTCTTATTCAGTGCTACAGCCAGCATGACAACATGAGCTGCCACTAAGAAGGATGCATTCAGGTATAAATCTGGCCACTAGCCACATTGCTTCAGGATGTGTTAGATAAATATTGTCACTGCCTACACGAGCAATCATGGATACTTTTATAATTTTTTTTAAAATGTCATAGCGGTTCAAAATTTGCTCCTTCAGACATTAATCTATTTGACATTACATATTAACAGCAGCATTTCTCATTGCCTGCTGCTTTGCAGCATTTAGGTTTTTAAAATCTGATTATTAATCAGACATAGCAACAGAGAGGATTATTGGCACCACATATATTGCAAATTATAAACAAGGACAATGATGCTATCTCATTATCCACTGCCCCAGGAACTTTTGGCTGCAACTTCAGAGTCAATAACTGCTGTAGGAAGAGGAAAACAAAAATGCAGAATAAAAGTCGTGCTGCTCATTGTGTGACGGTCAATGCTACCAAGAAGAACTCTGTATTAGGAAGACATTGTAAATCAGGTGAAACAGGCATGTGAACTGGCAAAATTTTAAATCTTGGTGATTTCAGTGGAAATAGGCTGCACATGCTCAACTACATTCTGCCCCCTTGGTTATCAGTATTTTCTGGAAAATATACAGGCTATAAATGAACTAATGTTACTCTTGCTAGGAACTTAACAATGAGGATGCCAAATAATTTATCCCAATGGTCACAAACTTATACTTTTCCCCTTTAATTCCCAGTTCAGCAGTGATGGTTGGGGTGAATGAAGTCTTGTTGCCCATTCAATTTCTTTAAACCAGTACTGAACAAATCTCAACTCCTTTACTTGTATCTATCCAAGTGCTAGCCAGGTCCAGCATTGCTTAGTTCTAAGATAAGATAAGACCACGTGCAGTCAGTCCAACATGGCCGATCAAATGCATACCACTGTAATGTAATTACTAACTTATATGCTAAAGCTGATTTTTGGTGAATCAAAGTCACATTTATCATGTCCTCTATTTTGTGATGTCAGGCTTAGAAACAAGTGCTACTATTTCACCTAAGATAGGAATCTCTCAGTGATTTATCAATGAGACAGAACATCCATATCTAAATCCTTGAGGATTCCTGGAACATTGGACAGGAAATACTACCCATTTTCCAAACCAGATTATTTCAGGCAAATTCTGTAACTGGGAAGAAGTGAAGCAATAGTTTTGTAGAAAATTATTTAAAAAAATTCAAAACTTGGTTTCTCAATGAAAACCATATGCCTGTTATGGCAAAAATGGCTCAGGACAAGTTACTCCTAAAGCAGACACAATATAAGACATAAGCAATGCACTGGCCAGATTATGTAAGATGCATTAGATATGGGCCATACCAGTATACATCACAATGGTGTTAAATTAGATTTATTTCCAGAAATTAAAAGCTATATCTCACAAATCCATTAAATGTTTTTCTTCTCCCTACTTTTGAGTTCTCAGTTCACTTTCAGACTCAAAGTCAATACCATCAATACACTTGCACACGAATGCTAAAACTGCAGTAAGATGTAGTACTGAGTGCCTACAGATTTGATTAGAGCAGGCAAAAAGAAAAAAGTTGGCTATTACTTTTGCTCGTGAAAAAATTGGTGAGCCATGGATATATATATCATTATGTACACAGATGTAACAATCCTTCTGTGGACAGACTTTCCACTAAACAGGCAGTTTTTTGTGTCAAAGGTCTCCAAGATCATTTTTTAAGAAATCCTTTCACTTCTATCTACACACGTAACTGCAGTAATATCCATATCTTTGCAAATCTAGTTCAGGAATGCTTCAGTAAGTAGCTGTGTTGTTCATTCTTCATACTGGCATTTTCTACATACTACATTATCCGCTCTTAAGAGATTGTACCACTGACTGAAGTACAGCAATATTTATTTTTTATTAACTTTTTAAGATCTAAGTAAAATCCTTTTACATTTTCTACTAATGTTTTGAAGGTAACCTTGACAATTTTCTAAGTTTTTTAATGAATGTATTCTCATATACAACACCCTCTTATGCTCCTCATTATCATTTTTATATATTTAGTTCTCAGTGACTGCCTCTAAGAGAACCAACCCCACCAAATCTTAGAAAATCACTTCAGCAGAACATGACATTTATACTGCATCCAGACATGGCTCTAAGTGTAATTTGAATCATGGCTGCGATTTGAAAACTGTGAACATGTTAAAATGGATAACTCAACAGATTTGCTCTTTGCTACTAAAATCTGCTGATTTGACTAAAAATGGTTAAAACCAAAACTGTGTACTTTGCTGTTACATGAGCTCCTGTTACATTTTACTGGCATTTTCAGGGCACAGTCCATACAGTGCCAGAGACACTGTATTTTATTTTGGCTTGGGCATCAGCAAAATATTTAAATTCTAATTGCCAGAAGAGGAGTAGCACTGCATAACTAAAGAATGTGCAAGTGTCTTGGTAATCGCACAACTTGTTGGCCTGTCTTTGGTTACGCATAACATTTGGTTGTACAGCTTGTGATTTAACTAACACTTTTCTGTGGGTGGAATAGGGTTTATATGCATTTTGAAAGAGGTGATGATGCACAAGTAAGGAATACAACTTGACTTCCAGATTTCAGGTTGAGACTTTAAGCCTGACAACAGAAACAACAAAAAATACTTTAAACTTGTAATATAAGAACACTTAATACCAAGATCACTGAAACCAAACATGGAACCCCACAGCACCATCGCTACACAGTCACTTTGTCAGAACAGACATACATTTTAAAGCAAATACTCCGTTAAGGTTAGATGTGATTTTAAGCTTATTGTATTTAAATATGAGGAAACAGAAAATGTATGGTAGTAATCTGCCTCAGAACTGGCAAGCGCCATCATGAATTCAAGCTCACCTAGGACAGAATCTGAAACTTAGTGGACTGGAAAATCTGCTCCAAAATATCCAGGTTCACATCACAGTTTTCACAGTCTGTCAATAGGTAAAAGTTAAAAATGTCACATGAGCTGCTCACTGTGCATTTGTTGCTGCCCAGTCATTTAGTACTTGCATAACCAAGTGCTAGTGTCACGGTTCGTTCCCAGTGATGCTACTGCACAGTAGTAATGAGTTACTGGCCAGTAAGCGTCTCATGTAGATGTGCCCGGGAAATTGAATATTAATTATAAAGGAAACTGCTAAAGTCAATTCTGTGGTTGATTTACTAGTATTAAAATAAAACAGCCACTAACTGGGATTAAAAATTATATTGTAGAAAGATAGTCACATCACAAAAGGGGAGATGAGTATATCAAAATGACAGCTCACAGCATTAGAAACAACAGGCCGATTAAAATTCCATCATAAATCACAACTATTTGCTACAGCAATGAGAATGAAGTGGGGGCAAAATGGTTCAAGTGCTGCTAATCATATTTGGGCCTCAAAACAAAACTGGTTTCACTTTGTAGCAATGGCCACTGTGAAATTTTGTTATAAATCAATTAAGAATAATCAGATCATTGCCTACTGTATAAAACCGCTGCACTTAGAAAAGATGGAAGCTCTATGAAGCAGCACCATTGGCTTCATGTGTTTATTGTTCAGTATGTATATCCCTAAAGAGATTACTTTTTAAGTTTTCCACTAAACATAATTGCATGTTTTAGGACCTAAATAATATTCTCCAAGTGATTAAACACCTCTGGCCCTGTAATTTCTATACAATGGATACCTCATCAGGTGGAACTAACCGCTCCAGTATTCTCCTCTATATGCTTTTGGGAGTATTCAAATTTAATTTTACAATGAAAAGAAAGCACTCTAATTACATGTAATATTTTTATTAATTATTTTTGTTATTTTACATTTCAGTGCTTTCTAATAGATACACAAATTGCCCTTAGGGCGGGCTTATTTGTGTTAGAGAATTTTACTTTCTGCTACCCTAAGGCATTGGCTTCACAATCTTAAAGCTCAAACTACAATGTTTTGCTTCTGCTAAATCTTTTACTAGAGATAGGTAAGGTTTTAGGAACCATACAATTTATAGTGCAGCTCAAGTAGAAACATGTATTACATCTGCTTTGTTACTATGTTAATTTATAATTAGCATTTTACAATAAATTGGTCTTACCAAAATAGAATTGGACAAACTGGAAAAATTATAGATAATTTCAAATACAAAATTATAGTTCCTACTGAAGACTGGATTAAAGTTCTAGCAACATAAGTTCAATACTTACAAACTGCTGAATGCATGGGCGACTGGTGCCGCCTTAGTCAGGGGGGCACCTGCCCCCCCTGCGACTACTCCCGCTGATCATGCACCCCCTATGTGTCGCCACTGGCTGAATGCCTTCACCTTCTGTTGAAAGAGCTTCAAACCCTCAATGCAATGAGAGAAAACAGGGCCTGAGAAGGGCGGGGCAGACAGATGGGGGTGATTTGAAGTGGAACTGAATTACAAAGTCTTTTTGGATACTTTAAAAAACCAAATAAGCAATACCACTTCACGACAAGCAAGAAACAGAGATGCTACCAAACAGGGATCTTGGGATGCTGCTGCTTTGCCTCATTCAGAGGTATATTCTGTAATTTTGTTTGTTTTTAAGCATTTCCACAACTTCATTAACATTCTCCCTGGAAATTTTCTGAGAAAGCTCTGAAAATCTATCTGAACTTCCAAGTGAGAGCAAGGTAGGGGTTTAAAGGAACTTATAGGAACTAATGGGAATTTGACCCTATCTGCCACAATAAATGGGGGCCCGAAATACATTTTAAAATCTCCTCAAAACTACTGCTTCAACAACTGTGTTGGGAATTATGGGATAGGTACACAGAATGCAGTACAACTCTAACAGTGGGTTAGACAGCTTGTGTACCCAAAAGATGGTTATTGTGGACACTATACACTATTTCAATTTGGGTAGCTCAATATTTATACTACCATATTAATGGGAAAATTTAAGTAATTCCTATGCTTTGTATTACGTTACAATGACACATCAAACACATAAAGCAGTGCCTAAAATATACTTCTGTTCCAAAAGAAGCTACATAAAAATGCTGACCTTTTGCTCAAAAGGCTTTGCTCTTCTTGAAAAAAAGAAATCAGTCAGCTGATTTTGGTAACTCAAAAGAAGTGTATTGCTTTCAATGCCTATTAGCAATGCACATGAGGGAACTGTCTGGATTATACATCATCACCAGCAGAGTTGTTAACACCAGCTTGAATTCTGATATTATTCCTCTTGAGTGGATCCTTATGCCCAGACTTAAAGTCTAAAGCCTGAGGACTCTGGAAGGTTTACAATAATTCCACTTGACTTTTAGATTTTAGGTTGAACATATAGTTGGGCAGTTAGAGAGAAGGAAAAAAAAAAGAAAAACCTTGTTACTTGACATCTTTAAAATGCTTTGCGGAGACTCATACAACCAACAATGCAATACTTTCTAATGTCATGTTTCATAGTAGAATCACAAAGAAAGTCTGATAAAATTTTCTCTAATAGTAATGCACTCAGTAAAAACAATGAGAAAGCCTATGAAAACTGGAGTAATTGATTTTGTGACAGTACTCTTTATCATCTCTCATTTCACAAAGCCAACAGCACAATCGCTGCTATTCAAGCTGTACAACTAATGACCTTTTAAAAAGAATCTTTAAAATGTGTGAATTCTAACAAGTGAAATTAATTAAGCATTCAGTGATAGAACATCGTTCTTATGAAAATTTGTAAATAATCCATAATAGCTGAAGTACTAAGCTGCCACTACTTACTTAATTACTGAAAGAGCAAAAACTCCATTCAAACCTCCAAAGAACTATTTATCCATTTTTTAAAATCTAGAGTAATATTTTTTTCTTATCTAATTTCTAATTTCTTTTGTTACTTGTATCTATTTGGATGTTTCTTTTGTTTTGTTGCCATTAAAGTTCTTTATGAGGTTTCCCATGACAAGGCTAAGTTGATTATTACAGCCGCTGAATCCAACCACCTGCACCAATTGATCATTGGCCAACTTGGTTGTAAGTACACTGTTGAACTATGCATGATGCTTTCCTCATTGATGTCAGTTTTTCAACTGCACCAACCTTGTGTTGTTTTAATCCTCCTACAGTTTGTACCTAAAAAGTAGAGGTAAGGGACTCTACCCCAATATAACTCAGTGGGGCTAATTGAATTACAATCCTCCATGGATTTCTTATGAAGTTTATTTTCTCTCAGAGCGGAGTCTGGATCACCTTAATAAAGGTTGCCTTTTCACTGTGCTTTTGGAAATCTGGAAGGAGAAAGACTGCTGTATTTTAAATGTGCTTGATAGGAGTGTATCCCACTGAATTATTCTGTTTTGCTTTCTAATCTCTAGACTGCGATTGTTTAAGTGAAACAATATGCATGACATTAAATAGTTTACAGTCTGTTTGCTCTTTAAAAATCTATTTTGCTGATCCATCATTTTAGGTTGTCCACAGTTATTGTAAGATATTCCAGAGCTTAATTTTAGGTCAGATTCCCCCACAGCCTTTATACTGTTCTACAGCACAACATCATGGAGTCTAGTAAGATACAACCTTCTTAGTTTCTGCTAAGCCTGTGATGAAATCTGCTGTCTTGCCTAATTACTATCATTATTTCATGCTTGTTTTAAAGTCAACAGACTGCAAATGGATTTGTACTGTGTTAACATGGACAAATTTGTACTCTCCTCCATGCGGTTTACTTCTCTGATAGAACTCTTTCAACATTAATTAATTTTATTGGACAGCAAATAATTCTGGATTTCAATTTCTTTTTTGAAGCTTCAAATCAGTTGCTGTTCTACCGTATTAAGGCTAGACTCAGCCTCAAAGTACGCATATAAATACAGCTCACACAGTTGTAAGAAGGTTGTTCCATGGAGTGAGATGAGAAAGGAATTAATGTGCTATTAGCCTTACCAGTTATTTCACGCCCCACATCCCAGCCAGCTAACTCACCTAACTTGAGTACTGGCAACAGAGCCAAAGCTCCACCTGTTCCCTAGCCCTCTTCATGCTCTCATATGTATGGGAAGCCTTCTGCTCTCCTTCCAGGCCTACAACAGACCAAAAACCTAGCTTGCCTCTGGCTATGCTGCAGATATCTTTCTTCTTAATATAGGTAGACACAATCTTGGATCTGCACATACCAAACTTGCTGAATTCAGATCCTTAAACTCAACAGCTTGGGCTACCTCTGTTTATAATTCAATCTTTTGCTTAATACGGACTTGATTATTACAGTGCTTTAATTGAAGCTTTGAATCTACCATGCTTCAGCATTTGTTGCTAGAAGATAATTCAGCTGTCAGATCTCTTAGCAGTCCTTGCATCCTGTCACTCTTACTTCAAGAGAACATGTGCATTATTTGGCTTTCTTTCAAACAACAGATGGAGTTTCTCTTTCTGCAAGTCCAGGACTAAAGACAAGATGCAAAGAATGTAATTTAATTATACTACAATCTTACTAACTCATTTGGGAAATATCCAACGACTCCCACCATGTTTTTAAATGTCTCCCCATAGTTGAAGGCTACTGTTACCTCTACACCTGGCCAGGTTGGTACCACACCACTCATCCCTTGTGTGAGGGTTGAGAGGCTGGGGAAAGAAATTGTTTCCTCTCTGTATCAGACAGTAGGAGTCTCAAACCCTATTGCCCAACTTCTCTAGTGGGTACCTTCCATGAACGACGCATGCCCCTGGAGGCGAGGGGGTGTGGGGGGCACAGCAAACATCCGCAGGCGGTGGTGGAGTGGCAGCAGTGAGCAGAGAACTCCCACAGGTGGCTGTGGTGGTGTCAGCGGCGAGGTAGGGGCGGCGAGCACTGACCAGCGGTCGGTGACCACCCGCAGACACTGCTGGAAGTGACCGCCCACAGATGCCGCTGGCAGTGTCGGCAGCAAGGAGGAGGGAGGTGGCAAGCAGAGACTGCCTGCAGACACCACTGGCAGCATCGTCAGCACTTCTCTCAGGTGGTGCACCGCCAATCTCAAGGGGTGCATGTGCACCTGTGTGCACCTCCTACACATCGCCAATGGCAACTTCCCCTTAAGTCTAATTCCAACTCCATTTTATTAGGGAACTAGTAACCCTATGAAATAAGCAGTTGCACTGAATGCTTTCTACCTGCTAAGTGGAGACATCTAGAATCTGCTCTCTCTACCTACCCCAGGAACTGGTTCCCTACCCTGTTGTAGGGAAAAGGAAACAATCCATCTCATAGTTTCATAGTTAGTAGGGTCAGAAGGGACCTCAGCAGAAAGAATCATAGAATCAATGAGTCAGAAGGGACCTAGACAGATTATCGAGTCCGACGCCCTGCCATGGCAGGAAAGAGTACTGGGGTCAAACGACCCCAGCAAGGTGTTCATCTAACCTCATCTTAAAGACCCCCAGGGTAGGAACCAGCACCACTTCGCTTGGAAGTTGGTTCCAGATCCCAGATGCCCTGACAGTGAAG
>NW_017729002.1:915187-926853 GCF_001723915.1 Gavialis gangeticus | reverse complement strand
AAGGCCTTCCGAAAGTCTAGAAAGGCTATGTCCACTGCTACCCCTGCGTCTAAGGATTTGGTGACCTTGTCGTAGAAGGCCACCAGGTTGGTCTGACAGGACCTGCCGCTAATGAACCCGTGTTGGTTGCCCCTAAGCATAATCTCCCCTGCTGGCCCCTCGTGGACACGTGCCAGAATAATTCTCTCAAAAAGCTTACCTAGAATCGAGATAAGACGAACTGGCCTATAGTTTCCCAGGTCCTCCTTCCTCCCTTTTTTTGAAGATGTAACCACATTGGCCCTCTTCCAGTCCTCTGGCACCACACCAGAGCACCACGAGTGCTCGTAAAGCTGTGCCGGGGTCCCACAATGACCTCAGCTAATTCCCTCAGCACTCTAGGGTGGAGATCGTCCAGACCAGCTGATTTGAATAGTGCACAGCTCTCAAGGCCCCACAGCCTGGTGGGGCCCTTACCCATATTCCCAGGATCGCAGGCAGGGAGGCTGGGAACAGGCACGGGGTTGCCAGTCAAAGAGCCTCTGCTAGGCAGAGGCTTCTTGTCTCTAGCACCCCTAGCTCGGGGTTGGGGGTGGGTCAGGCCAGGCCGGGGTGGAGGACGTGGTTACTTAGCAACCAGAGCCAAACCTCCTGCATGGAGGCACTGGCTTATAGAGGGGCAACCCAGGGCCAGGCCTTACAGAGGAGGGGCCCTGTGGGCCAGATGGAATTGCCTGGTAGACCAAATCCGGACCACGGGTCATATTTTGCCAGGCTTTCACTCGACTGCTGCTCCACATTGCTCTGGCTGCAACACCAGCTAAAGTCTCTAAGCTACCCCTTCCCTCCTCCAGCTGCTGCTTCCTGCTTTCCCCCTGGGGGTGGGGCACTGCAGCAGTACCAAGTGCTGAAGGTGAGTAGAGGGCCATGCCTGGGGGGTAGGAGGCTGATCCAGGTCATGTGCATGGGGGAAGACTGCGCTTGGGTGCCTGTCTAGTGCAGACCCCAGGGCATGTGACCTCTGCGGCTTAGAAGTTGGACTGTCTTGGCTTACAATATAATGTAATTCGTCTTGAAGAAGCCATGGGATCCTAGGGAGATTTTCCTTTGAGGAAGGCAAGCTATGGCTTGCTTGACTGCATTTAAACTGCCAGTCATAAAACTGAAGGTCAAATCTAGCCTCTATAATCGTTTTCCTTTTACTGAGCTGGACTTCAATTTTTCTGATGACTATTCCAAGGAATCTATATTTTTTAATATAAATATGTTCCTTTCTCATCAAACACACACACACAGACACTCCCTGAGTAGGCCTTCCCATAAGTATGGAAGGAAGGTGATGAGGAAAACTACATCAAATCCAGTGACGGGGAAATGCTTAGAAAGGAAAGTGGGGGGCTGAAGTTTAAATCTACTCTCTGCTTGATACAAAGTAAGGTTTTTTAGCCTCCTATATTACAGGAAGGGTGTTCTTTCCCTCCATATTTATTCATTTATTTATTTATTCATTCAATTTTTTTCCCACCCTTCCCAACTGAGGCTCATAGTGGATTGCAAAAACAAAACAGATTAACATAAAAACAAGAGCGATACCAGAGGACCATAAGATCAGGCATATGGGAGAAGGCATTCCTTTATGTATGTATGGCCTTGGCCACCGATTTTGCAACAGCTGCAGTTTCCCAGTGGTATTCAAAGGTAGTGCCACATTGAGCACATCATATTATAGGGCAGTGATTCTTGATCAGGGTGCTACAGCACCCTGAGGTGCCTTAAGAGCCTTTCAAGGGTGCTGCAGGATGCCACACAATTGTTAGCACTGTTAGATTTGCACACATGATTCACAAGATAAACCCAGCAGTTTCAAAAAGAAACCATCAGGTTAAAACCATTCTGCCCTGAGTTCTTTGCAACATAAAAAACACATTATATTATTTTTTGTAAGCAAAAAATGAGTGAGAACTAAGAGTTGGCATTTTCCAAAGTATGCCTTGTGTCTAACAAGGGGTAATATAAGGCAAACCCCCTTCAGTCTTTCCTGGTGAAGCTGTTGCAGTTTTTGTAGAATACTCAAATATTGATTAAGTCAAAGAGAACAAGAAAAAATGATTCTGTAACCTGGTGTCTAGAGTACTCGTGCAGGTTCCAGTTTGCTCCGTTGAGTATTTATGCATTTTATATAAAGTAAAACACTGTTAACAGGAGAGAAAGAGTATAAAACATCAAAAGCACAGTGGTGAAAGTATCCCGTGAGGGTAGATGTAGGTAGAAATTCCCTCAGACAGAAGAGGGCACTAAAGTCTACTTCCCCACATCCTGGGCTAATCAGAAGATGCTATCGTCACCACTGCCCCTCCACTTTCTCACCAGCATAAACTGTTTTGGGGAAAAAACAGTGGATGCATCTACATGTGTGCTTTACTGCAGAGTTAATTAATTGGTTCTGTAGTAAAGCATCACCGTCTTCCTGTGCACCCGTATTATGGTGCAGTAAGTTAACTAACTCCATAATAGTGCTGTCTGGGATAAGTACCATCCTATGATGGAGTAATTTACATCACCACAATGCACATGTAGATGGTGACAGGGGCTGGCTGGGGCACAAGGATGTTGTGCCTGTTGCTAGCCCCCTCACTATAGCACCCCCTGGCCCAAGCAGCCCCAATGCCACCAACTGGAGCCTGGGGCTGACCCTCTGGGCGCTCTGCCAGCCCAAAGCTGCCTGCCCTGTTTTGTATTGCTGTGATCCTGGGCACATGTGTATACACTGCACCTAGGAGCAGCCTACTTTTGTGTGAACTGTACCAGAGTTTATTGTGTTGAGGTAATTGCACTTGATGCATTCAGTGAGTTCTACTCTAGGTATATAGTGTGCACCTGGGGATACTCAGGAAAGATGTGAATTTAAAGTGGTTAGTTCAACTAAAACCTCTTTATGAACACCCTTACTGAGGATTAAAATAGTTTTAATCCAATTTAACTTAATTCATTTGCAAATAAAATTTAATTTGTCCACAAGGGGGTTTACTATATTTACTCAAATCCAAGATGAGGTTTCTTCCCCCAATCAACATGGGGGGAGCCTTGTCTTAGATTCAAGTACCAGTTCTAAGTTTAAAATTGCAAATGCTATATTATTAACAGTGCTAACAAGGTATCTAAAAGTCAGTTTACAAAAATATATGCAACAACCTTAAAACATTGGGAGAAGGGAAATCATTTCTGCAGATAAAAATTCAATTCTATATTACTTCCCTCGTGTAACAAAATGAAATGGAGCATTTCCTAAGGAAGGATTTCTTGAAAGGAATTACAATAAAAGGAAACACTAATGACCTTTTAAGTTACAGAATTTAAATACATTTAAATCTTCATAACCTATGGTTAAGTTTGGTAAATGAGTTCTAAGTAAAAAAGAGATAAAACTTTAGACATGTTTGCCACTACAAGCAATAACCAGTCATTTATGCCACCAAACTCAATATGTCATGTCAGACTGCCTTTTGCAAAATCCAGGAACAATTGAAATAAGAAGAATGCCACAAAATATATTGTGGCATTTTTCACATTTATCTATCAGTCTTTTATAAAGGATAGGATACTGAAAAACGATGGATGACAGTACAAAGCAATCAGAAGCCAGCATTACATACAGACACAGAGAAATTAAAAGCTGACATGACTGTGTACCTAGCTGCGATTTTTATTTTCAAGTTAGAATTGCTTCTGTCTTCAATGTAAAAAGAAACACCACTGAGAATTTAGAGACAGTCAGCAAATTTGTTTTTTCACACAATGTGTCATATGCAAAGAATGTTAGCTCATTAAAACCTAAAGGTATGTATATAGTTTTACTTCAGAAGAAAAAGAAGCCAATGGTATTTTGGACAAACATATTGAAATTATGGAAATTTCCCATCAGAAAATGACAAGAAAATTAAACTATGGAGATAAGTTTTCTAAAACATGGATAGATATTTTATGCAGTTAAGTTGCTATCCAGATAGATCTCTATCCTGGAAAATACTGCATTTCACATTGCAAATCTCAAATTCAGCACAGCACAGAATAACTTGTAAAGCAACAAAGGCTATCTGTCGCTATTGAAATATATCATATTTTATTGGGCCTCTGAATCCACAAACTGATCTATGTTGATACTTCCTAATGTCTGTGTGTAGCCATAGGAACAGAAAACGTAAGATGTCTTGGGCAGGAACTGTTTTGTATTGTTTAGTATCTAAACAATATTTAGGTGTGGCATGTATTATTATCTCATTGATATATCTTACACATACAAGTTAAAAACCAGAATATTACCTAACCAAGACTGACCCAAGGATAGTGGAGAGGAGAGCGCACTAGGTTGGGTGGCAGCCTTAGCTTCATTTCCTAACTTACTCAACTGCTATGGGTAGTTTGAATGATTAATGCACTTTAAATGATTGATGCAAAGAGCTATATAAGAGCAGAGTAATAATATTAAGTGTGGCTTCACTTTTTCTCTTGCACCCAAGCAGGGGCAGATCCAGGGTTTTGTAAAGAAGTGCATGGGAGCAGTGACCACAGCTGAAGGGGTGCCTGCACTAGTGCTCCCAACTCCCCTGCTGCTGGCAGCAGCAACTGGGGAATTTTTTAAGCTCCTCAATCAGGTAACGATCTTCTCTCCTCCTCCACGCTCAGAAGCACCATCCCCTTCCCTACCATCTCTGCCCACTGCTGATGTTGTTTCTGGCTGCCCCAGGGGCAAGCAGGGGTAGGGGGCAAACTCCACAACTTCTCCTGACCACTCCATCCACACTGCAGGGAACTGAGCTCAGCAAGGCATAGTAGCAGTGGCAGGCAGGTTCAAGTCTACTGGGCCAGATAACCTGCATCCAAGAGTCCTGAAAGAACTAGCTGAGCTTACAGCAGGCCCTCTGGTGAAACTGTTTGAGGAGTCGTGGAACTCGGGAGTGGTCCCAGACGACTGAAAGAGGGCCAATGTGGTGCCTATGTTCAAGAAAGGCAAGAGGGATGACCCTGCAAACTACACAAGAGTCAGTCTGACTTCGGTCCTGGGAAAAATCTTTGAAAAAGCTGTTAGGGAAGCCATCAATTACAAGCTCATAACTGGCGGGGTATTGAGAAGCAACCAGCATGGTTCTGTTGAGGGTAAATCATGCCTGACTAACCTGATGTCCTTTTCTGATTAGGTAACTAACCAGCTGGACAAGGGACACAAGGTTGATATCATTTATTTAGACTTCAGTAAAGCCTTTGATTCTGTTTCCCATGACATTCTCTCAATTAAATTGGAGGGTACTGGCCTAGACTAGTCTACAGTGAAATGGATAGACAACTGGCTTAGAGCCCTATCACAGAGAGTTGTAACTGATAGGATGGCCTCATCTTGGAGGGTTGTCTACAGTGGTGCCCCTCAGGGATCGGTGCTTGGATACATGCTCTTTAACGTATTTATTAATGACTTGGATGAGGGGGTGGAAAGCTCAATGATTATATTCACAGATAATTCCAAGCTGTGCACATCAGAGGATAGGGTACAGATCCAGGATGACCTTGACAGACTGGTTCTATGGGTTGAACAGAATCAGATGAGGTTTAACAGGGAAAAGTGCTGGGTTCTTCATCTGGGTAGCAAGAACCTAGACCATACCTACATGACGGGTGGGGGTCCACTAGGTGGCACAGCATCTGAACAGGACCTGGGGGTTGCAATCGACTGGAAGATGAACATGAGCCAATAGTGCAATGAAGTCACCAGCACTGCAAATAGAACTCTGGCATGTATCAGCCCTTGTGCAACCAACAGATCCAGGGAGGTGCTTTTCCCTCTCTGCTCAGCATTGGTAAGGCCATAGCTGGAGCACTGTGTCCAGTTCTGAGCACTGCACTTCAGGAAGGATGTGGATAAGGGTCACCCATATGATTAGGGGCCTGGAAGATAGACCCTATGAGGAGAGACTCTGGGAACTGGGACTGTTCAGTCCGAGTAAGAGAAGACTGAGAGGAGACTTGATAGCCCGCTACAAGTACATCAGGCATGAGCACCAAGACCTAGGGGAGAAACTCTTCAGGAAGGCACCCCTTGGGAGGACGAGGACAAATGGGCACTAGCTCGCCAGGGAGTTTGCCAGGGAGTTGGCTGAGGCTGCACGCTCCACATGCATGGTTGTCATGGGAGACTTCAACTACCCAGACATCTTGTGGGAAGAGCGCTTGGCCAAATCCGAGCGGCGGCAAAGCTTTCTCTCGTGCATGGATGAGCTCTATCTGACGCAGGAAGTCTACGGGCCGACGAGAGGTAAAGCACTGCTTGACCTGGTACTGGCAACTGGGGATGACCTAATCAGTGACCTAATGATCAAAGGGAAGCTGTGTGACAGTGGCCACGAGCTGATCACCTTCACCATCTGCCGTAAAGCTGGCAAGTCAGTCAGTAATACAGAAGTCCTTGACTTCAGGAAAGCTGACTTCAACAAGCTAAGGAGGCTTGTCAGTGAAGCCCTAAAGGGCCACAACCAAAAGGGGAGGGGAGTGCGGGATGAGTGATTGCTCCTCAAGGGAGCAATTCTGGATGCGCAAGCAAAGTCCATCCTGTGTTGGAGGAAAGGCAGCAAAAGGGCACAGCAGCCCCCTTGGCTCTGCAGGGAACTAGCGGACCTCCTGCATCTTAAAAGAAAGACCTACAAAGGATGGAGGACAGGATCCACCACCAAGGAGGAATACTTTGCACTGGCCCAGACCTGCAGAGATCAAACCAAGAAAGCCAAGGCTGCAACGGAACTCCAACTAGCTACAAGTATCAAGGACAATAAAAAGTCCTTTTTTAGATACGTGGGGAGCCAGAGGAAAAGCAAGGGCAACACTGGACCCCTGCTAAAACCAGATGGGACAACTGACAACTGACGCCCAGGAAAAAGCAAACTTACTAAATGGGTACTTTGCATCAGTTTTTCGCCAGTCCCATGGGCCCCCCCCGCCCACTACAGGACAGGGAGGCCCAGGTGAAGAAGATCCCTTATCCTCCATCAATGCTCACCTCATGAAGGAACACCTTGAGAGGCTGGATAGTATCAAGTCAGCCGGCCCTGACAGTTTACACCCCAGGGTACTCAAGGAGCTGGTAAGCATCATAGCTTAGCCCCTGGCATGGATCTTCGAGAACTCCGGGTGCTCTGGTGAAGTGCCCAAAGATTGGAAGAAGGCCAATGTGGTGCCTATCTTCAAGAAAGGGAGGAAAGTAGATCCGGCAAACTACAGGTCCATCAGCCTGACCTCTATCCCAGGGAAGGTCTTAGAAAAGATTATTAAAGAGGCCGTTCTTAACAGACTGGCTGACAGCAACATCCTGAGGGATAGCCTGCATGGGTTTGTTGCAGGTATGTCCTGCTTGACCAATCTCATTTCCTTTTACGACCAGGTGACCTATCACCTAGACAAGGGAGAAGAGATTGATGTCATATATCTTGACTTTAAAAAAGCCTTCAATCTGATATCCCATGATCACCTCTTTGTAAAACTGACCAACTGTGGCCTCAGCCTCACCACCATCTGCTGGCTGGGGAATTGGCTCCACGGTAGGACCCAGAGGGTGGTGGTTGATGGAAGTCAATCGTCGTGGTGTGCTGTGACCAGTGGGGTCCCTCAAGGCTCTGTCCTAGGGCCTATACTATTTAACATATTCATTAATGATGTAGACATTGTCAGAAGCGGACTGGCCAAGTTTGCTGAGAACACCAAACTCTGGAGTAAAGCATCCACACCTGAGGACAGAAGGATGATCCAGGCAGACCTTGACAGGCTCAGGAATTGGGCAGATGAGAACCTGATGGTGTTTAACACCGAAAAATGTAAGATTCTCAGCATGAAACCTGCAGCATGCTTATAGGCTTGGCACTGCTACACTGGTTAGCACTATGGACAAAAGGGACTTGGGGGTCATGACTGACCACAAGATGAACACGAGCCTTCAATGTGATGCTGCAGCTAGCAAAGTGAGCAAAACGATGGCCTGCATCCACAGGTGCTTCTCAAGCAAATCCCAGGATGTCATTCTCCCATTGTCCTTGGCCTTGGTGAGGCCACAGCTGGAGAACTGCATGCAGTTTTAGGCTCCACAATTCAAAAACGATGCGGAGAAGCTTGAGAGAGTGCAGAGGAGAGCCACATGCATGATCAGAAGTCAGGAATACAGACCTTATGATGGGAGGCTGAAAGCCATGGGACTCTTCAGCCTGGAAAAGTGCAGGCTCAGGGGTGATCTGGTGGCCACCTATAAGTTTATCAGGGGTGCTCACCAGGATCTGGGGGCATGTCTGTTCACCAGAGCACCCCAAGGAATGACAAGGTCAAACAGTCACAAACTCCTACATGACCGTTTCAGACTGGACATAAGGAAGAACTTTTTTACTGTCCGAGCCCCCAAGGTTTGGAATAGACTGCCGCCGGAGGTGGTTCAAGCACCTACCTTGAACACCTTCAAGAGACATTTGGATATTTATCTTGCTGGGATCCTATGATGCCTGCTGACTTCCTGCCCTGGGGCAAGGGGCTGGACTCAATGATCTTCCAAGGTCCCTTCCAGCCCTAGCATCTATGAATCTATAATAGAGAGAAAATTTATGCTGGACATAAGAAAAAAACTTATTTTCCCTAAGGATAATTAGAATCTGGAATACACTCCCAGTGGAGGTGGTGCAGTCACCATCCTTGGAGGTGTTCAAGAGGAGGCTGGATAAGCACCTTGCTGAGCTCGTTTGAGCCCAATAACCTCCTGCGCATGGGAGGGGATCAGACTTGATGATCTTGCAGGTCCCTTCCGGCCCTTTGATTTTAAGATTCTACCCCAGCTGTTCCCTGTCAGCCCAGGAGCAGGTGCAGAGGAAGGGAACCCACTGGCAAACCCTGGCTCCTTGTGCAGCCTAGCTGGAAAAGGACAGAAGCAGCTCTGGAGCTTCTTCCTTCCAGCCTCTGCCCCTCATGGCAGCTGGAGACAGCAGCAGCAGCAGCGGGTAGGAAAAAGGGAAGAAGGGAGAGGAGGGGAGGTGCTGCTGAGCACGGAGGGGAATGGAATCTTACACAAATGGGAGATTTAAAAAAAAAGGACTCTGGCAGCTTTTCCTGCAGCATCATCAACTGAAGGAGAAAGTGTCCACACCACTGAACCCCCTCTGGATTGAACCCTGCACCTGAGTTAGCAACACAGTATTGTTCCAACACAAGGTTGGGCCTGCCAGGCCATTCTATCTGGCCCGTAGGGCACCTAAAAAGTTTAAAAAATTAAGATTTATCTGCTCCTGGCTGCCTGATAAAGATGACAGGAGCCAGGGGCAGTAGGACCAAGGGGAAGCCAACAGAACCCAACACCAAGGCCAGCCTGGCCCCTCCCCCCTAGCCCCATCCCAGGGCTCCCAAGGCCAGCCTGCCCTCCACCCCCCAACCAGAAGCCTCTGCCTGTGGCCACTTTCACAGGTTCCCTGCATGCTGCCTGGCAGCTCCAGCACCATGTGGGTCCCAGCTGCATCGCTGGATTTCAGGAGCACAGGGCCCGCGCTGATACCCCAGGGTCAGGAGCTGCCAAGGAAGGGGTGTGTTTGTGAGTGCATCCATGCAGTGAGGAAGGGAGAGACAGTGCATGTCTGTGTTTGTGTCTACGTGTGTGTGTGTGTGATTGCAATGAGGGAGGGGGAGAGAGAGATAGAGACAGATAGAGAGGGCAATGTGGGAAGGAGAGAGAGTGTAGTGAGGGAGGCACAGAGCATGTGTGTGTGTGTATAGTGAGGGAGGCACAGAGTGAGTGTGTGCAATGAGAGGGAGAGGGAGCATGTGTGTGTGTGTTTATAGGGTGAGTTCCACAAGAAACCCCAACACACACATTCACACACACCCTCTATCGCACTCCCATACATGCAGACCACCACACCCACACCCCCTCACACACCCCAGGCACCCTCTCCCCACACACAACCCCCCACAAACCCATACCCACCCACACCCCACATATCCATGCACACACCCACATGCTTCCACACCCCAGACATCTATCCACCCGCACAAAACCCCCACACACACCCATACCCTCCCCACATCCCACACACCCACAGCCCCCCACAAACCTGTACCCACACCCCCATGCCCCCCACAGTATACAAAAGTAAGACTTCATGTTAAGCTAATGTGTAATCACCTCTGTGTACACTACACAAACACATGTAAATCAAGACAAAAATATTTTTTGAAATCAAATCAGTAAATGTTGTAGATGTTCGATTTTTAGAATATAATTGGGTACTTTTCTTGTCCTGGGATGGCAAAACGCCTTGGTGAAAGAAGTATTTCTGGGGGCATGGGGAGGGACTTCTGGTGGCAAAGGTCGGAGGTTAGGGGGTGTGACTTCTGGCCCTAAGATGGCAACCAGGGGGCGGAGCACCTATCAAGGGGCAGGGCTACCCACATGGCCCTCAACAGCTTGCCCAAACTTGGTAAGCAGCCCTCTGCCCAAAATAATTGCCCGCCCCTGTTCTAACATCAGAGTCTCAATCCTGCTCCTGTTTCAACTGAGAAAGACTGAGCCTGGTAAGATGCTGGGAATTTCCTGGGACCAAAACTACATGGTACAAAGTTCCTCCTGCAACATTCTACTTGCTCTCATCACTCAATATGCTATAGGGTCCCTGTCGGATATCCAGACCCACAGATTTAACAATCTATACAAATGCAAGGCAGTACCATTGTCACAGGGAAGGGCTGACATTTAAAAAATATGTATTCATTAAGGCTATAGATTGTAGTCGTGTTAGTCTAAGGACATAGGCAGACAAGGTTCTTTGGGTAAATCTGATATCTCTTATTAGACTAACTCAAATATTTGGGAAAATCCTTCTTTGCAAGCTTTCAGGTACAACCACCCTTTGTCACTCTGAGGAAGCATCTGCAGTTGGTATGTGCTCTTCCTAGATGGAATGAATAGTAAAGAAGCCAGAGGCTGGTCTGCATGCAAGAAAGTCAGTCAGTGAAAAAGTAAATTGAGGAGTCAGTGAGTGAGAGACAGGTTGGAGGGAAGGAGAATGAATGTAGCTGGTAAATGGCAGAGAGATACCTGGGGAGTCAGATGTTAGGAAGGTCATACCGTGTCATAAATACAATGTCTATATTTAGTCCATGATTTTAGTATCCAGTAGATTTATAAAGTGAAGTTCGTATGCTTATCTGTGAAAGGTGTTTTGTAAATTCCCCTTGAGGATTAGAAGTGAGAGATTGGAAAGAGAGATTGGTTTTCTTGTCAGAAATGCACCCCCACAGGTAATTCGGTATCCTTGTCTTTGACAGATTTCTGGTGTGCATTAGTTCTGGTACACAGTTGTTGTTTGGTCTCTCCTACATATTTTCCAGTGAGGGCATTTGGTGCATTGGATGAGATATGTAACATTTCTGGAGGTGCACCTGTAAGATCTAGGAACACTGATGGCTCTGTTGTGGGGTGTAGCAATTGTGAGGCTGATAGAGATAAGTTGGAAGATTTTTCATTTTTTGTCCTGCCATGAACCATTCGGTGTGTTTTGGGCCATAGGAAGTTTGTATTAAAGCATCCCCACTGCCATTTTTCAGTGCGGGGATACTGATATAGATAATGCCCCAGACACTTTAATTAGAGTTGCTCGTAGAGCTGCTCTAATTATAGCACC
>NW_017729002.1:913646-915176 GCF_001723915.1 Gavialis gangeticus | reverse complement strand
TCGTAGAGCTGCTCTAATTATAGCACCACCACCCACCCCCTCCCCGCCACACACACACACTCCTGGAAATGTGTATAAATGCCCAGTGATTCTTAACTGGGGTACCGCAAAACCCCCTCCCCACCATGCTATGGTGCTTGGCCTCTGTGCAAGGATGTAAGTGTGCCATTTGATCCTCCCCTGCTCAACCCAGAGTCTTCCAGACAAAGGGCACCCATAGCTGACCCCTTCCACCTGTCTGTGTACCAGTGCTCTGAGCAGCATGCTCTGCCACAGGTGTGTGGGCCAATGAAGAGCTAAGCTTTTCAGCCTGTCTCCTCCCCCAGCTCCCTGTACACTCACCATGGGATCTGGACCCTGGCAAGCAAGTCCTGGAGGAGCAGCTGCAGTGGTGGGGGCTGTGTTTGTCCCCTCAGGTACAGACTGGGGGCAGGGAGGGAGTGTCTGTCCCTGGCCTTCACCTTCTGTGTTCTGTTACTTCTCCCACCAGCCTTCCAACTCCCTCAACACCCCCATATGCCACTCGTATGCAACACTTCATCCCTGTCATTTGGGTCTCCCTGGGCTCTTTCTGTTTTGTCTCCAGGACTGGAGTTCAGGTGGGATTGGCCTGGAGTAACAGCAGTAACCAGGACCCATATGTAGGGAGTCCAGGTGCTATGCTGGGAACAAACGTGTGCAGAGCCTGGCAGAGCCAGGGGAAGCAGCTGAAAGGATGTTTATTATAATTATATTGCATCTTATATTATAATACTATTAGTTCATTACAGATTAATTAATATGATAATGCTTATATTGTAATAGTCAGACTGTATTAATATTAGCTTTTTAAATGAGGTTCTGCTAAATTCTGAAAACTTGCAGAGGGGTGCTTTGAGCAAGATTGCTATATTTTACTACCTTAGTAAGACATATTGCTAATGAGATTTTTTTTTTATGTGGTTGTAATGAACTATGTCCGGTTTTCTCCTATCTTCACATTGACAAAACTATCTACCGAACCTGGCACAGCAACATTATTCCTGTAATAGGCAAAATTGCATCAATACAGATTGCAAAGTTCAAAATTTCATTTTCAAAATGAGTCAGATCCCATTTGTTTTTGCCAGTATATTATACAGAATGAAAAAATAAAACAAAATAAACCAAATCCACAGGGACTTTCACTGAGTCTTTAGCACCAGGTTTTTTAGATGCTTTTAAATGTTTGTCCAATATGCTTTTTGCTTAAATCAACCATTTAAATGTGGAAAGAAAAAATAGAGTATATGTATATAATACATTTCTTTAAACATGTCAAAAGCAGTTATACTTTTAATGGGCTTCTTTTTATACTAAAATGCTGTTTTAAAGATTTGAGAGATGCAGGCATTATATTTTAAATTAAACTGCAAAGAAAAAAGCTTAACATTTTATATGAATACTGCATATTCAGTTGACAGATACTTACACAAAAAAGGGCATCAGTTGAATAAGAGTCTCTTTTTTGGGGCTGGCTGTGAATTCTGGCACAGTTTGAATAACTTTGTT
>NW_017729002.1:893943-908646 GCF_001723915.1 Gavialis gangeticus | reverse complement strand
TGACAGATACTTACACAAAAAAGGGCATCAGTTGAATAAGAGTCTCTTTTTTGGGGCTGGCTGTGAATTCTGGCACAGTTTGAATAACTTTGTTCATAACATTTCTTAAATAATTCTGTAGCTGTTTGCGCCGCTCCTCTACAAACTTTGCATCCTGCATAAAGAAAAAAAGTTGAACAGTTAAAAAAAAAAAAGGCTTTTCTTCCCCCATCCCAAAATGCCAAGCAACAATCACCACTGACACACATTTTGACTGATGATCTATGCTTAACACAGCCGTCTGTACACAGGTTGTCAACGACAACTCTGTAGTCAAAACAGACAGAAGCAAGTACTGTTCAATGTCATGTAAGTTAGCAATGGATAAAACCCTGACTCACTAAGGTTTATCTGTGCCTCACTGACATGTCCTTGGGTATACTCAATGTATTTTTCACGGGCTTAGGAAGACCTCTTTTTTTTTTAAAGGACTGCTTCCTTAATGAGGCCCCCTTCAGGGCCAGCAGTTTTAAAGTCGTTCAGGGATGTGGCAGTATTTCTTCCTTACAGAAATCTTAACTCCTCCCCTTCCCTTTATTCCTTCTCTCCTCTCCACATACTTCTCATAGATTGGGTACATGCACTCTTCAAGAGACCTATATTTTGCTAACTTGACTTAGTACAACATATTACTAAGGAGTTTTTTATTTAATATTTTATATACTATAAACTGTATCTCAGGCAGGGCGTTCAGCTCTGCAAAAGAACATTTTATTTAAGCTTCTGTAGTGTTTTAGATCTCAGTTTTACACAATGCTGGAACCAGTGAATGAAGTAAGTATACCATTTCTCTTTCCACAGAGAGACTGAAATCCTAACAATGGGTAGGGCTTCTAGGACTCTGTAACTTCACAACCAGCATACTTTTGCTTCTGCAGGGAGTACAATTATAGTAAGCTATAATACAATCTGTCAGTGCACTAGAGTAAGACTGTAATGGCTCACAGAGAAATCAGACTGATTGTTTTGTGCTACAGCCAACAAGCTATATCTCAGAAATTCAGATATTCTGCTCACCTGGTTTAAATGTCAGGATATGCTCTTCATGCATAAAGCTTCACACCATTATTAGACAATAATAGCTCTCAAAAGAAGACTAGCATCCCTATTCTGGGTAAAATGTGTCTAATCAGCCCATGTTATTAATCTATTTGAGAAAAATGCCTTAGAAACGTACAAGTTCCAGTTTCTTGCTAAATACATTTTAAATGTTCCCAAACTATTTCCTTTCATTAAAAAGTAACTATGCTGCATTGCCCAGGATTTCACTTTGAGGCTTGCTGCTCTCATCAAAGAGTCTTGTCTGATTAAGGAAGAGTGTTATGAAGCTCTTAGGCTTCATCCAGCATCATATTGTCAGGGCAGGGGTAAGTTGGAGGGTCTGGGTATACTGAAAATAAAAAGGAGGAATACTACAAGATATTCCTCAAAAACTAATCTAAATATTCATGTTGCCCAGAGCTGAGTGGAGGAAGTGGCACAGCAAAGCCCCCACCTACTTCTAATACCAGAGAACTAGGTGTGTTAGGTCCTGATGGAAAGCATCAGGCAGCTACTTCTCTGCTCCTCTCACAGACTATGGAAGGGGATGAAGCAGCTGCCCGCCCCCCATGCCTTCCCCAGACTGGGGTGACCCTGGTCTCTGAAAGGCACGGGAGCCTTTCCCTGAGGCTCTAATTCTCCAGGACAATTTAAGCTGGGGTAAACTGTACAAAAGTTCATTCTCCCAGGAGAATTCTCTTGGGACACTGACTCCTCCCTGGCTGAAGTCGGTTTATTTTCTCCTAGAACTGCCATTTTTTGTTTGGGACAGAGTATGAACATTTTTACATTTTTGGTTTCTACCAGGATTACAGCAATTCTCAGAGCAGAAACTGAATATCTAACTCACAGTATCAGGAACATCAGGGCTAAGTACAGATAGCCAAAAAGCCTGAGGCTGAATTGATTCAATCCTTGCAGGTTACTCTAAGCTGCATAGATTGAACAGATAAGCGAGTGAACAGATACTCACTTTTGATTCAGCCAGAAACCAAGGGGCGCTAGAGCACAACTCCCTGCTCAGCTGGAGCAGGTAGCTAGGGCCAAGGCTAGACTGCCCACCCTACAAGGAGAAGTTTGTGGGGGAGGTGCAAAGTATCCTGAGACGCTGGGAGACTGTGAGTTAACTTGAATCTGGAGGGGATCTGGGACGGAAGTTCATCAAAATGATTTAACCTAAATCAGCTAAGTTTCATAATACATCCATCCAGATTTAATCTTAAACCAGCTTTTGGCCATTTTGAAAGTGGTTTATGTGTACTGAACTTTTGTTGCATTATAGCTTTCAACCAGTTTCCGATCACTTATACCGGTTTATGTGTAATTTTTGTCTCTGGCCCAAGGTTCCTTCATCCTTGTGTAACAGGGACCCAGAGGCTCCCATTGCTTGAAGGCAGAGGCAGTAGCAGGAATATCCTTTGGTTGGAAGGGACTAGAGTGCATTTATTGACTGGGTGCAGGGGAATAGGCAGCCAGGGACTAACAATGTCTATTGCTGGGCTACTAGCTCTGCAATACGACAATCGGGCAGATCCCTGGTAAGGCAGCAGGAGAAGCAGTTGCAAAATGTCCTGGAACTTAGATGCTGGGCCCTAACAGGAAACCACTGTGTGTGGGTATAGCTGAAGCCTAGCCTGGAAGGAAGTCAGACAGGACCAGGGAGCCCAGGGCCTAAAAAGGCAAGATGTGAGTGGAACCCAGAAGCCAGGTCAACCACAGTGAGCTGAGGCTAAGGGGCCGAGAGAAAAGGGGCAGAAGCCAGATGGGCTGAAATCCCAACAATGACAGAGAGCCCTGAAGAGGCCAGACCTGACTGTGATTAACTATTAACAGCTGTGAGGCATGCACATGACTGTGGGGGTGGCAGGAGGTCATGAATAGCCCTTTGAGGCAACTGGTGCCTGGGGGCACAGACAGGCTAAGGGGGCCCACTTAGTACTCAAGGAGGGGGATTGGGACCAGCAGGGTCTGAAAGGCTCCTGCTGACTGTCTCCCTTATTACATATCAACTAATTACATTGACCTGTGGCAGGCAAAGAAAAGGGAGGGAGCCAGAGCACAGAAGGAGTCATGCAGCCACTAGGGCATCACAGCCACCCTGGGGGCCCAATCCTTGCTATACCTTGTCTACAACAGATGCATCTCAAGCAGGTCCAAGGAGGTGATCCTCCCTCTCTATGCAGCATTGGTCAGGCCACAGCTGGAGTACTGCGTCCAGTTCTGGGTGCCACACTTCAAGAGGGATGTGGACAACATGGAGAGGGTGCACAGGAGGGCCACTCGCATGATCAGGGGGCACCAGGGCAGGCCCTACGAGAAGAGGCTACAGGACCTGAACCTGTTCAGCCTCCACAATAGAAGGCTGAGGGGGGATCTAGTGGCCTGTTACAAACTAGTCAGAGGGGACCAGCAGGCATTGGGGGAGCCCCTGTTCCCCCAAGCACTCCCAGGAGTGACTAGAAATAACAGTCACAAGCTGGCAGAGGGTAAATTCAGATTAGACATCAAGAGGCGTTATTTCACTGTCAGGGCGGCTAGGATCTGGAACCAACTTCCAAGAGAAGTGGTGCTGGCTCCTACCCTGGGGGTCTTTAAGGCAAGGCTTGACAATCACTTTGCTGGGGTCGTTTGACCCCAGTACTCTTTCCTGCCATGGCAGGGGGTCGGACTTGATGATCTGCTCAGGTCCCTTCTGATCCTTCTAACTATGAAACTATGAAACCTTTCATTAGGTTAACTTAAAAAATGCATAAAGATAAATATCTTAAATTAATTTTGTACTACTCCTGCTTGGTGCAACCCGCTCTCTAATCAGTCTGACTACTCAGACCAAAAAGAGAAAGAAACAGCTTGCTCCATACTCTACTGAACTGCTAAAGGCTAAACAAGTGTGCTGAACAGAATTCTAGGCAAGCTGCTAAGAACTACCAGAAGTAGGAAGTCCAATATATATAGATACACAATATTTAGGATGTAGGGAGTATTTTTAATAAAGGAAATTTATTTATGTATTCCAATGTTTAACTAACACTTGATTTTGTTTTCCCTATTGAAACTTTAACATCACTGATGTAAGTTTTATATTTCCCATTTGCCTGGTTAGTACTGACCCATTTTCTAAACTGATTCAGTGAACAGTAAATCTGCAGAGATTTAATATAGCACCTACTGAGCTGTTAAACTGCCCCTGCAAGATGCTAAAGTACATCCAACTCTAATGATATACAATATTAACTTTACTTTTAATTAAAATTTTGCCCCCCTTCTTCTATCCAGATGCTGCAGAACAGGTAATCCCACACTTTTCATAGAATGAACCACATTTTAGCAGTGAGATTACCTCTTGGACTGCTTTCATTTCCATCTGTAATCAGGGAGAACCTCTTAATTCTATAACACCTCTGTGACGAGTACTGAAATTGCTTTATATAACAAAGTACTATTGGGAATTCACATTTAGCTATCTTTTATGTGATAACAGTTCTGCCCTTTTTGAATACAGTTAATTGCATGATCTCTGCTCTTGTTCTTCATCTCACTGTCCACCTGCTTTACTGCTTTTTCCCTTCTGCTCCCCTGTACAGTTTTCTCTGCTGACCCCTTCTCTACAGTAACGTAACTAGGGTAGGGTGACCTGGGCAGCTGCCCTGAATGCTGATTTGGGGGTAGGAGGCAGAAAAAAACTGCCACTGTTGTACAATCATGCCAGAAGCATGGCAGTAGCTGGAAGTCTCTGCTGCCCCACATAGTGCAGCTTCCCCAAAGCACCACGCTGAAGTTAAGCCTCTGTTTCTGGAAGTCCTTTCCTCTTACCTGTTTCTTCTCTATCATCTCGCTGATCCACTCTGCTCTGCTCCCCGGATACTGTCTAGTTACCTACTCCTGTATTTCCCTCCTTCTGGGGGAGTTAGACATGACAGTCTTCTCCTGCTGTAAATGGCTCTCCTAGCTCTAAAGGCAGATTTCACAGCCTATTGGTAGCTTTTATTTCTGATTATAGTGGAAGACCTCTAGTTTTATGCCTGAAAAGGTAGGGGAGGGCTGTCTGTTCATTTTTTAAATTGTGGTAACAGAATCCACATTTCTTCAATGCAGCTGGGCCACCCAGCAGAAGAGAAGTCAATCAATTAATTACATGGCCTCTACCTCTGTTTTCTGGAGACAAAATCTGTATTGACCCAGAAATTAAAATTCCTTACAACATCAAATGAAAAATGTGAAAAGTACTGTCATATAGCCAATGGTTTTACAAAAGGTTGTGGCACACAAAACATTTTGTGTTTACGAAATTACTTATGACATTGTTTATTAAAAATAAAATAACCTGTTTAATTACTTCAATATATGTAATAAGCTGCAAGGATAATCTGAAAAACTTCAGATCTTTTAAAGCAATTTTAATCTTATTTTGGCATCTTGCCTCTAGTCATAATAAATTTTAAAAAATGATTTGCATCTCAATGTGTTTTCACACAGCCACTTTTCATTCTGACTTAACAAAATTTCATGAAAGCTTGTGCAATATATCTACTTTGGTTAGTCTGTAAGGTGCAAACCTACCCTGCCTTCAATAAAATTTCAATCAAAGTCTGTAAAGTTACGGTAACTTGCCCTTGATGGATCACACTTCTCATAAATGGCCCTTAAATGCCCTACATTTTTCTTTGTATGAAAGCAGTCATCCAGCTAAGAACAGCACTATAACTGTGCAGACACCAGTTGGACACAGCCTATCTGAAACTCTCCTGTTTTAGCTCCTGTGGTCCCTAATCACATGCATTAGGAACAACAAATCTGAAACAGCCCAGTTAGAAAATTCTACAAAACTTCTCCAGGACTAGGGAGAGACATTACACATAAACCAGTTTAAGTGATCAGAAACTGGTTTAAACCTGTAACAGAACAGACATTTAGTGCACATAAACCAGTTTGAAAATGGCTGAAACCAGTTTGAGATAAACCTGGTGGAATGTAATATCAGACTTAACTGATTTGGCTCAAACCGGTTTATGCAATGTCTGTTCCAGACCCCTTCCTAGTTTAAGTTAAAACAGAGTCCCCCAGCATCCCGGCACGCTCTTTGGGCTGGGGTGGGCTCTTTGATCCAGGGAGCTGGGCTGGCCACTCTCCTCTGCTCCTTGGCTGGACATCCAGCAGAGACTTACAGGCACAGCAGCATCTGCCTGGCTTCCCCTGCTTCCCACCCCCATCTCTGCTCACTGTTCAAGCAGGGATCCCTCCCTCCTCTCTCCCAAAGCACAGACCGCAGACAGCATGTGGTATGCTAGCCAATGCTGAGAGGTGTCTGTGTAAGGCAGAAAGGACAAAGGCAGACAGTACAATGTCCACTTAGGGCTTTTTGGAGTGAATCAACAGGTAGCTGGTAATGTCCCTTCATTCCTTCCTTGGAAAAAGCTGTTTAAGAACTAATGGGAGAGGTTTTGTTCTCTGGTGGGGTGATAAATGCTTTTAGAGCTGATAAATACTGTTATCAAGGGTGGGGGCGGAACCCTTCCCTAATCAAAGTCTCCTGCTGGGGCCTGGCCACAGTCCCCCTCAGCTCAACACTACTGAAAGGAAGGGAGGGCTGGTCTAGTGCCCCCTGGCTTCTAGCCTGAGCCACTGCAGGCAGGTGCCTGCATTTTTGAGATGTCTGTGTGGTTATAAACCAGTTCACCCTAGCTAGGTTAGACTAACCAGCAATGATTGAATCAACTCAGGCTCAGGCTTTTTGAATATCTGTCCCTAGCCCTGAAGTCACTTAATGAAGTCTAATAGTTTCTAATTTCATTGTTTTTCTACTACTGCTGTCTTATCATAATAATAAAAGCATGCATTCAAAGTTAATATAAAATAATCCAAGTTAGTTCTCTCTTGAAGGGCAAACTGTCAAGACCAGTCAATAGGATTTATTTCATAACTTCTTGTTTTATTTGGGGACTGAAAATGAATAGACAGTTTTAAATTAAGAAAACCATATAGAATTTTGAAGAAAAAACATTGTAATATTGATAAAATACAACAAAAGTGACAAAAAACTAAAATGCAGTCTCATGTATTCTTTTAGTAAATAAGAAAAGGCAAAGTAATAAAATAACAATAATACCCAAAATCTAAACAGGCCAGGAAAGTCATGAATACATCATTCAGATAATGACACTAATTGCTGCCTTTCCTTGAATGCTTGTATAAACCTCTGGCAAAATAACCTTGCCTTACTGTGAAATCTAAAGGCAATTTTTACTCTCAGGAAGGTTTTACTTTATTATGCAACTTTTAAATATAATTTTAAAGAGAGAATCCTGCATTTCTCCCAAATCCAGTTACTTTACTTAATAATATGTGAAATCTGTGGACAAGCAACTTCCATCTGACTCCTGCCATAGAATCTTAGAAAAGTAAGGCTAGATGGGACCTCAGAAAGTCATCCAGCCTAGCCTCCTCTCAAAGTAGGAACATCCCTATCCAAAGCATTCTATACAAATGCTTGTCTAACCTATTCCTAAAACTAAACAAAGATACTAAGAACACTCTAACCTGCCACAGGTCAAGAAGGGAGAAGAGGACACGGTCAATATCCTGCCACTGTAAGAATTGTTAAATACACTCAAGGGAAAGTGAATTTATCTGCTGAATAGAAAAAAGAAAGGTCAACAAAAGAGGTGTAAATGTAAGTGTCAATTTTGTGGACTTAAATAAGAATTAAGTGATGAATAAGCTTTATTCATAGGGTGAATTTCAACCTGAATGTCAGAGACATGGCACATTTGGTAATGCAATCCATCTATACTGCAGCTTACATTTTGTCTTTGGACTTCTGTCTGAGAACTTACTTTTATTGCAAACTTTATAGTCTGAGTTGGAAGCAGCAATAAATTAGTGCTTTTCTTTGTCCTTGAGAGACCAATACATAATTACTAATTGGTAAAAATGCAGAAAGAACTTCCTTTTATTGTCATTTTAAAAACTCTCAAAGGAGACATCAGTGTGTAATGAATAGTTACTCATTATAGGCCTATTTAATGGTCTTACAAACATTACCAAGTAGGGGTCTTTTTTAATATGTCTTTGTTAGAAAGTTAATTTAAGTAGGAGAAAAAAACTGAGCAAAACAGCTTTATCTAGGAGATCAGTGTAATAAACATTAAAAGTATATGCACAAAAATGTTTTACTGGGGAAGGAAATACTAGAATTCTTATAAAGTATCTTTAATACACTGAAATTAAATCTGTAAATACATATCAATAACATAATAGAAATAAATATTTAAATAAAACTGCAAGGCCAGGAAACTAAATTTACACAAGCAGCTGCCTGGTGAGTAACTGTTAACGCAAGTAAGAGGATCACAATCTGACCTCGCAAAAGCTACTAAACTTGATGTTTGTTTAGCATATCAAGTATCTGTGATATTTGTCATAAGCATATATATTTTCTACATGGAGAGTACCCAAATGAAGTATAGAAGCAGATCTAATGCTATTATTGGGTAACCCAACAGTATGGGAATTTGCTTTCCCATGCTTTCTAATTTTTCTTTTTAGCTTAACATAGTTTTTAATTATTTCCCTTCCAAATAATGAAAGCAGTAGAAGGGTCTTTAAGTTTTTATCCTCATTATTTTTTATTGAACTAGAATTAAAAGATTGGTTGGGTGATTTTTCATGCTGATTGGATCAATTTCTTAAAATTTTACCTTATGAGCTTTACCAAGATTTTTAAAAAAGAGCCCTGGCACTCTCCCATGGTATCCTAACATTGACAATCCCGCCCCCGCCCTGCCCCCCCCAAAAAATTAACACACCCATTGTTTCTACTACTTAGTTGCCGGTCTTTGGTAAAGCCAATGTTTGCCATGTTTCAGCAAATGTATACAGACTTATCCTATTACTTTCTGGTTTAAAAAAGTCTCTCTGGAAAAAGTAGTATGCATGAGAGTACTGAATATACAGAAACTGGGTTAAGCTGAGGGCAGTCACACCTGGATGCATAGTACAAAGCTAGTTACCCCCTTAGTTATGGAGCTATCCAAAATATTTAGGATTCCAGTATCATGCCTCAATATAAGATATCATGCCTTTTACATTTTGTTCAAAGAGTTCACACTGGTTATGTTCCACAATCATGGTCAGGTGGTAGCAGTTGGGGGCACATGTGAAGTGAGTTAGAGGTCCTATCCATATAATGAGCATGTCTCGAAATCACAACCATAAAGTATGGTTTTTAATAGAGCCACTAGGAATTGAATTATTGTTAAGACAGTAGTTTTAGGGGTAATCAAAGAGCAGTTCATAGACATACCAGAGCAAGACAAATTAGTAGGGTAAGGTAAAGAAACTGATGCCCTATTGCATCTGTTCTATGAATAATACCTTACAAAGTTGTAAATCAAAAATCATGGGTGAAACCCTGGCCCTGATGAAGGCTATTGAAACAGGATATCACCCCATGTATTTTTTATCATCATTTCAATCACTGATATTTTCAGATACCCATAAATATAAATATTTATAAAATACCAAACCTGATGGTATTTTTCTTAACCTTTAATTTTACTGCAATAATATTTTCAAATAAGACATTTATAATTTCATTAAGATTTGTTCTTATACAAAACCAAGTTAATTTTTTCTCATTTCATTTATACACAAAGAAGAGCTATTTTAAAAACTCATTTTCTTTCACAACCAGGAATACTTTGCTAGGTAATTATTACCACAAGAGCAGAATACTGAATATAGGTGCTTTCCATTCCATATGTCAAAACAAGGAAACTTGCTTATTGTAGGTAATAATTTCATAAAGGGATTCTTAAATTGAAACAGGTTGCAGGACAGGTTTGCAAAAGGCAGCTTTGCTGTTAAAAGTGTTTGTTATAGCCTTTTTTGTTCTAATAAAATGCATCAAGTCCCAGAATTTGTGTTTAACCTGCAACTTCAGCAACTCCCTCCCTCAAGACAGTTCAGAACACTTTGCAAATAGGTTATGAATTTGATTACAAACACTGTAATGAAAGAGTTGTACTTGTTTTTGTACTGTCCTCACAAAAAATACTGTAAATCAAGGTCAAAATATTTCAGCTGTGCCTTTTTTGTTTTGTTTTGTTTTTATTTGTACGATAGGTCTATTACCTAACAGCAGGTTGCCTGCCTTCAGAAATTATTTTATAATGCAGTAGTTGCTTCTCAGTACCAGTGATGACAAGAGTCTCATCAGAGGAATGCAGATTAAGATATTGGAATGAGGATTTCTAATGTTATGTGAAATAACTGGTACAGAATAAGGTCAAGGCAGTAACTGACCCAGAGCTTGCCAGTTGCTTCAGAATCTAAAATTATAAATAGGTGACTAAAAAGATTAATGCCATAATCTTTTCAGGGGACCACATTACCTGCAACAGGTAGTATTTCTTCAATGTTCTAATTACTCTACAATATTTTTTTTTTTATATTTGCAGACTAAAGATAAGGGACAAAATACTCTTCTTAGTTACACAAAGATAAATCCTAAATATCTTCACACACTTTAGGAAATTACCGTACTTCGGATTTACCAGTGTTACTGAGGGTATAATTGGGCACTACTCTCCATACTGATGACTTTAGAGAATGTTTCAAAATAGACTTGGCTAAAACTCCTTCAGTATTAATCCCAGAGTTTGGGGCATTTAAACAGGCTAAGTGGAAAAAACTTGTTGGAATAGTATGTAGTTGCCCTACAAATACCCTATTTGGGCAAGAGGGAGAGTCCCACAAGACATGCTAGACAGTCGTGAAATCATCCAAAGAAGAGAGCTTGCACAGAAAAGAATTCAGATCAGGAAATTAAGGGAAAAGCAAGATTTATAAGTCTCTGGTGTCTTGCCAGTTCAGTTTAGTTTCTTTTACAGAATTTCTGGTACTTCAGGGTTACTAACCAGGAGCTCTGGTAAACATTTTTCTCAACAATTGAAAAAAAAATTCTAATCTGTTCTCGTCTCCTGATTCTCTCACTTTGGAGCTTTGCTGCTAATTGCAAAGGTCAGCATTTCACTTGCTTTTTGCTCTCTTTCAGAAATTTGAGATCACTGACTAATCCCTCATGGGAACACCTACAATAAACACTTGAAAAGGCTTTTTATAAGATCCTACTATTTCTTAATTGTACATCAATGAAGAGGTCAAGGACCTCAGGAATGGCCAGGAAGGGGGAGAAGGGGGGGGGGGCAGGAGGGCTAAGAAGGACCACTGTGGCCCGCGTTCAGTAAGATGCTCTCTCATACATTTCCCTATGATCTGCTGTACTTACTGCCAGCCACTCAAGAGCCCTCTACCAGCAAATCAGTGGAGGAGGTAATATTTTTGGTCCAAGTTCTAGCTGAACGCACCAAAAAAACCAAAAAGAACCCCCATCCCTCATCCTTCCCCCCTTCCCTCCCAAAGCTTAAACCCAAGTTTATGCAAATAGTATTATTCAGGAATGACTGTTACAGAATTTAAAATGAAGATGAGGGCCTATATATTTTTTCCCTAAAAATCATTGTAACAAATGTTTTTACCCAGAAAGGCAGTTTCACTTCTATAACACTCTTAAAATATCCATGAAATCTGGGATTAGGATACTTTACACAATTATGTAAAACAGTATAAATTTCAACAGAATATTATGCATTCTCTCTAATATATGGTGAAAATACAATGTCAAGAGTATTCCTGGAAACAAATTCCTCTCTAGAATAACACCGTTAATTTTAGAGCTCTTTGGTCTTGTATGCAGAGAAGCAAAGCCACATAAAACTGCATGAACTTTGATAATATGTTTATGGGGCAAATTTCAGGCAGTGGTATCCAATAATTAACTTACCTCTTTCTAAATATGACTTCACCTCTTCTTTAATTACTTTTTCTTATATTACTATTCTGCAAAAATCTCATATATGTAAATATATACAGTTTTGCCAAAATATGGCTTCTGTACAGGTTACACTTTTTTTTTTCTTTTAAAGTTAGATGCATGTAGTAAAATTCAGTGACTAAACCATATTCTGTTTTTCTTAATACACTGGAAAGAAAGCAAGAATGCTCTGAAAAACTGCTAGTGATCCACTTTTGATTCAAGCCACATCACACCAAGATAGTATATTTCAATTAATATTATATTAATTAAACATTAAAATATACCATTTTGGTGATGTGGCTTGCAATCAAACATATATATCAGTATGTGTACCTTTATCAGGTAGTATTACTTTAAAAAAACGTAAAGTATGCCAAGGAGTGCTTATGCCTTTAGTCCCACTGATTGCTACAACCAATTTGGGTTTTTTTCCACTGGCTTTTTCCAAAGTACCCAAAGGTTACACTCCATCTTCAGAAAGACGTAGTTAGCTGCATTAAAGTCAAGCAGAAAGCAGGGTAGATTTACTAATGGTAAACTAACATGAGAGATAAAAAGCTTCTGTGAGCTGGAGCTCACTTTGTCAGATGCTGGGAAAGGATGTGCACACAACAGTGTACAGAATGGAGAAAGTGATTTGAATACAAAAGGAAGGGAGGAGGCAGTGATGCAAAAGGCAAACAAGCAAGGAACCCATAAACACAATCCGGTCAGCGGATGATTTCTTATTCTACAAATTTCCTCATACATTTCCTCAAGTTTGGGGATTCCCTATACCTACAGACAAATGGCACTGCTGTGGGCACAAGTAAGCCCCTGATACGCCAACATATTTATGAGACCTTGAAGCTTGTTTCATCCACAGATGCTCTTTCATCCCCTGATATACCTAAGATACATCAGTGACATCTTCACTGTACAGAAACATGGGAAGGAATCTAGAAGCATTTCACCGGGACTTTAACAACGTCCACCCCACCATCAAACCACCATATTTACTTGAGTACACGATGAGTTTTTTCTTCAATCAGCATAGGGGGAAAAAAATGCTCCTCATCTTACATTCATATACAAGGAAATCTCATTAAATGCACTGTCTGTCTATGACCTGTGGCTAAAAGCAGCATGTGGTCAGTAATGGTAACTAATTATAAAGGAGCTTAAATGTAGGCAACACTGAACATGACTATAAAATATATGGCCATATTGGGCAAACATTGATGGAACCTACCACAAGGTTAGGGTACTGCCGCCCATCTGAACAAAATAGTAGTGTTCATTAAGTTCAGCCCTCCTCAGCACTGACTGTTTTTGATGTCATGGTGAGCCACTATATTACAGACTTCCTCTTATTACAGACATTTTTACATTCCACAGCTAAGCTATGCCTTTCTTTACCATTTACAATGATTCCTGTTTCTTCACCAGTCATAAATGTCTGGCAAACATCAGCAAATGGGGCCCCCACCAGTTCACGTAGAACAGGGGTTGGCAACCCCCAGCACGTATGCCCAGCATGGCACGTGAGGCCATTTTCCTCGGCATGTGGGGGATGCAGAAAGCTGCCTGCTCCCAGATCCCTGCTGCCCTGTCACACTTCCCCTGCAGGCAGGGGCAGAAGCAAGGGGCACAACCCTGCACTGCTGCCCATACTGCTCCCGTGCACACAGGGGAAGTGTGACAGGGCAACAGGGAACTCAGAGCAGGCAGCTTTCCGCGGCCCCCGCTGTGCCAGGTTCCAGTGCTGCGCTGCAGAAGTGGCGACAAGGGCAGCATAGTGGGGAGCATTGCCAGTATGTGCTGCCTGCCCAGAACGGGGTCTGGGAGGCAGCTGGGGCCGGGGCCAGGGCCGGGGCCAGGGTGCAGAGGCAGATGTTTGCAGCAGGCCCAGCCACAGAGCCCAGGCTGGGGGGCAGGGGTTTTGAGTGGGAGGCAAGGGGCAGCAGGGCTGAGGGGCAGGGCCTTTGGGTGGGGGACAATGGCTTTGGGTGGGGGGCAAGGGGCACAAGAAGGGCATCCTGCCATGTACCACCTGCCCTCATTTTGTTTTTCTGGCATGCCAGCACTCTGGCACCTTCCAAGGTAGGCATTGTGGGTTTTTTCAGCTCTCTGGCCAAAAAACGTTTCCTACCCTGACCTAGAATCTCTCTCATCTGTCACATACGATTAGTGTGGTTGCACCCTCCATGAGATGAAATCGGACCAGGTTACCCTATGCCTCATCTGCGTATAAATGTTTTGAGCATCCCAGAACTCATAACAAGAACACTCGAATCCAGTCATATATGGGGGTCTAATTAGCACATGGATCCTTTGTCAGGGAGAGGGGTGGTACCTAGGTTACATACACATATTGAGCCATGCTGATCTGTGGGGACACTATGGCTTGAAATGCTATTGACTGGTGGGGCCCAGCCCAATGAACTAGATGGTAAATCATGAGCCTTTTGGCTTTGGATTAATACCATGCATAGATTGTACTACATATAAGTGGGTGCCAAAGTGCTCATTAAAAATGTGTTTATAAAGTACCTGTGCTAAAACTTGTAGCAGTTTCTAAAAAGGTAACATATATCAATTCTGGACAGACTAAATCTATGGGTACTATATGCAAATTACTACAGCTATGTTTAATTTCAAGGTCAGTGTTTTCAAATTTGCTTCTCACTTCCACGTGCTGGAAGAGCAGGGTCTGACGGTAAGGAACAAGGGAAAAGGCTGCAGGAGAAACTGGGGGGGGGGGGGGG
>NW_017729002.1:887969-893930 GCF_001723915.1 Gavialis gangeticus | reverse complement strand
GGGGAAAATGGGGGGGGGGGGGAGGAAGAGGGCAAGGGGGCTACTTGACCCCAAAGATTTATTTTCCTTGATGTAGCAGTGGGAAGGGGACACATTCAAGACAATCCTCTGATAATTAGATTCTATACTTAGAAAATTTTAAGAAATGTATAAATGTTCTATATATAAAATCTACTTACTGGAGGGAGGGGTCATCTTACAAATAGGGTCATCTTATATTTTAGTAAATATGGTAACTCTGGAAAACTCCACCCAAAAATTCATTTCCTAGACATCGCCACCATGCTACATCACAAAAAAATGACTGCCACAGCTACTGCCACACCACAAGCTTTCACCTAAGCACACCACTAGATCCATTGCCTAAACCCAAACTCTGCATTACAACCATATCTGCTCTGATCTCACTGACTATAATGCCCACCTTCAGTCTCTGAAATAGGGATTCCTACAGTTCAAAAACTGTAGCCATTCAAATCAACAAAGCCCGACTCAGACTTTGTGTCAACTGCTACAATACCAACCCTGGAACAAGGACAACAGAGTCCCTCTGTTCATCACCTACTGCCTGCAGCTTGAACACCTCAGACACATTATAAATGACCTCCAGGACATCCTAGAAAAGGAAGATCATCTCAAAGCAGTCATGGGGGACAAACTTATTCTGGCTTGCAGGCAGCCCTCCAACCTCAAATAGCATCTCTCAAGCAACAGCCTACCTAATTCTCACCAAGGCATGAGGCTTTGCAACAGACCCAGATGCTTGCTGGGTGCAACATCAATACAGACCACATCATCAATGAGCCAAAATACACAGATTGTAACATTCAAGGTTCATTCAGCTGCAACTCTTTCATGTATGCCACCACCTACTTACACTGCTGGTCTGCTGCCTACAATGAACAGACAGAGTGATCCCTTCATGTAAGAATGTGAACACTGACCTGACATCAACTCCAGAAAGACACAAAGGCCTGTGGCAGAACATTTTAACCTCCCTGGACACTTTATCACTGACTTCAGGGTAGCTGTTCTTAGGCAGCAAATCATTCAAAGTCAATTTGAAAAGAGAACTATGAAACAAGAAATTATGCACACACTGGATTGTGTGAAATATGGTCTACACGGGGACTCTGGACTCTTATCGCATTACCTGGATTAGCTTTTGTGACCCCTTTGTTCCCATGGGTTCTTTGCTTGTTTGCCTTTTGCAGCACTGCTCCTCCCCCTTCTTCCTTACCTTTTGTGTTCAGTTTACTCTCTCCATTCTGTTCACTGCTCTGTGCATATCTTTTCACTGCATCTAATTACATGAGCTCCAGCACACAAAAACTTACATTGTATGTTCATGCTCCAATTTAGTTAGTCTATAAAGTTCAGATACACTCAACCTTCAACACTATCTACTCGGCCCTGTACAACACACAATCCCTGAAACATATTCTGAGCAGGGGAAGAAGAAAGGAAGCAGGTCCAAAGGCAACCTTAGCCTCTAATCAGAATTCTGAACATGATTGTTCCCATAGAGTTAACCCATCAATAAGCCTTCTCGCCTTATAGGACTAACTAACTAGACTATAAAAAAGATTAAGGAGACCTTCCCATACATTTTAAGCTGCCTCTGACACATTTGTAACTAACAAATGCAAGGTAAAATAATAATACAAAAACTGTTAATTCTGATCTAAAAAAAAGTTGTATCAAATGTCTTATAAAACTTTTCTTAAAATAAAGTTACTACACATGATTATTAACAACATTCAAAATGAGCTCATTTTAAAAGAATTTTCCTAAACCACAGGCTAAGAATCTACACTCCTAATTAACAGCCTGAAAAATTTCAGTTTAACTAGAAAAATTGTTTTTGATTGTAGAAGCACCAAAATGCACCTGGGGAAAATATTTCACTCCCCATTGCTTAAAAATTAAGTTAATGTCTTCCAAAATATTTTATGAAACACTCTCTTTGACTGAGGCTGCATGCCAAGTTTCTGCCCACAGCAAAATGTTAATGCCAAGTTACAACCCACTAAAAATAAGGATATATAAAATAATCTTGATAGACTCCTAGCTACACCTGTATTAGCAGACAATGTTAAACTATAACTGAACTGCATAGTTGAACATGCCAAAATATTTTATGTGGTCCTGTTTTGCAGTTTTTCATCACAGGAACAGTAGTTTCAACTTGCAGCTTGAGTTGTTTCTGACCATCACTGGTCTTTAATATACATTATTATTGCCTAACAGATGGTTAACACTGGTGTTTTTCAATTATTAATGGAACAGCTCCTTAAATGTTCCAAATATTTTTTCACAGGCTATTTAATGTAGTACAATTATCATTTAACAAGCTACTCAGTGTTCAATGCTACTGTATTCAGCATAAAACACACTGCTTTTGATGTTTTACCAGTGTCTCATTTAACCTCTTACTGTTAATGCTAAAAATCAACCCAGGATCCAATCCAATTCAAATTAAAGTTAATAGAAAAACTGTTTAACCTTAACAGGAACACCAGCAACACATCCTTCCTCAGCTACAAGTGACATTGGCTTTATGCAAAGATTAATCTGTCAACTCAATACAGAAATAATCTCAGATTATTTTAATTTGGCTTTACAGTCTTCTAACAAGTCATCTTTTTGTTAGTCAGTCTTAACTGAATGATCACATTCAAAAGTTGTCTTTTCACTTGCATGGCACCAAAGCAGTATCCTCAGAGTAAGGCTGGCAGTCAGAGAGACATATGGGAGCTAATTAGACATTAGACTGTTGAGCCAATGTCAAACTATAGTTTGACTGAAATACTAATTAGAAAATAACTATCCAGTTGCTACAACTGTATTACCACGCACCTTCAAGCAGATTATAAACCTGGAATATGCTTTGACTACACACAAAATCAAACTCTGGATACTTGTTCTAGTAACTGCTGCATCATGAGATAATTTTATGGAAGTAGGCAGGACTTTTAATATTAGTGGAGGACCATGCACTTCTGGATAACTAAACACTCAGCAGCTCATAATCATCGTGTATCGACTCAAAATGCCTGCTCTACTCAAAATAAACATTTCCATAATTAAGTGACTAGACCTGTTACAAACAGCAACACAAGGAAAGATGATATACAAGTATTTGGAAACAGGCATTGAAAGTACCATATTTACTCAAATAAAAGATGAGTTTTTTCCCCCAGTAGGCATGGGGAAAAAAGCCCCTCATCTTACATTCACATACAAGTAAACCTCATTAAATGCACTGAAGTTTTGAACTGCAGCTAAAAGCAGCATGTGCTAAGTAATGAAAACCAACTATGAAGTTGCTTAAATACAGCCGACACCAACTATGACTATAAAGTACATGGCCAATATTGGACATACTGATGGGAACCTTTTTAAAAATTATTATTTTGGAAAAAAATGTTGTGTTCCAGGTCAAATTAGCCAGATCAGTTCCGAACCCTTTTGACTGAACAAAACTCAATTGTTCAAATACCATATGTGGTGCTGCAACCAGTTAGTATCCCCCACCCAACTTTTCAGTCTTAGGCTTCAGATACTTCCAAATCCATTGACAGGCATCCTACATGCAGGCCCAAGCCCAGAGGCTTGGGGCTTGGATGCCCCTGAGTCTCGCTTGCCCTCAGCCAATGCCTGCAGGAGCAAGCTACAAAGGAGTTCCCCATTTCCATAAAGTAGGCATGTCGCCAAGATCCTCCTATTGGAAGCTGGCCAGTGGGAAGCTAATTACAAGGCTTTCATAGGGAGTCCTGTCCACGTTTGGACAGGGATGCACCTTCCACTACACAATCCAATTTAAATGCTATGAAGTCACCGCTCAGCCTTCTCTGAGTAAGAGAAGGCTGAGAAGTGACTTGATAGCCCACCAACAAGAACATCAGGGGGGAGCATCAAGAACTAGGAAAACAACCCTTCAGGAGGGCACCTCAAAGGTGGATGAGGACCAATGAGCATAAACTAATACAGAGTAAATTCAGGCTAGACATAAGGAAAACCTTCTTCTCTGTAAGGGTCACCAGAATTTGAAACACACTCCCAGCAGAGGTGGTGCAGTCACCCTCCTTGGAGGTGTTCAAGAAGAGGCTGAACAGACACCCTGTCAGCTCATCTCAGCCCAGTAACTTCCTGCCCATGGCAGGGGACTGGACTTGATGATCTTACAGGTCCCTTCCAGTTCTATGTTTCTATGATTCTAAATCCATTTCAGCTCAGGTATCAGACCAATGTAGCAACTACACGTGATCTTAACCAACAAGATGCCACGGGGAACCTACCACAATGTTAGGTTAGCACAACCCATCTAAATAAGACATATGGCAGTGCCCATTGTATAAATTCCCCCTTAGCACCAACTCTTTTTCAAGTCATGGTGAGCCACTACACTGTATATTTCAACTTCCTCTTCACTCCCATAGCTGAACTGTGCCTTTCTTTCCCATTTCCAATTATTCTTGTTTCCTCACCAGCCTGAAGAAGCCATGTCTGGCTATCATGACCAAGTGGGGCCCCAAAACAGTTCAACCAAATCCTTCTCTCACCCTCTCAGCCTGTTGCATATGATTAGTGTGGCCCTGCTCTCCATGAGAGGGAGATGGACCAGGTAGCCCTTTGGCTCATCTGCATATAAAATTTTAGAGGATCCCAGGACCCATGACAAAAACAGCTAGTTCCAGTCATGAATGGTGGATATTTCTAGTACACATGCCATGCTGAGCTATGAGGTCACTATGGCTTGAACACTGTTGACTGGTGGGGCTCTTTTGGCTTTGGACTAATATCATGCATAGTTTGTACTATATATAAGAAGGTATAAAAGTGTTCCTTAAAAGTGCTTTTGAGTACCTGTGCCAAAACTTGCAGCAGTTTCAAAAAAAGATAAACTGCATCAGTTCTGGATGAACTAAGTCTATGAGTACTATATATGCAAATTGCTATATTTTAGTTTTTTTCAAATTGGCTCTTCACTTCCATGTGCTCAGGGAAAGCAGGGTCTGACAGTAAGAAGCACAGGAAGAGGCTGCCGGGGAAAGAAGCTGGGGGGGTAGGAAGGCAGAGGGCAAAGGGGCCACCTGAATCCCAGATTTATTTTCCTTGCTGTAGAAGTGGGAGGGGGACAAATTCTGGACATACCTTCAATAATTAGATTGCATACCTGCAAAATTATAATAAATACATGTTCCATATACAGAATCTAATTATTGGAGGTCATTTTATAATCAGGGTTGTCTTATATCTGAGTAAATAGAGCAGATGAAAAGCTTATAGGGAAAAAAAGGAAATTTCAATTTTTAAAGCAGCCCTATTTCTTTCCTTAGAAAAAAAATTCTATAGTTTTTAACTGTTATTCTGTAAAAATGGCTGCTTTTTTTCTATCCTTAGAAACAGCTGCTTTACAGTATTTCCAGCAGAAAATACTGTGATCTCGCTATATAAAATGAATCAAGCACTTTTACAGCTTCCTGCACTAAAAGTGTTAGAGAAATATAATGTAACACTAACACTATTGTGCTAATGAGGAAATATAGTTTTATAATATATATATTATCTGAATGATGCTAACTTATTTGACAAAATAATAAGACATACAAACTACTGAGGGGATAATTATTATGACAGTATATCAAATGGCATTTATGAGAATCAACTTAATGGAGATATTAAAATATCTGGAAATATGAAAAAGACAGAGGAGATTCCTTTTGAAAAAAGTGACAAAGCTTTGTCTGTTTTAAAAGGTTTTGACATTAAATTATGTTACAAATTTACAGAGTATTTGATGCCAAAGTTCTATAAAAGTAACTAACTGAAAAAGGCCCCTATGCAACAGTCACTCAACATTCATCTATCTCTAAAATAAACTGGACAACTTTTGAGCAGGGATCCTGATTTCCTCTATTTAAAAATCACATATTCTCTGATAAAAAAAAATGCCCC
>NW_017729002.1:862069-887737 GCF_001723915.1 Gavialis gangeticus | reverse complement strand
TATTCTCTGATAAAAAAAAATGCCCCTCTCCCCCCCCCCCCACTTATATGCTGGCGCCCTGCCCCTACCCATGCATTGCCCCTCACTACCAACACATAGCACCCCCACCCCTGCTGGTGCCCCTTGCTCCCAGCCCACAGCCCCCCACCTCCTGGTGTGTGAGAAGCAAAGTGGGTGTGCACGCACAGATGATGAATAGTGGGCAGACATGGAGGGCACAGGTGATGTGGATGGGATGGGAAGGGCACAGGGTGATGCATGGGACGGGCACGGGGGCACATGCCCCCCAAGATTCCTGCATTCATGGCAGGACACAGGGCTGCAGTCAGGCTGGACCAGCCCTGGGCAGCAGTTGCCTCTGGGGCCCAGTGGGTGGGACCTGGTGTGGGAGGGACTGTCGCACTGCCATGGCCTCCAAGGTGAAGTGCAGCAGCAGTGTGGAATTGTGCCTCCACTGCTAACTGGCAAGCAGGGGGCACCTCACTTTTGCCATGGCAGCACAGTGCTACCTCCCACTGACCTCCAGGTCCTGCCCACTGACCTCCCACTGACTTGTGCTGCCATAGCAAAGGTGAGGTGCCCCCTGCTTGCCAGTTGGCAGTGGAGGCACAATTCCAGGTCCTGCCCACTGGGTCACAGAGGCAGCTCCTTCCCAGAGCTTGTCTGACCCAGCTGCAGCCCCACACCCCACTGAGTGCAGAAATCTCATGAGCTAAGTGCCCCCCCTCTCCACCTTGTCACCTGTTCTCCCCCACCCATTCAAGGTGTTGCCTGTGCCCCCTGCCCTCCCAATAGACTTACCCGGAGGGACCTGTGGGAACTGCTCTCCACTACCCTTTCTGGCTACCACATACATGTGTGTGCACACACATATACATGATGGCCCCACATCTCACTTCCCCCAGCTCCAAGAAGCCTCATATAGGCTGGAATGCTGCCAGCCTACAAGGGGAAAGCTGTGGTTTAAAGGAGAATATCTGCATTTTTCTCTGTTAAAGACAATCCACATTTTTCTGCAGCCAACAGAAAACGCGGATCCGTGCTTAAGAGCAGATATTACCATCATCTTGCAAACAAGACAGTGAACATTAATCTTTACATTTAGTAGCCAGGTGGTAATTCAGACAGCTTCTCTTAGGAATTTTCCACCTTGATAGTAAAAAGTTACTTCAAAGCTATCAGGATAGAATGTATTCACAACAGAAATAATTATTTTGATTTGATATCTTTATCTACCTACAGTTTCTCTTGCACCAAGAATGAGGATGTGAACAGCACACCAGGATGCCATTTCAACCTTCAGTTGAACATATAAATGCTTTTAAGCCCGCAGCTTGGGAAATTGTTCAAGAACTTACTTTAAAAAGGAAGTTTTCTTAACCTACACAATCAATTACTCTTACGGAATTGCAAGATTTGACACCTACGACACAATAATATGGCACAATGCACTGCTGAGTAGAAATACCCAAGCTCAAGGATACATGTACTCATGTACCTGAAGCTTAGTGTGGCACTCCACTCACATGAATTAGCTCTCTTGAAAAGATAACTGTGTAAAAGCTAAAAGTATATTTTCTACAACAGAAATCCTACCAGCCCAGGGACTCTTCATTGAAGATTTTGTACATTTTGCTACTTCTCTCAGCAAAAGCAAAGTAAATCCTTGATTTGATGCCGTGAGTGTTTATAAACAGCTGGACATTTCCCTCTTCTAAGACACTACAACTCTTTGGGAGACCTTGTGTGTTGGTTATATACTATGGAGATATTCTTCCAGGCTGTTTACAAATGAATAGGAGGGGACAAAGGAGGCAGAAAGGATTTCTTTGCCTTACTGCAATGCTAAGTCTTACAAAAGACTGCCTGAAACTCTGTATTTGTTTTCCTTCCTATAGTTTTCCCAAGTAAAGTTTAAAAATAATGAGCACGCTGCATAAAATGAACAAAAAGTAATGGAACTCTCAAGACTGAGCACTGGGGATTCGTTTTCCATGAACAGAAATGTATTCACTTGCCAAGAGAAGGAACAGTTCAATGAAATACAATTTTGCTATTATCTTAGAAGTTAATTTTACATTTCTACTACTTATATAGTCATAAACCAATGGTCAAGAGGTGCCAGATTGGGAAAAAAAATCTATATGCCAGACTGGGACAGGCAAAATATGGCACGAGCCGGATCTGGCACTCCAGACAATTTCATTTGGCTTGCAGCCACCCACAAGCTAATTGTACCCTACCCAGCCTGAGTGCCTCACTCCCACCCCCATGGGCAGAAGGGCCTGGTCTAACCAGCATGCCACTTCCGGGCAGGGCTCCTGCTGCCATTGCTCATTCACTCCAGGCACCAGGTAGGGAAGCAGCAGGAGGAGTGGGGGAGGGGGATACAGGGACTGAAGCTGGGCAGCAGTGTGGTGCACGTGGCTGGGGCTACTGGCCCCACCCAGGACCTGCACGGCATGGGGCAGGGAAGACCACCAGCTCCGTAGCATGGGGCTTCCCCTGGTGGCGCGCAACTGCCAGGAGCTGCATGTGCACTCCATGGACCCCCATGCAATAGAGGTGGGCCACCTATGCAGCACTGGCTGGAGCTGTGCACTACCGGGCGGCAGAACCTGAGCAGGCCATGAGCACCTTGAACACCCTCTGCATGCTGCTGCTGCCACCAGCGGCAGTGGCTGTGTAGTGCTGCAGTGACTATAATTGCTTTAACTGCTTATATTGTTATTTTTCTTTTTATAAAATGAAATACATAACCATTAAGATAAAATTAATCTTGCTATGATTTATTTTTTATAATAATTTGATCGGTCATTATTAGTGTTCTAGAATTAACCGTCTTTTTTAAATTTCTTATTGCTTTGCATAAATATATTAGACATATTGGTCTCATGATTTTAGAACTTAAATTTAGTATAAGGAAAATGCTTATGCAAGGTTTGTGGCATGTCTGGTGTATGTAGAAAGAGGTAACAAAAGAGTGAATGATGTATGTATGTGACAACATGAAGGAAGACAGTCCTCTTGAAGCAGGTGAAAATAGCCTTCTGTGGTTTAATGGTTAAAGGCTGCAGCAGCGTTGAGTCAGCAGTTAAGGATTACCAAATACTAAATCATGCTTCACCCTGATGGCTGAAGACTTCAAGTGACGGCCCCCCTGAAGACTGCAGACCACAAAGCCAGAAGATCATGTCCTACCAATCCCAGCCTCTCAACAGGACAAGGGGGATGACCTCCACTTCTGACTCAGCGGAACCCACAGGCTTGTATGGACAGCTATCATTATAAAGAATGAACACAAAGACAAGGCTTTGGGTCTTTTTCCACCTGCAAGAAGGAGTTTTGGGCGTGTCCAACAAGACCTGACTCCAGCCCTCGTGGTTAGCCTGGTCAGCCACCAGACTGACCTGAGTGACTTATAACTTGGTAACACTTTAACCTTTGCAGGACTGTTTAACTTCTATGTGTGTGTGCTTTTTTCTTTTAAATGAATGGATGAATGAATGAGTATGCATGGGAATGAGTGAAGCGAATAACCTTATTGTTCTTTATTCTTTTCATGTTTCATGTTTTATGTTCCAATAAACACAGCCTTGTGCCTTATCCCCGATAAGATTCCGGTTTGTTTTTAATTCATACTGTACGCCCTGTGCACACAACAGCTGTGCACCATGTGGCTCTGTGCAACATGTGGGGCTGTGCCCCACACCCCTTCCCACTCTGTTTTACACTCCACAAATGCCACACACCCACACTCTGCCCCCACAACTCCCCCACATATACACATCACCAACATACCCTATTGCTCCCCATGTTCACAGCCACACCCCCTCACAAACCCCTCCATTCACAGACCCCAAAGTCCACCACACACACACCTACCCCAACCACACCCCTACACACAATATACAAGAGTAAGACTTTATTTTTGAGATATTAAAAATCACCTTTTTACACACTACACATACACCTTTATACACACTATAAAAACACAAATAATGACAAAAATATTTTTGTAATAAAATTGAAATATGTTATGGTAGATGCTTGACTTTTAGTGTATGATTTGGTTTTTTCTGGTTTCAAGATGGCAACCCTCCCCCCTCAAAAGGAGTACTTCCATGGGGCAAGGGAGGGATTTCCGGTGGCAAAGGTGGCAACCAGGGGGCGGAGCACTGGTCAAGGGGTGGGCTTGCAGCCCTCGACAGCTCATCAAAACTCATTAAGCGGCCTTTCAGCCAAAATAATTTCCTGCCTGTTCTAGACCCTATGAGCGCTTATACAAGTTATATTTTTCCTGCAATCTGGCCCCTGAAAGCACTCTACAGACATGATATAACACAGATTCACAGCTACAGACTGCTTTTAAAATGGTCAATTGTGCAAAAATTTAACCCTCGATAAATCAGCTATTAGGTGAAGGTCCTCTAGAGCACAGTGCCTTAGGCAACTCCTGTTCAGGTTCCCTGCAAGAGTTAATTTTTCGCATGCACCTTTGCAGGGCTGGTTCTCATACTGGTATCCCTGCTGGAGTCTTAGGGAGAGCTGGCCTGGGTCTGCGTAGTGAAGGGGCTCCATTCACTCCTCCCCCCCTGTTTTGCAGGCTGGTCTTGGCTCCCCCAGTACACCAACCAGGGCAGCTGGAAAGCCCCATGAGATGGGGGGGTCTCCCTTCCCCAACCCTCTGCCCAAACCTCTTGACAGCTGCTGCTTCTGCTTTGCCGTATCCAGAAGCTAGGGTGAGAGGTGGGGGGGAAGAGCAATTTGGAAGCCTCCTGGGAGGCTCCTGGAGCACCCCCACCTGCTGGCCAGGGCCGGTGCAGGCAGGCTTAAGCTCCGCCCACCCCTGTGAGTTACAGTGCTTCCCAAAGAGGCTGCCTAAATGTCTGTAGGTATCCTACAAATCACAGTTAATACACCTTTTTTTCCAATTTTGAGTATTACAACAGTTCAGTTAATGGCCATAGATAATTATGTGAGAAAACACCCTAGCACTCAATGTGCTGTGTGCCCTCAACACCCATTAAGTGTTGTCAGCACATTCAGACAAGAATCACTCTTGTTTAATGATCGATTTTACTTCCTTGAGTGTCCCATGGTAGAAAATCTTGTTTTCCTTTTTCCTTCTGTGATCACTATTTTCCCATTCTGACACCAGCATAAACTGTCTAACAAGTCATAGCAATGGTTATGTTCTTGCTGGGTGATCTTCAGCAGGAAAAATCAATTACATGAAGCACAGATATTTTCTAAGTATAACTTGCCTCGTTTGGAAATATAATAATGGCCTTAGATAAGATGATCAACAGCATCCAAGACAATCTTATCTTCCAGAAAGCTCAGGTTCTGAAGAGGCCCTAACGCCTGTTTCTTAGGGAACAACTAAACTTAAAGAAGCAACTGTAATCAGAGAGAAAACTCTCTTGCTGTTCACTCTGCTCCTTCTCCAGAACCTGGCACGTCTCCAAATACCAGCACAGCATGCCTTCCCAAGAATCTAAATTTGTTCACGTGATAAGAAAAACATCCTGGAAAACTACCTGTAGTAGCACTGCCTAGGATCATTGCCATAACAGTATAGTTAATAAAACCTAACATACTGGCAGACATTTTTCTTCTTTAACAAGCTATTTATAATGTACTGATTTTGAGGACCACTCTGTAGAATTACTGAATTTACCCAAATCCAAAACAACTCTAAGATAACCCCCCTAATAATTAGACTTCATATATGGAGAATTTATAAATTTGTTATAATTTTCTACGTATATAATTATTGGATTAGATTTGTCCTCTCTCAGCAGTGGAAGGAGGTGAAGGGCCAGACCCTCACTTCTTGTGCCCCCCCCACCTTTGTCCACTCCTGTGCCTGTCTCCCTGCTGCCTGGTCCCCTTGCCCCTGTTCCTCCACATGCCTGTCCCTACAACCCCACTGCTTACTACACCTCCCTCAAGTCCTACACCCCAAACCCTTTCCCTTCTGGGTGGCAGATCTGGCTTCAGGACAGTCAGAAGCAGCAGTGGCCCTAACCCTGGCCTAGCCAGGAAGAAGCAGCAGCAGCAGCTCCAGCATGGCTGTGTTGGGGCCAGAGGGACTGGAGCTGAGCCAAAGCTGAAGGTAAGCAGCAGAGTGGGGAGAGGGGGAAGCAAGTGGCCACGGGAGGGGAAGGAGCAAACTGACTGGTTTCTCCAGCATGCCCCTGCCCCCCTCACTACCCACCATGGTGCAGTCTTCCCATGCTCTGTGCAGGAAGACCATGGGAATACAATTTTCTTATTTTATTAAAAAGAGTTATTTTCTACTAAACTACAGTACAGGATTGAGGCCTTTAAGTATCTCCTTTTCTTACAACTATTCCATAACCTATCTTTTGTGGTGATTTGGGAGAGTATTCTAAAACATGGGTGCTCAAGGCCAGATAAGAAGTGCATGGCCAGTCCATGGGCTAGATGGAGTTCTGCATGCTGGCATTGAGCCAGGAGCCCAGTATTACCCCCTCCCACTGGAATTAGGCCCTGGGAGCCTGGTACTGCCTCCTCCCATTCCTGGGTGCCACCCTTGCCCTAGGATTGGGCACCCAATCCAGCACTCAAGGCCCAGGGCTTCCTCTAGGTCTAGAAACTTGACAGCTGGGTAGTGGTACTACTGCTCCTCCACTGCCAAATTTCCAGACCCAGGAGAAGCCCTCTGGGCTGGATGACATGGCACTATGGGCCAGATCTGGCATCCTGTTAAAAACTTAGTCCAGAACATATTAGACTCAGAAATCTTACAGATAAAACTTGGTTCATGAAGTTGGCAAAAATAATTTGGTGCAGTAAGTTAGAGCAGCAACCACTGGCTACAACAGTGGTACTCTGTCTCTGTATTGCCCATGCCCAACAATGCCACAGCCTTCTCTCGCAGTGAGTCTGGAAGTTCCTTGATGAGTAATAAAAGAGCACAGATATGGGATGACAACATATATAAGCACCAAGTACACTATTGAAATTAACCTCCCATATTATCCTCCCCTTAAAAAAAACTGCAGGTTCACCATAAGCTACAATTTCTCTTCCCTACTCAGCAAGCTATATAAATAACTCTCAAATGTCCCTAGGAAGCCACAGTTCACTAACTTTAGCATTTAACAGATTGTTTTCTTAGATAGTGCCTCATGTTTCTTGTTTTGGATGATTCTGGCAATCCATAATGGGGGGCTTTCAGCTAACACTGGACTACAAACTGCCACAGAACTAATGGCATTTGGTGCATTGAGTCACAAGGTTGTTGAGATACCCTTTTTTAGGTTATGTTTCAGCACACAGAGCTCCACGTATTCCCCCTTCTTCCCCTGTAAAAATTATATTGATTGATGCTCTTCTACAGTGCATATTAACTCTGGTGTATGTACTGTAGGATATTTTAATATGGTTGACATGGAATAATTTAGTTTCCATAGGCGGGATATGGAAACTGATTAAAAGGGTATTTTGGAAGGTACTGACACCCTCCAGGTAAGTGAAATGTGAGACCTCTCCCTTCTGGGCACATTTCCAGCAATTCCTCACAAACCACAACTGCTGCATAACATAGAGTCAACATCATCTTCAAGACCTCTGCCTCTCCATTTTTGTTTTAAAAAAACTATTGCTAAATCCCATTGTTCTTCCCACATATCACAACCAAAATCCATTCCTCTGCTAACACTATTCCTGTGTTTTGATCATTTCTCACTTTGATCTGTGCAACCTACTTTTCTCTGGCTTGCCCCCTTCCCTCTCTCCCCCACCAACTTCCTCCATCCAATCTGCTGAACTGCTGCTGATAAAGTTCCTTCCCTTGCTGCTGCTGACCCTTGCATCCCCCCACTCTTTGGCCTCCCTGTCTTCCTCTGTCTTACACAGCATCATACTCAAACATCTCACCTTCAAGTCTTTACATTCTCTTCTCAACTGCTCCATTCCCATTCCCAACTCACTCCTAGTCTCCTCCATTTTGAAAGACCTCTGTCTCTTTCTGGTCTGAACTTCCATCTTCTTTCATTTTGATCCCCAAGGTCAGACTTCCTTTGTTTAGTCTACTGAGTTCTCATCCCTCTGCTCTTCACACCCAGATCTGAACATCAATGTTATTTTCACAGCCAATTTCAAAGTTGATTTCCAATTGAAGAAACAAGAAATGAAAACTGAGGATTTCATATGAACTCACATGCTGTAAATGTGAAATAGACAGAGCAACTTAAACATGAAAGAAAATGCCATCTTCATCACATAGTGATATCTCCTAAACAGCTCATACAGATTTACTATATTACTTTTTTCTTTTTTTTTTAAGAAAACAACTTAGCTGTGTGCCCTACGGTAAAAAAAGTTGTCCTACCATCCTCCTATGGCAGATTACTTTATCAACAACAGGACTTCTATTAAGTAAGTAAAAATTGATGTCACACCAGCTTTGCTGTGAAAGGATGCCAAACTCCTTTATTCTTTGTCTGCTTTGACAAGCCACACATACTAAATCATGAAGACTTCCAGATTTATCAGAGTAAAAGACATCACAAATAATGATGGAAACAACCGTCCTGTGTACCACATGCATCTTATTCATTTCTTCTTTGTACATTAAAAGCAGAATGCATAAAAAGTGGTAGAGGCAAACTTTGTTAACACTTTTCTATACCATAAAGTACAATATCTATAAACCTACGTTATAGGCAAGCCTTTCACTATGTTTATAACATGCTAGGAAATACAATATCTTATTGTCTGATCTGAGGAATGTCTGAGGGATAAAATAAAATTATACATAAAATCAGAATATGTCAAATCACATTTTACATGACCACAACAAAGCAAGGCTTGAATTAATTGCTCTAATCAGCATGGCTCTCTTGAGAGTTTCCTGCAAACTAAAACAATCTTGTAATATTAGAACATCCCCCACATTTAAAAAAAAACCCAACCCTATAAATACCTCAATTTTCTTAATTTGGATTTTTTTAGTTATGTAAATATTGCATGTATATGTCAGAACACGACAGAGAACAAAATAAAAAATAACAGTGAAAATAAATATAAGATCATAGGAAAATAGGCTGGAAGGGACCTCACGTGATCGTTGAGTCCAACTCCCTGCTCAAGGTAGGATTGTTCCTGACTAAACCATCCTAGCCAAGTGTCTCTCCAACCTGCTTTTCAAAATGTCCAAGGACAGACAGTTCACATTTTGTCTAGGTGGCACAAGTAGCATTTGAAACCCAGGGAGCCATGAACTGGGATGAGGGTTGGCATTTAAAGCCTGGGGGGCCAGGAACCAGGGTAGGCATAGTTTCCACAGTCCAGTTTCTGGCCCTCAAGGTTTTGCAATCTTCCACTAACACCGCCCCATTCAGTGGTGGTGGTGACATGAGAAAGCCAGCGGGGGCCAGCAGCCGGGTTTAGGGACAACCTCTCTGCCCCTCATCTTGGTCCCGTGGGCTTTGCAATCACCACCCCCACCACCCAGCTAGGTAGCACGGGCAGCATTTAAAGTCCAGAAGCTGGGAACCAGGGCAGGGGGAGTTTCCCTGGCCCTCATTCCAGTTCCATGGACTTTGAGAGGCTTTGAAAGACTCAACTAAGCATGGGGGCAGCAGTGAAAGTCAGGAGGCTGGAAGGCTTTTCTCCCACCACAAGTATAATATCTATATGTAGTCTAGGTTAATGTTTATATAAAAACAATGGTGTAGTTTTTCTCTTTAAAAAATCCAGCAATATCTGGGTCCAGTGGAAGAAAAATAATAACCCTTTTTAAACCAAAACAGATCCGAAGAATGGACAAGGTAAAGACAACACTTAGTTTTCAAGACAAAGAATATACCTGCATTGCACAGCTATAAATGCCAGAAACCTCTCAAGTTCTGAGGTTTCATTAATCTTAGGAACTGCCCTCCTATAACTTAGGAAGGTTGCATATACTTGTGATACGATGCAACAATTCACTTATTTTCAAATGTTATGTATAGTTTTACAGATAGGTATAATAAATATGTAGTGCCATGCCTTGTTAAGGTTGCCCAGAGCTTCCTATTTTAAAACTTGTTTTCAGTTGATTATAACATTCCAAAACTTGAACAATTTGAACAAAAAAAATTCCATGCTGATTATTTGACTCAAGTTTTTTCCCCTCAAATTTACAGCCAATAAATTCAGCCATCTCTGAGAACTATTTTACTTATGTTCTTGTTCAACACTACTTAATATTTTTTATCAATATGGATGGTGATATAAAACACTATACTTCCATGTGCTTCACAAACTTGCTATCAAATGTAAAGGTGTTAATTAGAGCACAGAGGTATAAAAAGTGTTAAGCCTGAACAAACTTAATTCCACACAGTTTAGAAAACAAACTGTTAAATATACTGAGCAAAAATGACACTATACACACTGAGTTTCTATAAAGCCAATTAGACATTTTCATTTGAAAAAAAGGAATTGTAACCTATGATTCCTTCGATAAATACTCATCTAATTCATTTTAAACAATCTTTATTATAGTAATTTTGGCCTTTGATATACAACTTCTTATTGCCAATCAAAATACATGCCAACTAATATAATTACAAGACAGGGACGCCTGAGTGAGGGTGGATCCCTGCCCTCCATCACTGCTGACCCCGTGAAGGAACACCTTGAGAGGCTGGACACTTCCAAGTCAGCCAGCCTTGACAATTTACACCCCAGAGTACCCAAGGAGCTGGCTAGCATCATAGCTCAGCCCCTGGTAAAGATCTTGGAGAGCTTCTGGCGCTCTGGTGTAGTGCCTGACGACTGGAAGAAGGCCAACGTGGTGCCTCTCTTCAAGAAAGGGAGGAAAGTAGATCCGGCAAACTACAGGCCCATCAGCCTTCAATATGGTTTCCATGATCACATTTTGGCAAAACTGGCAGCCTCGGGTCCTCCATGATCCACAGGCTGGGGAACTGGTTCCGTGGTCAGACCTAGAGAGTGGTGGTTGACAGAAATCAATCGTCATGGTGCCCTGTGACCAGTGGGGTCCCCCAAGGCTCTGTCCTTGGACCTATTTTGTTCAACCTCTTAATTGATGATGTGGACACTGGTGTCAGAAGCGGACTGGCCAAGTTCACCGATGATACCAAACTTTGGGGTAAAGCATCTACACCTGAGGACAGGGAGGTAATCCAGCCTGACCATGACAGACTCAGGAAATGGGTGGATGAGAACCTAATGATGTTTAGGTCCACCAAAAAATGCAAGGTTCCCCACCTTGGGAGGAAAAACCTGCAGCATGTCTATAGGCTCAGCAGTACTACGCTGACTAGCACTACGGACGAGAGAGACTTGGGGGTCAGGATTGACCACAAGATGAACATGCGCCTTCAATGTGATGCTGCAGCTAGTAAAGCGAGCAAACCCTGGCTTGCATCCATAGATGCTTCTCAAGCAAATCCTGGGACATCATTCTCCCATTGTACTCGGCCTTGGTGAGGCCGCAGCTGGAGTACTGCATCCAGTTTTGGGCTCCACAATTCAAAAAGGATGTGGAGAAGCTTGAGAGAGTCCAGACAAGAGCCACACGCATGATCAGAGGTCAGGAAAACAGACCTTATGACGACAGGCTGAGAACCATGGGGCTCTTCAGCCTGGAAAAGCAAAGGCTCAGGGGTGATCTGGTGGCCACCTATAAGTTTATAAGGGTGTTCACCATGATCTGGGGGAACGTTTGTTCACCAGCACGCCCCAAGGGATGACAAGGTTGAATGTTTATAAACTCCTGCAAGACCGTTTCAGGCTGGACATAAGGAAAAACTTCTTTAGTGTCCGAGCCCCCAAGGTCTGGAATAGTCTGCTGCCAGAGGTGGTTCAAGCACCTACTTTGAACACCTTCAAGAAAAACCTGGATGTTTTTCTTGCTGGCATCCTATGATCCCTGCTGACTTCCTGCCCCTGGAGCAGGGGGCTGGACTCGATGATCTTCCAAGGTCTTTTTGAGCCCTAATGTCTATGAAATCTATGAAATTATTACTAAGCAGCTAACCATTATGTATCAATCCACTTAATCATAATTACCATGACAAATATATTTGTACACTCAAACTAGTGAGGGAAGAAACTTAGTACACAACTTAATTTAAAATCCCAACTTTATTTGTGTATGTACTGTACAGTGTGTACATATACAAGCATATCCAATACCCTCACACTCCGCCGCCCTTCAAGCTTTTCCCAGTAGCATCTTTCTTAAACTTCCAACCACCAGAGACTTCTGTGACCTTTTATATCCTTAATTATCTATGTCTTTCAGACTGTCCTTTGCTATACATTCTCTTGTTCATATAAGGTGATCAGAAAAGCACACAGTATCCTATTTGTGATCACACTAGGTACCTTAAGCACTGCTGGAATCTTTTCAATTAATTTACATTTCTTTGCTATCTTTGTTAAGCATTGTGCTGAAACCTTATTCGTTTTATTATCTATTGCTTTCAGATCCTTTCCCTGCTCATTGTTTTACAGAGGATGACTCAGTAAACATTCTAATAACTTATGCCAATTTCCTTTATGTGGAGAATAAAAATAACAGCACATACAGTAGAAAGCACCCCAAGTTTACTGCTATCACAAATATTTTTCTCACAACAATGTTATCTACACTGTACCGTGCTGCTTTATAATGAAAGGAGCTTTGAAATATCATCACTACATCTGCAATCTGTAATTGCATTAACATTAAGTGGTAAAAAAATACTTCTAAAATTATTTAATATCATATACTATAGCTGCAATTTATAAATTAACGAATAGAAAATTACATGCAGAAAACAGTTAAATGTTATAAAACCCATACATTTTTAACACTTTACCCATACTGTATCTGCTGTCATTTGGCAGGCCTATGTTATCAATAAGGGCACAACTTTGTTTTCTTGAATATGGTGAAATAAGCAGGCATTGCATGCACATATTTTGTTATTACGTGTGCACTGAAGGGAGACTTTCCTTAATAATACAGTGAATTAGTTACACTAGACTGGAATCTCACCCTGTTACAAAGTATCTGTAGTTTAACCAAAGAATAAGGATACAATTCCAAAGACACACAATTCTGAAAAGAATGTACTGTGATGTTACTTCCTCTGAATTTTCTTTAATTCATAAAATTGCTCCCAACTATTTCGATTAACAATTTACAAAAGACCAATTATTATGCTAAATCTTTTGCCTACAAATAGAAACAGTCAGGTCATAATTTACTAATGTGCCACTTAGAAGTGCCTGACACATCCCATATTTACCTAAATTCAAAACCTCTTCAAGATTAAGATAACACCCCAATAATTAAATTCTATATCTACAAAAGTATAAATTGTAAGATAATTAGTGGAAAGTCATCTTAAAATTTCTCCTTCCTTTCTGCAACCAGCCCCCCTCACTGCTCGCCCCCCCAACCCCCTTCCCCTTACCTTCTATTGCAGCTCTGCTCCGCTGCGGCACTCAGCAGCAATCACGGCATAGCCCAGCCCTTCAAGTCTAAGACTAGGTGCCCCCAAGCTGACTGGGGGAGGGGGGAACCTCATCTTCGATTTGAGTAAATACAGTTTTGTCATCATCAGCAACATCAGATTTTTTTTAAAAGCAAACCCTGAAGGAGCCACAGTGGCATGAGATATAAAGTGCAACAAGGCAGCTACAAATACCTTGTAATCTCAGAAATTCTGGAACAGTTAGAATAGAAAAGAAAATATCTTTTTTTTTTCCTATCACAACAGCCACTGGAATTATTCAGTGCAAAAAGTTAACATGCTGTACCAAAATGTTATACTTCATAGAAAATGACTGGTTTGATCAATCAAAAGAACACTATTGACTGGAAAACTTGATCAGCAGTTAAAAAGTTCTGAAGGTCTCCAACCATAAGGACAAATCACAAGGAAACTTGGAAATGCTACAGATATGTGAAGGTCATACAACTGAAACACGGTACAGTTACAGTTCTGAAGCAAATGAAGGGCCAGACAGAGTATTACTTCTAGCAGGCAATCTGCTGAACTCTGATATTCCACCTGCTAATAGCAAAATCTTGCCTGGTAGAAGAATTTTAATCCCTATGCTTTGAAAGGCCTTTTTGTAATACAAATTAGACAGCCAACTTGAAATTAGTTGCATATTGAGGGCTTAACCTTGGCACCTACCTCTCATACCTGGCATGTCAATGGAATACAAAGATGTTTCAGGTTAATCAGTTTAAGTATACTCAATCAGAAATGCTTCAATGCAAAGAGTCTTCTTCAAAAACACATTTTCATACTAAAGACTTTGGATTTTCCCTACTTTCACCAGAATTATGTAATTATTAGTTATCAGGAATTGCAATGGTGTGTAGAACCATTTCAAATAATCAGCAGTTAAAATAGGGTTCTTCTGTCTGGTTAAAATATGGAAGCTAGAGCCTTTGATTTATTCCCTCTGGCATAGCCTTCTATAAAAGCTGCATTTGCCTTTGTGGTTTGTTTTTATGGAAAGAGGAAAAACTGAACACATCAATTTTATTTTCAAATACATCAGTAGGACTATGTCCCCCCAAAGGCAAACATTTCTGCTATATCAGCAGAGAAGATAGCCTTGTTTCTAACGGCATTTTTATGCACGATACCATAGAACTGTTCTTTCCACAGCATCTGCACATAACTCAAATTGCATCCACAGATGACATTTTAATACTGCTCCCCTTCTTGATCTGAATTCCATTTATATTAAGGTAACATTTGAGGATTATTGATAATACGGAATATCAACAAATTCCAGGTCCCCCAATCCATACAAAGGAACTCAACCCGCATTAATCTCTATCTCAAATGCCTCTAGGCAGAACGTTTAAACTTGGTACTTCAGAAGTAAATTGTTAAACTTGATCCAATAATGCAAATCCCTCGTAGTTCTCTCCAGGCCAATTTTTGTAGGCCTGAGCTGTCTTCTTGAATATTTTATGTCACAATCTCTCAATGACATAGGACTCCTTTAGCACAAGATTTCCTCTTGCTCTTTCAAATGGAAGGAACCAGCCATGTTAGTGGGTGGTGTCTCAAAACTCTGCTTTGTACTTACCTTTGTCCAAATGAAAACTCAACTGCACTTGTTTAGTGTCTCTATTCAAATCTGTACTTTCCATTTGACCTTGGGTTTTAGCTGATGATATAAAATACTGTAAACAATGCAGAGGACTGCAGCCTCTACACAAAGAATCTTTAATTCCATTGACTATTTGCTTAGGGAAAGATAAAAAAGGGTGTGTGTGAGGGGCGGGGTGGGGGGGGTTCAGGTGGCACCTCTCTCTCTTCCGGGATAAGAATCATGTACAACAGCTGCTTCCCACAGAGAGGTACTTGGGCACTTCTGCACCCTGGGAAGTGGTGGCACATGGGGTAGAAGCAGTGGTAGGGTGGCCAGCAGTAATGACCAAGCTGGCAGTACAATGACTACTACTATGTGCCCCTCCCCCTGCAACTTAGCACCTAGGGCTGGTGCCCCAGTTACATCTCCCCCCCATGGGCGACTGGTGCCTCCTGAGTCTGGAGGGGGCACCAGATTGCCATTGGGGGGGTCCCCTAGCTGCCGACTGCCGAGCCAGCAGCGAAACCAGAAGTAGCGCTTCCAGGGGGTGCACAGCCAATCTCAGGGGGTCGCCAATGCCCCCTGCAACTAAGCTACTGCCTTCCCTAATGACAAACATGTCTCCTACATAGAAACTCTAGGCAGCAGCTCTTTCAATGTTTACAGTCAATTATCAGGGTACCCTCCAACTGAAACCTGAATATTTAAGGGAAATGAGGATCTGGAACAGACCAAACTGGCTGCTGCCTAAATGAAAAAAACTCAAAGGGACTTTATCTAGAGGCTCCTGAAACTCAGGCTGTTGGAAAGTTGCTTTAAACTCTCCTCAAACTACTCCAACCATGTCTGGCATTATGGTTCTGAGACTATAGACAAGCTAAAATACAGTATCATTACAGGAAGAAAATTACTTCCTGAGCTTGCAGTCGATGGCAAGCAGTGACAATGGCCAGTAAGGATCAGCCTTTGAGGGACTGCATATAATGAATATGATACAGCATGCTTTTAAATTCAAAGAATGCCCCAAGAATTGTAAAGGAGATATGATTTTTAAACAGAGATGCAGAGAGTAGGACAAATGAACTTAATTAGAAAGGCTAAAGGTCTTTGTTTTTATTTGTTCCTTTTTTTTATAAATATGCAGCAGCCATTTCTGAAGCAGAAAAAAAGAACAGCATAGCTGCCACACACAGCATTGCTTCAACATCACCTAGCCCAAGGGTCAGCAGCCTTTTGCTGGCACGGGCCAGAGCTTACGACCTGGCTGTCACTGCAGGCCAGAAGTCTCTTCCCCTTCCCCCCCACCAAGTGGCCGGCATGTAAATTCACAGTCCCTCTGCAGCAAGGGGAAGCTCAGGCACTGCGGAGTAGCAGGCTCCACAGCAGAGAGCCTGCTGGAGAGGAGGGCTGGCACAGGGCAGCTCTGTGAGACTAATCTTCCATGCCGGATTAGATCTCCACAGGCCAAATCTGGCCCAGGGGCTATAAACTGCCAACCTTTCTGCTAGCTAATTACACACAGACAAAAAACAGTCAACACCCATAGCAATTAATCCCAAGAAAAGAGGAGGAGACTGGAAAAAACACTCATTGTGTCAACAAAAAGATGGCCTTTGAATTCATCATCCTCAAACACCATGGCACCTGCCAATCACAGCAGCTAGTGGAATCTAAATCCATTAAGTCAAGCTGTCAAACTGAGCACCATGCTAGTACTCCCTCCATAGGCACAAAACAGCATCTTGGCAACCTGCAGAAGTTCAAGTTGCTAATGATTTTATTTGTGCTACAATTTTTTTTTATAGACATAATTCTCAATGGAACATTTCAGAATATGACTGGGGGATAAGAGTAACACAAATTATAAGAAATTCTGGATGGATCATCTCCTATATTACTACCTATTGTAACATCTATTCCCCATAAAAATACAGATACAAAAAGCAGATTTTTGAAAATAGTGGACGATTTGCTTCAACAGACTGTTATGTTACTTCAGCCCCAAATTCTGCGTATAGCCTCCATGTAGAACGAAAAGCAAACATCTTTCAAAACGTTATGCTTCTCAAACCTGTTTCAAAATACTATATTTACCATAAGCCTTGTCTTAAATCTGCGTACCGGCTTGAGGCAGACGGCAGCTCAGCTCTGGCTTTGGCCCCAGTAGCAAAGAGCAGGAGGGCAGGCACAGATTTGGGGCAGGGGGGCATATGGCGGGGGGCAGGAACTCAGGGGTGGGGTGAAAATATGAAGCAGGGAGTAAGGCCTAGGAACGGGGCAGCAAGGGGTGGAGAGGGCAGGCACCAAGGACAAGGCAGCAGGGCAAGGAAAGGGAAAGGGGCAGGGGGAGGGGGAGGTAGGGAGGGCAAGAGGTGCCCTCTTTATTTCAGTTTAAAACCAGTTAAAAACTTATTTATTTCAGTTTAAAACCACATTTTTCAAGTGCACTTATCAAGCTTCAGCTGTATTTTACATGAGTAAAACCAGCGGCTCCTCCACCAATCCAAACCAATACTATGTCCATTTGGGTCTCCTTCCATTTCCCTATCTTGTGTTCCTGCTACTTCCTTCATTTTTGGACTAACTCATTTATTTTACATCACAAGCTTTTCACATAAAGTACTGTAATGTGTAAATAAATTGTTTTGTATCAACTTACTCCTCCACTTTATCACATAGTGAAGCTTTCCACACATGACAACACCCTGTTTTCATTTTAAACAGGAAATCAAATAACAAGAGATCCACTGAGAGAACTTTCCCTTTTAGTGCTTTGTATGTGCAGCATCCATTCACTGGAAATGGGAATTGCTTTTCTGCTGCTTTCAAAGATTAGTTGACATCTCTGTCAAAAGCCACTCCTTTGAGAATCAGTTTTGTTCGTGTCACTGTATTCTCTGCACTAGTACTATCTCACAAGTTTAAACTGAATTGATAGCATTACTGTAATTTTTAAATCTAAATACCATAAAGTCATGTTGCCATTTCAAAACACTGAAAACTTCTAGCAGTTTGATTTTGTTTAAAGTACACATTCAGTTATGCCCCCAAAATAACACACATGAAAATTGTGAACATATATATGAATAGTTGAGAATTAGACCCCCCCTCGACATGTTACACATATTATGCAATTAACTGGTTAATGGCACAATTAAACTAAGATCAGCTACATGTGCAAAGTACCTGTCACACCATAAAAGGGTCCAACTCACAGAGGCAGTGGAAGGCCGGAGCTAATGAGGCTTAGCCCCCACTTCCAAACCTGAAGCAGCATGTATGGTTGCAAGGCTCCAGGTGGCCGCGGGGGGGGGGAGGGAACAGACACTCGCAGCCCAGTGTGTGACTCACTGCCCAGCGTGGCAGGCAAATCTCTCGTCTGTGAAGGGGAAGGGGGGGGCAGATTGAAGCCTCCACAGTGAGGGAAAGAGTGGGACAGAGGCAGAGGCAGGGGCAGGGGCACGATTGAATGGGGTCCCAGAGCAGGTTGTAGGAATAAGGCAGTTCATTCAGGGGTGCAGGGGGGCTCCTGCCACTGCATGCACCCCAGGGGAGGCACGGGGGGCATGTGCCCCCCAAATTTATGCGCAGAGTGGAGGTGGGCTGCTGCTGCAGGCTGGGGCTCTGCGCCCTGCTGCCTTTGCTGCTTCTGCGGGAGCTGAGTGACACCATGTGCCTGCTGCTGCTGGATGGGCAGGGGATGCAGCACAGCCTGGGGATGGCAGACACGTGGCACTGCACAGCTCCTGAGGCAGTGGAGTGCAGAGCCCAGCACACAGCGGCAGCCTGCCTCTGCCCTGTGCTCAAATCCAGGGTGCATATGCCCCCCTTGTGCCTCCCCCAGAGTGCACATAGTGACAGGAATCCCCCCACACCCCTGGATGAGCTGCCCTGGGCTCTGATAGTCCTATGACTTGCCCCAGACCTGGAGCCCCATTCACCCCAGCCCCTACCCCTGTCTCTGTCCCATTCCCTCACTCACTATGGGGCCTCGATCTGCCCCCAAAACCCCTTCCCCTCCACAGCCTTATCTCCTGGGGGGGTGCGTGCGCACATGTGCTCAGCCCCCTCAAATAATACTTTCCCCTCCGCCTATGCCAACCAGCTATAAAGTTAGACCTTGAAAATGTGCACTAACTTTACATTGGGTTGCTATTCAGCTTTAATTTGCATATGTAGCGGTGTCTCTTCTGGAGCTGGGACCCCTGTCAGCTGACCAGACTCCCAGCTGCAGGGATGCACCAGACCCAACTGGAGGGACTCTGAGGGGACTCTCAGCCCTAGCAGCACCTGCAAGCTGTGGGGTGCGGCTGCTATTTCCCAGTGGTTGGGGGCTCCATGCATGTGTGGGGTGCAGCCAGGACTGCAAGTCCTAGCAGCTGCAGGACTCACAGATCCAGCTGCATGTGGGTCATAGCCAGGGTTGTGAGCCCCCTAAGGGAGACCAGGATGGTGATCCTGGGCTCCCCCTGTACCAGCAATAAGGCGTGATACAATCTTATGCTGGATCCCATAATCATGCCTCCTGCCATGCACATGTGCACATATGTATGGCAGGAGGTGTGATTGTATGGATCACATGCTAGTTCCTATGTCACCTTTACCAGCACATGTAAAGAAAGACTTTGTGGCATAGGCAAAAGCAGAAAGAATAGTTCATACAGAGGTAGTGTTTTAACTTGCCATCTCTGGTTCTATTAAGGCAGCTTTAATAGGTATCTTTATAGCTGTGAGGTTTTTTTTTAAGTATAATATTCTGATCACAACAACATATGTTTGTGTACAATGTAATTCTGCTGTCAATCATTTATAAAGGACATCTTGAGCCAAGAGCACATTGTACCAATGCTTCATACTTTACATGGCATTCCTCTTAGTTCCAAAGAAGCTTATATTTTCATAGATTTCACAGACATTAGGGCTGGAAGGGACCTCAGAAGATCTTTGAGTCCAGCCCCCTGCCCCAGGGGCAGGAAGTCAGCTGGGGTCATAGGATCCCAGCAAGATAAACATCCAAATGTCTCTTGAAGGCATTCAAAGTAGGTGCCTGAACCACCTCTGGTGACAGTCTATTCCAAACCTTGGGGGCTCTGGAATATTAACCTGTGAAATCCTGACCTAGTACCTAACTCTGTGAGAAAGTGCTTCCTGTTCCCATCTCACTTCCAAACAGCAGACATTCTTGAGCTGACAATGCCCTGCGTTAAGGATGAAAAAGTTTTCTGTAAAGTTCCAGACTTTGCAATTCACTCTGTATCAGGCTCTGGATCTGAAATAGTTTACATTGATTGATGTTCAGGGCACAGTTCAAGCCCCATCTACTTGCAGTAAAAACTGAGAAGGATCCAGTAGATAAGAATTTAGCAAAGAAGTTATGGCAAGAGTTAGCTCTATTTTGCTTCTGTCCATTTTGTAAATTTAACTGATTTACAGATTTGTTGGCTGGACTTCTTGAGGTAGGTTGGTTAGCTGTTTCAATATCTGATTCATTTATATGGATTAATTCTCTAGCTTTGTGCAGACAACTTCAAGGAAATGTTCTTCTGATGGCTTTATAATGATGTCAAAGTAAAAGAAAGTGAATATGGAGTGAAAATATATAGCTAAGAAATTATAAAATTTATCTGACTGGCTTTGAGTTCTTTAATATATTAGAAATCAAAATTATTACAAATCTTAACAGACTTCATAAATTTTGGCAATTTTATACTACTATCTCTGAAAATTATACTGCAGTAAGTAGTATAAAAAATAACAGCTTATAAATTCCCATTGCTATAGTATCCAGTCCAATAGCAAGTAAGTATAAAATGTTAGAATCTACTGGCTCCAAAATCTAAGAATAACATAGAATTCAAATTTAAATTTTATATCATACCAAAACCAAATTAAATGAATAATAATGAAAACAATCTGAAGTTAATGATTATTTAGTTTATTTTAGGGAATTATATTTCAAAACCTTTTTCCTTTACTAAATGTATGCTATGCTAATTAAAAAAATGTTAGATGAAGACAACAGAGAGATAATTTCCTAGTAGCCTCCTGTGAAGCAACAAGCCAACAAAACTTGGTATGAGGAAAGCTATCTATGGAATAGCCAAGGCAGATGTAATGAAGAACAGTAATGAAGGCATACATTTTGGCAAGAGGCAGCTAAGTTTTTCTTTTTTAATCACAGCTTACTTCTGCATTACACAACGCTAACAGAGTAATCCAATGAGAAGCAATTGCTACTAGGAGCTAAATTCCCAATTCAACTCACCATGCAAGCACGTGTTTACGTAGTTTCAATCTGAATATGAATTAAGCACATACTTGGAGAAAAGGATATTGTTACACCCTTTGCTGATTAAGGATGCAAGAGCTTCCAACTTTACTAATGCCAGGACTTCCTATCCTACACTACAACAGTAGAACGTTCTTTTTGTAACATTATGAGTAAGCATCCTCTTCTAAACATGCCCTTCCAACATTTATGCTAGTATTATCCATCTACCAGTCATGCAGAATTTGTATGATTCATTTTTGTGCAAGTATTTCACGCAAACATTGTAGGTGTATTTACTATTTAAAACACATTTGCTATAAGAGCAGTATCTTCAACATGGAAGTCATGTGTATGCAGCTCATGAAAACAGCTACGACAATCTATAAACTGTAAAATTAACGTATTTAAATCATGTCAATCTGGATTTACTGTAATGAATGAACAGTTTCACAATAACCCAATAAGCTTCCTACAGTTTTTGCTGTACCATATTAGAAGAAAGCATTGTATATTAAAAACGCACTGAGCATACAAGAGTACGTATCAAATTTTAAATATTTAACAGATTAGTCATTTTAGCAAATATGACTAATAAATAACATATGTGCAAGGATTTCCTTAGTAAAACAAGAATTGTTTGTTGCATACTGGATAGTGTTGGAGTATCTTGCCCACTGGGAAGTTTCTGTATTAGGAAAGTTGGTAAATATTAGGGGTGCGCTGATGGAGATTTTTTTGGCCAATACCAATAGCCAATTTTTAATGAACCGTATTGCCCGATACAAATCTGATTCTGATATCCAGCCCTGCAGTGTGGAGAGTGGCATCTGACTGGTAAGTCTGTTGTGGGGGAAGGGATGTGGGGTGGCAGACTGAGGCCCCCACTGTAAGGGAGGGTGTGAGGCTGGTGCTGGAGCTGGGGCAGGTGCTGCCCAGTCAGGGTGGGGTGGGGCATGGGACAGAGCTGCATCTTGTCTGGGGGGGTGGGGCAGAGAGAGGTGATTCCTGGCACTAAGAACATCTCAGGAGGTCATAGGAGGCATGTATCCCTGGATCTGCACACAGGTTGGGGTGGGCTAATGCTGCAGGCTGAGGCCAGGGCTGTGTTGGGCTCATCCTGGCATGGGGTTGGGCCGGGCTGTGCTCGGGGCGGGTGGCAGTGGTGCTGGCAATTGGGGCTAGGGTAAATTTTGGGGTGGGTGCAGCCTCCCCAAACCCTGCTCCCAGTGTCGCCACTGTCTACCCTCAGTGCAGCCCGGTCCAGCCCCCACTGGGAAGAGCTTGGCGTAGTCCCGGCCCCAGCCCACAGTGGCAACCCATCCCGCACCATGAGCAGAGATCCAGGGGCACAGGGTTCAGACCACGGCAGGAGTCCCCCACCCCTGACGAGCCATGGCTCTGTCCTGTGCCGCACCCCGGCTGGGTAGTGCCTACCCCTGCCCCAGGCCCACTCTCACTCCCTCCCTCACCATGGGGGCCTCAATCTGCCTCCCCCATCACCCTTCCCCCACAACAGACTTACCAGCTGGACCCAGCTGCTCTCCATGCTGCCAAGCTGCACTCCTGGCCACCTGTGTGCTGTGTTGTGGCTGCATGCATGTACATGGCATTTATCAGTCACATCAGACAAAAAAAAGCCAATTGATAATACCCTCAATTTTCCTCATATGGGTGCTGATTTGGTATGGGACCAAAGTATCGGTGCACCTCTAGTAAATATAGAAACCCATGATTTACCTTTCCAATGCCTATATTTTTTTTCTGTGTGTGTATATTTTATAAAATATTATACCCTTTCCTATTTGAATCTCCTCTAAATTAAGTAGGCATAGTCTTTTCAATCTGATCTCACATGGAATTTTTTGTGTGCTTCTACATATTCATCCGTGTATGACCCTCCTTTATTTTGTTTTTGGTTTTTTTTCAAGTTTGGGTGACATGGATGTGAACACTAATCCAGGTAAGGATGGAGCATTATAGTCTATTTATGAACTTTTAAATTTTTTTTTACTCCTAATGCTTTTTTCCTCTGTTTGAAATTGCATGTGTGGGGCATACAGTGAATGAAGGAAACTTGAACGAATGACAGAAGCTGTCTTCCCTGCTCCATGTACTGCAGGAGTTGTAAGGGATAGTGAAAAAAGAAGGTGGGCAACAGAAAGAGAAGGGATGATTTCATGGTGAAGGCACTGGACTGGGATCCAAAATAACGAGGTCTTATCCCTAATAATGTTATAGGCTCATGTAGTTTTAACCAAGTCTCAAACCAAAATTTTCAGAATTGGCCCTTAATTGATGTGGCCGCAACTGAAATACTACATCTGGTTCTGATATCCAGAATTCAAGGAGGACATTGTGGGAGGTTCAGATACGAGCCACAAGAATGATAAAACTTGAAAAATATTCCATATAAAGATTTAAGGAAAGCATTTCATTTAACTTATCAAAAGAAGTGTGAAGGGTGACTCAATCACAGTCTTCAATTACCTAAAAAGGGAGCAAAACTTTGGTAATGGGCTTTGTTTTGACAGAAAAGGGTATGCCAACAAGCTCCAAGGGCTGCAAGTAAAACTAGATCAGTGCAGACTATAAATAAGGGGCACATCTACATGAGATGTTTACTGCAGAGCTGCTTACAGAGCTTCACAAGACAGTCTCAACATCTACATGTATGGCCCTATTAGGCCACAGGAAACTAATCAACTCCACTGCAGGTTAGTACTTGTAAATACAAGTACTATCCTGCGGTGCTGTTCTTTGGCGTGCACCAATGCACGTGTAGACCCTGACAGAGATGGCCGGGGCACAAGGTGCTTCAGTGTGGGGGTTGATTGCCAGCTAGCCCCATACTGGAGCATCCTCATATGCCAGCCAATCCCTCCATAGCACACTGAGCTGGGTCAGAGCAGCTCCAGGCTGGCAGGCAGACTGCCCCCTGCCACCCAGGGCTGCTCTGACCTGACTCAACGTGCTGCGGTCCCAGGCACATGTCCAAATGTGGCACCTAGGAGCCTGGTGGGGGGAGGAGGGGGGGGCAAATCAGGGTGACCGCCCCGGTCCCCACATTTTGGGAGGCCCTGTGGAGCCAGACAGAGTGGCTGCGGCAACTCTGCACTGCTCCCGGCTTCACAGCTGCCCGCTCAGCACCCCGCCACTGAATCTGCCACTGAATCAGATGCCTCTGGGCGCTTGGCACTTCCTCTGCCACCGGTTTCATGTCTGGGGGCCCTGCACAGGCTGATTTGCCCCAGGCCCCACACCCTGCTCGGGTCGCCTCTGCCTGGAAGCAATAAACTCTGGAACAATATGCACTGGAGTTCATTACTCCATGCTAATAGGTCATGTAGATGCACCCAAGATTTTGTAAAAGTAATTAATTACTGGAGAATTATACCAACGGCTGAGGTAGGTTGCTCCTTCCCAATCAAAGCAGACTGCAGGGGCTTAGGGACCTTTGTTTTTACACCACTTCATATAATCCAAGAATGGCCACAAATAAGAACAGCCTCATATCACCAGCTCTCCCCCTCCACACTGCTTTTACAGCATTTTCCAATAGCCCCTCAACCAGGTCCAAACATCTGTTCCCTGGGAGCCGGGCTGGCTTGCTCCAAGACCACTGATCCTAAAGTGGGCAAACCATATAAGGTTATAATAAAGAACTCAAATATATGTACATCAGTAATGCAGTGTAATGTTCTTAAGAGTGATGAAAACATCACTCCCTTATAACCTTAATTCTGTTTTCAAATGATTTCATTTACATGCTGCCAAACAATTTTCCATTTGCTGATTAAGAAAGCAAAACAAAACAAACAATATAAAACACATTTAACCTGTATGCTGTCATTTTCATATACTTACAATTAAAAGCTTTGTTCTCTATGTTCAGTTCCAAAGAATGTTGTGCTGAGGAACCGGTACTTCCAGGTATTTTATCCTAAAAGGACATCTAAAATAACCTAACTTTTTAGGCTTTTAAAAAACACACAAACCCCCAGACACTGATTAAAGATAGCAATATTTATAAGGATATAAAAATACTGCAATAAATTGGAGGTTGTTCTGTACCAATCCTACAGTTGTATGGTTACCTATGACTTTAATGGGAACAAGAATGAGCTTCAGGTGTGTCAAGCAGCTGGTGGTCACTAATGTAATTCAAATAAACTATCTTACAGACATGCAGACCAGTGAATAACTGCTAGCTTAACAATTAGTTAAAATCTAGTTTCAGGGATCTCTCCAATAAGTGACTACAGAATAAGCTGCTGTAGTGGAGGCGGGGGGGGGGGGGG
>NW_017729002.1:860514-861923 GCF_001723915.1 Gavialis gangeticus | reverse complement strand
GGGGGGGGGGGGGGGGGGGGTGCTGCAGTGGGGTATATCACTATAGTGAGAATAAGCCGGAGAAAAGGTGAATAGATCTTGATTACATGGAGTAAAATTGATGGATGAGTACTGAATTTTATATTTGCTCTTGAATAGTAAAGTTATCTTAGATCTTGATAGTGTTCTTTCCAGCTACTTGGAGAGTCAAGGCAAAGTCATTCTCTATCAATCTTAAAGAAATGCTGTGTATTCTTTACAGATTAGGTAACAGCAAAGTAGCGGATACCATGTAGTTAAGTCAGCATTCAGTATGAAAACACCTTACTCAGTTTCCACACATTCAGGCAATTGTTGAATTTACATCACCAGTGGAAAACAGAGTGGTTTTTATTTTGATATGTCCTTCATTGGGGAACTATAATCTGCCCTTGTAAGTGTGACAGACCTATTTAACTGTTAGGTTTTTAAATCAGGACTGTCTGACTGGTGGCCAATGAAGAATTAAGCTGCAATCCCTGGGTTCCTGCCCAGCTGCCACTTCCCACCCTATTGCTCTGGCTGCAACAACAGCTAGAGTCTCTGGGCTCACCCTCCCATCTCAGGCTGCCTCTTCTTGCTTCCTCGCCATGGGGAGAAGTGCAACAGGCACCATAGGGAGTTGAGGGCAAGTATGGGGCCATGCTTGGAGAGGGACTGCGCCCACGTGGTGCAATTGTGAGGAGAGGCCCTGTGCAGTGGTGTCGTGGGTGCCCATGAGGGCGCACACTGCAATGGATAGGTGTGGAGGTAGGGAGCTTAGAAGTTGGACAGTGTTTAAATGTGTATACACTGCTGTACATAATGAAAAAACAAGGCTATTTGTCCATAAGGTATCTTCTTTCCTCTTCTCTCTATTTACCTCTCCATGTTACTTTCTGACTATGTGAACTTCATATTTTTGTCCTAATTCCAACTGGCATATTTTGGTTATAGCATGATAACCTAAAGAGTAGCATGATGTTAAAGCTAAATTCTAATCTTAAACATGAGTTGTGCAGAAATCATGAATTCGGATCAAAATAAAATTTTATCCCATTTGAAATGAAAAAATGGAAGGAATAAGTACATAGAAAACATAATAACCATACCAAATAGAATGCCATATTCTGAATCTTACTGTTTTACAAATGATAAGTATGTTTGCTTCTCAACTAGAATCATAGAAAGAAGGACTGGAAGGGACCTATAAGATCATGAAGTCTGGTCCCCTTCCATGGGCAGGAAGTAATTGGGCTCAATTGAGCTCAGTGAGGTATTTGTCCAGTCTCCTTTTAAAGACTGCCAGAGACAGTGATTGCACCACCTCTGCTGGAATTTTGTTCTAGATTCTAGTTAAAAGAAGTTTTTCCTTATATCCAGCCAAAACTTTTCCATAACTAGCTTGTTTC
>NW_017729002.1:841390-860354 GCF_001723915.1 Gavialis gangeticus | reverse complement strand
GAAGAGTGAAAATGGTGTGATGTGACCACACTAGTCGATGCCTTTGTATCCCAGGAAGATCATCCTGCATTTTTGCTTCCTGGGTAAACACAGGTATGGACGGGCAGGGGAGAGAGAAGGGAAGGGGAAGGGGAAGGGGAAGGGGAAGGGGAAGGGGAGGGCTTTTCTGGAAAGTTGTTCTCCTAGATCCTTGTGTTCTCCCTTGACATATTTGTAGGCAGCTGTCAAGTCACCTCTCAGCCTTCTTTTGCTCAGAGTGAATAAACCTAGATCCCAAAGTCTCTCCTCATATGGCCTGTCCCCCAGGCCCTTAATCATGTGCTGGCCCTTCTCTGCACCCTTTCGAACTTGTTGTAAAGTTACAGATGCCTGATTTCCTGGAATTTTTCTCTATTTTTGCTTAGTCGGAACATTACTTCCCACTCCCCCCCCCCAATTTTCTTTATGACAAATGGTTGGGGCTGTCTGCGTTTGAATCTGTATTTGTATCATTTACATTTGTATCATTCATCCCATTACAACAGGAGGAAAAATGAACAGCCCCCTGTCCTTTTCTACTTAACTGTCATCTTGTCACATTCTTTTTCCTCCTGTATTCTGTAAAGAAACATACTAGACCATATCTTGACTTGCATTGGGAGTTTTGGACCTATATAAAAGAATAGTTAGCATTGTCCTCTTTGAAGAAAGCAGTCCCTAAGTGCTCTGGAGTTTCTATTAATTTGTAAGAGACAACTAACCAGAAAACATAGTAATAGCCCAACAATTTTCAGGAGGATCAGAGAAGAAAATCCTGTTGAAAATGACTGTAAAGCATTTCCCTTCTGACAGGAAAAAAATACTCTCTCATAAATGTTACACACCGTACAAGCATTTTTTCCTGATACTTGTCATCCATTAAATATTCAGGGAGGAAAATAAATTGTTTTAATTGTTATGTGAATTCATGTGTTATCTTTATAAAATTATGAGATACAATTTCAAAAAGATGATAAGAACTATTTCTTTTTCTAAGCTCCACACTTGGACTATCTAAATAGTAGAGTCTGTGGCTTCTCTCCCTCTTTGGATAGTATATGTTCAACAGACTCTTCAAATGGCTATAAGTTTAATAGTTCTTTTAGAACAGGGGTGGGTAAAATCCGGCCCATGGGCTGAATCTGGCCCGCAAGGCCATTCTATCTGGTTCATGGAGCCCCTAAAAAGATGTAGAAAATTAATATTTCTCTGCCCTGGGTTCCTGTCAAAAATGACAGGAACCCAGGGCAGTAGGACCCAGGGGAAGCCCACCTGGCCCGGCCCCCCTAGCTGGAAGCCCCAGCCAGGGTTTCTGGGCTGGGAGCACGTGGCTGCCCCGGCGCGGGAAGCTCAGGTAAGTTGGGGAGGAACACCACAGGCAGGGAAGGAGAGCGGGGCGGGGAAGCGGCCCCTCCCCGCCCACGCCTGGTGCCTCGCACTGCAGCCGCTTGCAGCTCACGTGGAGCTGCCTGTGCCCACTCTGGACAGCCCAGGAGCCAGCTGTGGGCAGACTCCATTCCCAGCTGCAGACTGAAGTGAACATGGGAAGGACCTGGCTGCACCAGTCACCGCTGCCTCAGCCCCTGGTTGCCTCTGCTGCTGCCACCAGCTTTCTGGGGCCACTGCCTGGTTCTCCTCCTGCCCCAGGGCCCAAGGGTGTGTGTGCATTTTCCCCAGACACTGCTGGGCTGCCTCCAGTGGGCCTGGGGGCATCAAAGAGGCATGGGGGCCAGGGTGGATGCAGGAGAGAGGTGAGAGGAATGGGTGGGAAGTGGGGGGAGAGCCCCCCTCAGGCTGAAGTTGCCTGGGCCCTGGGAACAGCCTGATGTATGTGCATAGCTGAAAGACATGCCTGAATGTGTGTGACAACGAGCCTGGAGCATGTGAATTCCAGGATCCAGGTGAGTAGCCAACTCCCTGTGCAGCCCTCCACCGACTCCCACAGCCTCGCTCTTAAGCAACCCTGCCGCCAACTCCCTCCCCTTCCCTCTTCTCCCCACAGTCTAGAATACAGCTGCTGATGTGGTGGGTGAGGGATTGGTGAAGCATAGAGAATCATAGACAAGTAGGGCTGGAAAGGAACCCTCTGCTCACCAGGCCTCTAGTGGCAAGTCACAGCTGTGCAAATAGGAGAAGGCTTCTAGACTGCTAGGTGTGACTGCTCCAAAGTCTAAGCTAGCACTAAGCTGATTAACATTTGTGTGGCTCCAAGTACAATATGTAACAAGGCCCTGTCTACACTACAGAACTATTGTTTGTATAAACTAATTAAGAATGCATGAATAACAAATCCCCAAAGAAGCTCACCATAATTTAAAATGCATCATTTCTTCTACAAATTTAACTATTAGAAGATCATTCCAGATATGTTTAGTGCACTTTCCCCTTATTCTCTGAAAGAGAAAGTAGCCAGATGGACTTGCACTGAAATAGTCCACACACTGCAAAGCTGTAACACTAACTCACATCTTTCTCTGGGCAAGCAAATGGATCCACATGTTCAATTGTTAAGAAAATGTAGTATATACACATTACAGATACTGTGCCATACTAGTATAATCTCTCCTAATTAGAAGCTTCTCACTTGAAGATTCTTGGAAACAACTCAACATCCCTGCAACTATCTAATGATTAAGGTGTTGTTGTCTTAAAGTGCCCAACTGTGCCCCTTTAAACTTTAAACATTCTCCTGGCATTACAAAAGCTGTAGCTATCCCTTGCTATTAATTAACCATGTTACAAATTAATTTTATTTTGAGAATATTCTCATTTGGCATACCAATTTATGAAGTAACCAAATGTGTTTATAATTGCTCTCAATTGCTTTTCATCTCCTAGATGCAAGACTTTAATCTCAAAATGTGTTTGTAGGTGCTAAACAAATCACCTAGGTATAAAACCCTGTGTGTTCCCTCTCCCAGCTAATTTTTATTAAACTGCTGTGAAGACAAACAATTTAACAAGTCTGTAAATTAGCACTACTAAACTTCATACATTCTGTTTCCACTGATCTCTTACGAAGGAGATAATCTTAACTCTTCCATGGCAGAGCCCAGACTCAGTCATATTTTTTACTACTGGCATGGAGAGGCAGGATCTAGAGAACAAATGCAGGGATATGGGCAAGGCAGAGTTTGGATTACAGCAAAAGCAAGCAAGAGCAAGGCAAAGCTACTGAATCCAATGTTAGCCTAAGGAGGCCCGAGCCCCAGAAGCAGATAGCTGGGGTCAGCCAGTCTTTGCTGTGTCAGCTGAGGAAAAGCATTGCTGTCACTTCTTATTCTGTCTACATGCATAACTTCTCATTTTCTATCTTCTGGTACGCCCACCTACTCAGTCTTAGAGTGGAATGGTAGGGACATTATCTGGTCCCAAGCTGGAGCTGCACTTTTAAATTTTAAACCCACTGAGATCTTAGCACTATCTACAATGTCTGCAAACATCTGCAAAAAACTAGCTTTTACTAGCTTTAAGTGACTTAATATAATGAATCTGTGGCTATGATATTGTCCTTTCGTAGCTATAACAACAGACATCATCACTGATATATATGCCTGTATCAAGATAGTGTTAGAAGGAGGAACATACATAAAGGCATAAATGTCCTTTGGCATGCTTTGCTCAGTTTGGTTTGTGTTCTGTGATAAAGGTTTAACTTTTTATTTTAAATATTCAAAATAGGCTTACGATAGAATATATGTGCTCGAATCCAAAGAAGAACAAAATCCCTAAATTAAAAGGAAATGAATCTTGTTGAGTCTCAGGTTGATGATTTCAATTTTCAGTGATCTGTTACAGCTCATTTTAAGATTACAGAAGTGATGTAAACCACTAGTATTTTGACTGGGTTTAGCTCTTTCAGCTTTTTACACATGAAGAGGAAAACAATTCTTTCCCACAAAGCCGGTCAGTTACTGGAGAAATGATGCTAACATGAAAGTAAGGAAAGTGTATTGTTTATTGCTGTTATAGATAAGACAGGTTATTCTGGTTACTGACTCCTGAACTCATTTTGTGTATTGCAGAGTTTAAGTAAAAGTATTTAATGGTTTAAGATCAAAATACTTTTGGTAAAGATGTTAATTGCTTAATCAGTACTCAAGAGAAAAATGAAGTGTTCTTCGCTTCAGCTCAACTAAAGCTGCCATTCAAAAAGCTTTTCAGGCTTAGTATTTCTTAACCCCACAGCAAAAACGAAATACACTTGTTTTATCCCCTAATTAATTAGTATGTTTTACTCTTCAATTTTACAGAGTTAAACATTATAAATTGGGATCAAAGGGGAAGACTGTGCACTGGTATATTAGCTACTTAAATTATTTTGTATCCATAAATTACAGAATCATAAAAATACGTCCTTCACCCCTGAGCCTGCACAGGACACAGAAGGTAATATCAACCTCTCCTTAATAATAATGTAAAGTCAAGAATTCCCAAATTTCCTCTGGACAAAAGCCAAAGCATTATACAGAAGTAATGCTATATAAGAAAGAAATAGGATCAAAGAACAATTAACATTAAAGTCTGTGACAGTTTTACCAATAGTAGCACTCTTCTGTTATTCTTAAAAAGACAACAGTTGCAGAAAAATATTTAATTCTTTAATAACTAAAAGAAGCTACTGCGTTACACTATATATTAGATTAGTTGTGTAAATGGGAATGTACAAGCCATTTGGTAACCACAAAATTAAGGAGAGCACAAGAAGTTCCAAATATGCATTCTAGTGAGAGTTAATATTGTGATGCAAACAGAACAAGTAAGCTCTTTTAAAAATTACTATTACAGTGTGCAGATATATTTTAATAGGCCGCATTGGGCACATCTACACATGAAATTAGTGCGCCTAAATAAACTCCGGCACTGTTTGCACTGGAGTTTATTGCTCCCAGGAGCAGTATATCCATGTGTGCCCAGGACCACAACATATTGAGCTGGGGCAGCGCAGGATCAGTTGGCAAGGGGCCCATGGGGCCAGCCTGCCAGCTCAGGGCTGCTCCAGCCTGGCTTAATGTGCTACAGAGAGGCTGGCTGGTCCATGATGGTGCTACAGGTAGCCCCCGCACTGTAGTCCCCTTGTGACCAAGCCAGCCCCAGTCACTGTCTACACATGCATTGCAGCCCAATAAATAACTGTTGGGCAGTACTAGACTACAGTGGAGCTAATTAGTACACTATGACCTAATAGCACCAAACATGTAAACAGTGACGCTTTACTGCAGAGCTCAGTCCACTCCACAGTAAAGTGTAATTGTAGATGCGCCTTGTATATATGAAATAGTACTTCTGATCTGAAGGATAATTCATTAAAGAAAGCCTCTTGGATGTAGAATGTACTAATGGTGAAATGAAAAACTTTACGGTTTCCAAAACAAAGTGTTTCCAAAATAAACGGCTAGACCTACTCAGACTGTAACACTTGCAAGAATGCCTTGAAGAGTCGAGGAAGTGGAAGGAAATATCTAAGATACTTACATGGCCCTGCTCTCAGAGTATCTGTACATCTCAAAGCCCTTACTTCACGTACTCTTGCAAAACCTCTCTCATGTAAAGCTATACCAGACGCAGAACTAGACACTATAGGCCCTGCTTTTTTTAAGTGTGTAGATAGTGACTTTACAGAGACAAAGTTACCTTTTAAAGTCACACAAAATATGTAGAATGTGCATAATCATTTATAGTATGGAGAACATTTATAATTTACATTGATGGTTCAGGAATGGTTTTATATCCCAAAAAATAAGGACAAAAGCCCATACTAGTGATAGTGATGAGCATCTTGTCATTGTCCTAGTTACCTGATAGGTTTTCTTGAAACTTATTCTTATTAGGACTACATGGATTATTGCATAGTGCACATAACTGGAGATTGAGGTATTTCAATAAAATTTGCAGCTTGGACCTTCAATCCAATTCCAAAATTTGAATATTAAAAAAAACCCCTCACCAGGGACTATGCCAACTGCAGGGGACAATCTGAATTTTCAATCTGTAATTAATTTACCTAGTATGACCCCTGATAATACTGAGAAACTGGCTAGCTTGAGTTCTATTACAAATATATGTGTTAAGGGAAAATCCTAAATGAAAAGTGACCAGTATTAAGTTTGTATTTTCCTATAATATTTACATATCAACCCAGTAGTAAGATAAATTGAAGATCCATAATTGCTTCATTTTTAAACTGAAATATTTACTTACACTGCATATAACAATAGGCCCATAACACCTTAGATATAAGTCTCTGAAAATCTAACCTATGATCCCTACATGTCTGTAAAGCAATCTAAACCATTGTTTGTTTCTTCTAAATAGACACTCTAATTCTTGTCAAGAGAAATCTATTAAAGGATACTTATGAAGCATCATTTGAATTACTTCATATAAAAATAAGTTTTGGGGGGAGATTTTTTTGGTAGGTTGAGTAACTGGACCACCAAGAGACAAACAGATCAGACAATCATTCTCTATGCCCTTCAACATATTATTTGTCCTTTAATTGGGAAAAAAATGTTTTCTCATGAAGTGCAGAATATAATCTATACCTTCATTAAGTAAAATAACTTACCTGTGCTCATGTTATATTTTGGAAGATAAGGTTAAATTTCCAATTACATTTTTCATTCTAATGCATTCAGGAAATTTTCACAATAACAAATCTTGAGATTGCGATTTCCTTTTCAAGTACCTTGTTTCCAATTGCCTTTTTTGGTGGGAAGTTAAAAGTCCTCACTTGGTGGTATTTATTCTGTAATTTGTGATGTAAGCTTCTGAATTCTGCATATCTTCGATACACATTCCATTCATCATCTTTTATCCTGATATATACCTGCCAGAAAGATAACAAAAGATGTTTTAAATTCAACCATTACATTCTTTTTGTCACTATTTTATTAAATGAAGTACACATATACACACACACAATTTTCACATTTGTGTCATAACGATAGAATCATAGAAAATTAGGGTTCAAAGGGACCTCAGGAGGTCATGTAGTCCAACCCCCTGCTCAAAGCAGGACCATCCCCAATGAAATTGTTCTAGACAGGGCTTTGTCTAGTTGGCTCTTCAATACCCCCAAGCATGGAGATTCCACCAGCTCTCTAGGTAACTTATTCCAGTGCTTCACCACCCTCCTAGTGAGAATTTTTTTCTTACTATCTTATTAAACCTCCCTTGTTGCAACTTGAGACCATTGCTCCTTGTTCTGTCATCTGTCACCACTGAGAATAGTCTAGTTACATCCTCTTTGGAACTACCCTTCAGGTAGTTAAACGCAGCTATCAAATCCCCACTCAGTCTTCTCTTCTGCAGACTAAATAAACCCAGTTCCCTCAGCCTCTCTTCATAAGTTGTGTGCCCCAGCCCCCAAACCATTTTCATTGCTCTCTACTGGACTCTCTCCAATTTGTCCACATCCTTTCTATAATAGGGGGCCCAAAACTGGACACAGTACTCCAGACATGGCCTCACCAGTGCAGAATAGAATAGAATACTAATGCACCCAGTATGCTGCTAGCCTTCTTGGAAACATGGGCACACTGATCACTCATACTGGAAGTTGTTGAATTTTAGATCCACAAATATATCTTTTTTTTCTTAATACAGTCATTACATTTGCTGGTTTTATTTTACAGGTCATCAATCTAATTCTATTTTATCAAAATCAGTGATGACCTTAGGTGCCAAGTACATGGGGGCCTAAGGGCCCTGATCACCCTTGGGAAGAGGGTAGGGCAACCACCCACCTTTAATTGGGCAGGACAATCCAGTCCTGACATGGGAATATCAAGTCCCAGTCCTGCGTTGCAAGACTCCAGGACACCATTTGTCCTGGATTCCCAGTATTGTGCAGGGATCCAGGTTTTTTATGTTTACCGCAGAAATAGCAGGTTTCTCCTTGCAGGCTGTCAGAGTTCCAGCCTGCTAGGGACTGCTGGGAGTGGGACGCAGGGGGTGTCACATGAAGTTATGCGCATATACACATGCACGAGACCAGGAAAACAGCCCCAGGCAGCAGTGGAAAGCAGACCCCCCAGCTACCTGCAGGTAAATTGAGGGGGGCAGATTTAGGCCCCCATGGTGAGGGGGGAAGTGGGGCAGGGGCTGGGAGCACTGTCTAGCCAGAGCAGTGCATGAGCCCCAGGGTCAGGGTGGGGAGTGGGACAGAGCCATGGGCAGCTTGTCCAGGGTGTGGGGGCACGGGGCTATTCCCTGTTGCCCACCCAGCACCAGCAGGCACAGTAGCATGGAGCTGTGTGCCCTGCTACTGCTGGGTGGGCACAGGGTGCCTTGCTATGGTGGCACAGCCAGTGCAGGGCTCCCAGAAGGAGGGCAGCAGGGTGGGGGGCCCTGAGCTCACAGTGGGAAGCCCAGCTCTGCTCAGCTCTGCTCCAGCCATGCTGCTGGTGGGAGGAGAGGGGGGGCATCATTTTAGCTCCCCCCACTTGCAAAAATAAGAATCCATACCTATGGTAATGACATACTAACTTATTCATTATTGCAATACATTTTGAGTGTAATTTTGTGATAAAATAACTATTAATGCTTTCTGTTTCCATGGTTCCCAGAAGGTTCTTCTGGTCAGTGCACAAAGGAAAAAATAAGGGGGAAACGTCTGATTTCTATCTAGTTAGTATAGTGTTCCAACTTCATGTATGGACTGGTAGTTATTGCTACTACATTACTAATTTTATTCATTAAACTTATGCTAATAGAAGCCACACATCCTTTGCAAAACAACTGTCTTTTTCAAAGACATCATAGTAAATTAGAAATAAAATATTATTTGCAAAACAACAAAAAACCTCTCGTCTTGTAGATAATGTAAAGTACAATTGACACGTAATTTAATGCATCTGGTTTTTTTTCTTTTTTGGTTTTGTTTGGTTTTGTTTTTCATGGAAGTACTACAATAATGTACTATGTATTGGCATTTCTCTTGGAGATGAAAAGCCCACAGCAAACAAAAAAAAATCATAAGAAATCCTAGATTCCATTACTGGTTCTGGAATAATTTCTCATTTAGGAAAAAAGGTTTGTACCTTTACAGATGAGACAGACAATTCATGGCTCCAAAACCCAGAAACACCACAGTGAACTCAGAGCTTGACACAACATTCAGATGAGAACCACTATCTTCTATTGTCTGACTTCGGGGATAGGCAGGTGTAACAATTGCATAGCTAATAAACAACACCAAAATAAGTTGTTATAATGGAAGTGCTACATCTGCCTCATTCTATAGTGATACTGATGTAGCAAAATTCCTTCAACTTCAACCGGTTCATCTGGTGTTAGAGCTACCTGCACAGCTATAACATAAGTAGATTTAACAGTTTTGTAACAGCTGAAATGTGCTCCTGAAGAAAGCTTCCCTTCCCTTCCCTTATAGCAGCTAAAATGTACTTTTGTCCAGCCCTCTGTATTATTCCAGTCCCAGCAGTTCAGGAACAGTTTTACCAGTGGCTTTCTTTCTGCAGCATCTATGCCTTCTTATTTTTACCCCAAATTTTCCAATGTTAATAAACACGGGTCTTTTAAATTATATGCTGGGGCAGGTTAGGACTGATGACACAAGTCTTCTTTGACTAAACCCAGCAATTTTTAAAGAGTTTCCAGATTACCAAAAAGATGATAATGTGAAAAAACAAAAGCAGTACTAATGGTCCTATAAAACAAAGAATGAACAAAAAAGAAATACCGCCGCAAAATAAAAATAAGCAGGAAAAAAGCCAAAGCCCAAATATTCAAACTTGGTTGCGTAAAATACCTTTTCAAATCCATACTGAGGTACCTATTTAATTGACTGGATTTTCAATGTTGCTGAGCAGTATTGAGCACTGATTATTTAAATGCCTAAATTTGGGGAGAGGGAGGACCTATGAGATATCATATGTAAGTAATCACAAACAGCCACATTAAATATGGTGATAATACAAGAACACTTGGTTTTATATTAAGTGATGGAACTATAGGGGTTTAGGCCTCAGTTCAACCAGATAATTAAACTGTTCCCTTGAAGGCAATGAGACATTTGACACATTATACAAAGTATTTTTTTTTAAATACTTTTTACTGCTTATCCATCCTCCAAGTAATATGCTGTGCTTAAAAACATATTAGTTCAACATGTAATTACAATTCATATTTTCCAGGATTCTGATAAAACAAAGAATGTCTAAATTATTTTAACGTACTTATTTAATATGGAAATCCTAATTTCTCTACTCAAGTACAGAGAAAATTGTAATTTGGTGAATCATGCAGTTCAATGTTACCTATTAAGCTGTAACCTGTAGTTAAGTAATTAAGGAGTCCAATACACTGTAATTGAAATTTTTAAACATTGCAAAAACATAGATTCACTTCTTTTATAAATTGCTAAAGGATTTCTTGCTGTTCTTTTAAGTACGTAGTTATTGATTTCTTTGAGATTGTAAAGTGTGAAGAACCAAGAGCTCTGTGCCATATTGAATTTATTGACAATCATATAATAGAGTCTGAAAGGGCATATTAAAGTTTCTGCTTTGGTACGAGCATTTAAAGCTTTATCATCTCAACAGGGAATACTATTAACAAGCCAAGATATTTCAAGACAGTTAATCCCAACTCACTTGGGAAATCAAACAAAATAAGTCCTAAATGTTAAAAAGGTCGGATAATCCTGGTTTAGTTTAGTCATATAAAAACATAAACAGCTACTCTTGTAGGAATGAAAGATCACAGAACAAACACAGAAAAAGTGAAGAACAAAATATCTGTCTTCGTAGGTGATGTTCTATTATATACCCCAAATCAAGCAACTCAAAGCACAGGCTGAAAACTTGACCTTATTAAGTCAGTAAGAGCCTGCCATTGACTTTAATGGTACCATAATTTCCTGTGTGGTCTTTAATAAAGGAACTCAGCTAAATCTGTCATTACCAAATAAACAAATCTAAGATGAAAGCTATAATGAATTAGTGAATCTCAAGTCATGAGTATAGTAGGAGAGGTTCCAATATCTTGGAATATTAATTAATCAAAGATGAATATTTCAAATAATAAAATATACATAAAGTCACTTGAACCAAATTAAAATATAGGAGAAAGTGAGAGATGATCAGCTCTTAATAACCCTTAACAGAGCAGAACATGAAGCACTAAAAACCAATAGCTTAAGAAGAATAACGTTACTTTTTTAGTACTTACCAATGGATCACCTATGGATCTCCCTAAAAAAAACTTGCCTCCATTTGTGTACATAGAATATACTGGGACAGGTAATTAGCCATGTTAGTCTGAAGTCAGGCAGAAGGCAGGGTAGACCTATACCTTTACAGACTAACTCAATCAGAGATGTATACCATAAGCTTTCATAAACAAAGGGGTTAGAAGCAGACCTGCTAAATAGAAAGCAGTGATTAGAGGACCAAGGGTAAGGAGGAGGGGAGAAAGAAGGGGGTGCTGCTGAGTGGTCAGGTGGGTAAAAGAGAGAAAAAAAAATAAAGCAGTTAATCCATTAAGGGATTTTGGATTTATAAAAGCTAATCCAGGTAATGGGATAAGAATCCATAGACTCAATATACAATATACTTGAACACAGTCTAGTTGGTGATATCTTGTTCCACAATTTCCCATTCAAGTTTGTTTTCAAAATTTTGTTGTCTAAGAACAACCATTCTGAGATCAGTGACGCAGTGTCCAGGGAGGTTAAAATCCTCTGCCACAAGGCTTGTAGGTCTTTCTGGTAGTGCTGTCAAGTCAGTGTTCATTCATTCTTATATATAGGGAATTGCCCTATCTGTCCAATGTAGACAGCAGAGGTGCACTGTAAGCAGGTGATAGTGTATATATTGGTAGAGGTGCAGATAAATGAATCTTGGATCTTACAAATTGTTATTTGGTCCAGTAATGATGTGGTCTGTGTTGATGAGGGAGTAAACAGTTGGTATCTGGGTCCGTAGCAAGATCTGGTGCATTGGTGAGAATAGTCTGCTGCTGGAGAGACACCATTTAAGGTTGGGGTAGCCTGTGAGCCACGACAAGTTTGTCACTCCTCCCCCCTCCCCTGGCTAGCTTGAGATGGTTCTCATTTTCCAGGAGTTGTAGTTCATTAACCATGTGTCTGAGGTGTTCAAGCTGGGGGCCACAGATGACAACCAAAGGCTGTTCTCCTTGTCTCAGGGTTGGTATCATAGCAGGTTGAAGCAGGGTCTCAATCTGGCTCTGTTGGTCTGAATGGCTGCACATTTTAGGACTGTTTTGCAGCTGTAGGAATCCCTGCTCTAGATCCTTAAGGTGTGCATCCAAGTCAGTGGGATAGGACCAGATACTGAGTTTGTTATTATGCTACCTGAGCATTACACAAGCACCCTTGTGAGGTAGGGCAGCAAAAGTGGTTAGGGGGCACATGACTTCTAAGGAGAGACTGAGGGAACTGGGCTTATTTAGTCTGGAGAAGAGAAAACCTGAAGCTAGACTGTTCTCCGTGGTGGCAGATGACAGAACAAGGAGCAATGGTCTCAAGTTGCAGCAAGGGAAGTTTAGGTTAAATATTAGGAAAAGCTTTCTCTCTAGGAGAGTAGTAGTAGTAAAACACTGACACGGGTTACCCAGAGAGGTTGTAAAATCTCCATCCTTGGAGGTTTTTAAGACCTGGATAGACAAAACCTTGACTGGGATGACTTAGTTAGGGGTGGTCCTGCTTTGAGCAGAGGTTTGGACTAGATGACTTCATCAGGTCCTTTCCAATCCTAATTTTCTATGATTCTATAATGAAAACTTTGTCTGCCCTCAACAGACTTAGACTGTTACTTTCTTTAAAAAGAAAGTAATTCACTCAGGAAGTCCAGGACAAAACTAAAACCAGGTCTCCAAATTTCTAGTCCAACGGCACTTCACATCTAAACAGGGTTTGATCAGGAGGAACTAGTCATAGGGAGGGCTATACCAGTTGTAAGAATAATACCACTTGCAGACAACAAGGAAAAAGTGGCTTTAATATTTTAACATTAAGATTTATTTTTAGAAAGATTGTTTTCATTGTTATTTGAGGTTCATAAATCATAGAGAATCTCTAAGAACAGTCTCCAAAATATATAGGCTTATTGGAACAGTAAATATAGAATAAGCAAGAGAAGTGATGTCCTGCACTCAGCTTGATCGGATTTCTCATCTTTTTGTCAGTGCTGCATATGATTGATTCCAAAAATTCAGAGACGGTCCTAGGGATCAGGAGGCAGAACACTATTGATTTTGGTGACAATCTTGAAACTGGAAGGACAGGATGGACGCATGAAACCCCCAATATGGTTAGTTGATCCTAAAGCTTCAATCAGCTGTTTAATCAACTATCAGTTGGAGATGCACTCCATTTCAGCCCTGTCCAGAGATCAAATGCAATTTAAGAAGTTGAGAACTTGCATAATTTAATTTCCAAAAAGGAAAAAAATAAAAAGGTATAAAAAAAAGAAACCAATTCTTGGTATGATGTGGTGGAAGTGAGGAGCTGAGGCATGAGGGTGGAAGGGAATAATAAGGGAAAGGGAATGTGTGGGACAGAGAGCCTGAGCAGGAAGGCAAGGAATGGGAGGAAAGGAGAACAATAAAGGAGCATAGAGAACCCCTACCACTAGGGAAGAGATTGAAGGCCTCAAGGGGCTTCTGAAATGGGAGGGAATGGCACAGAGGTGATTTTGGGGGGCAGAAGGAAAGGACTGGTACTAGGGTGACACTGGTGTGTGTAATGAACTAGGCCAGGGATCGGCAACATTTTACAGCTGGTAGGGGCAGTGGAGGGGGGAGCACACAATGACCCAGCTTGGGTTGGAGGCAGGCAGGCAGAACCCAGCTGCTGCCACCACTTCTCCACACTGCTCACTACAGGCCTTGCTGCCCAACTGCAGCACAGCACAGGCAGAGCTCCCCCTCCACTGTAGCCCCAGGGCACAGTTCCCTCCCATGCCTGTCCCTGCCCCACACGACAGCAGTCCCCCCACTTTCTATTTGCTCCCCTCCTGTCTCCTCCCACCAGTGCCTCTTCCCCCCCACTCCTGCCCCTCCTCGTGGTTTCTGCCCCCCCGGCATCTGCCCCCCACCTTTCCCCTATCCAACTTGCCTCTCCATTGTCTCTGCTGCTGCCTCTCCTTTCCTTGCCGCCTGACCTGTCTCAGCCTCCACTTCTCCTTTGCCTCTGCTTCCTCCCCACCCCACTGCCACTTATCCTCTGGCCCAGGTCCTGGCTCTAGCCCTGCTCCAGCCCAGGGCACAGAGCACATGGTTGCTGCAGCTCCAGCCATGCAGCACCCGCTGTTGCTGTATAGCTGGGACAGGACCAGAGCAAGCAAGTGCTCCACGCCCTGGGCAAGAGTGGGGCTGCTGTTGGAGGGTAAGTGGCATTTGGGGGGAGGTGGCAGTAAGGGTGAAGAAGCAAGGGCTCCAAGACCAAGCCTGGATAGGGACCACAGTGAGAGCTGCAGAGCAGTCATCTGCTCTGCCCCCACCACCCGCCACCTTGTACTCTAATCCAAGATAAGGGACTTTTCCCCCTCCATGTTAGACTGGGAAATAAACCTTTTCTTAGATTTAAGTAAATGTGGTGGCATAGGCAGAACTAGCTCGGTTATCTGTACAGCACTGCCTTGTACTATAGACCACATCTGGCTGGGGCTTCAGTTGCCCTTCTTAAAGGAACTAACACTTGATTACTTTTGCTGCTAGGCAACAACTGAATGAATGTATAGATTTCTAATATTTTCTGAAAGCATTTACTTTAATGATAAACCCACTCTGTGTGTCTTGCTATGCTGTACTAAAGACAGTATATTTCTTTTCTACAAGTGTCAAGGATTCTATTATTTTTCCTTTCTTGTTTAACAAACTGCACAATCTGGAGCTACAGAGAGGAGATGCTGAAGACCTGAAATATTTTTTTAAGCACATTAAAGGGTAAAAAGTCATCCTTTTACCCCAGGCTTAATTTGAAGAAAGAGCAGGCACTGAAATAAAAATCATACAATGATACAAAGTACTGTCTAGTGAACCCTCAATGATCTTAAATTTGCAAGAAATTAGGAAGGTTCTCCTCTTCCTATGTTTTGGACTGATGAATGGGTTCGTATCTACTCAGTATCATTCCAACACAAGCACTGTTCCTCTATTTTAACACTAAACTGAAGAAATATAGGTTACAAAGTGAAAGATACTTGGTGCGTGAAGTTGTCTACAACACCTGACATCTCATCATACTATGACGTAACAGCAAACGCAATACAATTTGTTTGAAATAACACATGCACTGCATAACAATTGTACCAGTCCAAAAATTAGTACAGTACTTAACAGAGACAATCCTCTGGATTATAAATTCCAATTATTGTTTTAACCCAATATTTTACAATAAAGAAAAATATGCAATCACTATTTATGCAATACACAGTCTATGATAGTTACATGGCCTTTTGCCGTAGAAAGAGTGAATAATGATAATATAGGACTTCCTTTTACAAAGGGAAATATAAAAGTGCATTCACTCACTTCAACAAAATCTGGCCTAAACTAGTACTTTTGTTTTTTAATAAATTTTAAATGTTTCTTCCCCCAGCAATATATTTAATTTCTAATATTCCTTCTTTAGAGACCAGTTGTAGAGCTCCAAGAAGTTGGTTTATGCTAAAAAACCCAGCTGCCTGCACCAGCTGAAACTGGAAAAGCAAAAGCAAGCTTCAATAGCCTGGGGAAAACTGCAGTGAAGTATGATTCAAGCTAGCAAAGTAACACTGAAATCAATTCTTGTTAATCTATCATGAGAAAGCAGATGAATAGTATCCACAATTTGAACATTAAATATTAAACCTGTGGCTGCAGGAAGGCATTTCTTCATGGTTTATCTGATGCATTAGCAAAGCTAAAATGGCTCAGGAATGTTACTCTTTTTTTATGCCAGTTCTAACAGAAACACAGATTTTCATTTCTCCTCGTATGGATATTCTTCAGTTTGAACTTGCTCTTTGACAGATCAGTAACTGAAGGCAACTCCTGATGAATTCGTAGGAGGCCAAATCTGTTTTAAAAGTCTAACAACAAAGACCAACAGCAGAGAGAGAAAGAAAAATAATCTCAAAATATTGAATAATAGGGTAGTGATTTGCATATAAACTGCAGTACGGGGTCAATGAAGCAATAAACTAATACATAATACAGCATCATTTTCAAGTAATAGTTGTATTACCATGACATTTAATAAAATGATTAATCTACAAACTTGGCCTTCCAGTCAGCTGGGTGAACTAACAAACTTGTAGCTATTGTATGTCATTAAATCAGTATTTTTTATCACCATATTCTCAAAAATTAAAAGGAGACATCAGGTTATTGACTCCAAACTGATGTTTTTCTTTCATTCTTTGATAATTTTCATAAAAACGTAGCACAATTAAGCTAAGTAAGACTCCAAGAAGCGTTATTCAAGCAACAAGTTATATTAGCACTTCATGAATGATTTGGTGTACATACAGACGTTACTGTTTCTCTCTTATTGCATCTCTCTGCTTTTGATTTATATGATTTTATTGATACAATTAAATGATAATTATAAATGGTGCATTTAAAATAGTTTTATAAATTATGATTTTTGGTATAGGTAATATAGATTCATACCCACAACATATTCCTTATACTGTATGCAAAGAGAATACAGGTTTAACAATATAATAAAAAACATATTATAAAATAAATAATTTAAGGTGTTGATAAACTATTCTAAGTTACTTGGGTACCACTGAGTTCCTGTAGCTTATAAAAGTTTTTAAAATGAGCAGCAGCTGAGTTTGGTGCTGTACTATAATCAGAAGGTACATTAATAAGGTGTTGCATGGAAGTTGCAAAAACAGATTCTCTTCATCAGGTGCAAGTATACCCCTCCATGTTCCTCCTCCCTTCTCAGTGTACTCTTCATAAAACTAGCTATGTATTTTCAATCTATTTAGAAAGCTATAATCAAAACAACTGGAAAAAAGGTGTAAATAAAGCAGAAAAACATAGCAAGAAGTAACAGAGCAGGCATTTTTCAACACACCTTGTGGACAATGTAATTCTGTTTAGAACATAAATCCAAGGTAAATTCTCTAATGTTATCCCCAAAGTGTCACAAATAAAAATGAATGCAAATTATATTTTGACACAGCTGCAAGAATGCATGTATGGTTGTTAAGTTCCCTCTGAAAATCATCCAATTTACGAATTTCTGCAGTAATCATTTCAGAGTAATGAAAAACACACAGAACAATGGAATATTTCAGCTGTGATATGAGCAGCTTTTTGAGTCTCTTTCCAATGTTCATTTAGAAGGGACATATTAGTAATTAAAAGGAGCAATCTTTATCTCAACAAAACCATATTTTCACTTACATAGAAACCACAAACATTATAATATGCTTTAATTTGTATGCTTTATTTTCCACTTCAACATTTTGGAAACCAAGAGAATTTATAAAAATAACCAGCACATAGGGAATGTCTGCATGACATAATATAATGCTATGCAGACTTCCCCACAATGTCAAATATAGTACGGAAATGTACACACAAGCTTAAGCCTCATTCTACAAATGAGGACAACCTACGAGTGACAACCTCATTCTAGCAATTAGAGGAGGACTGTGGGTGGGTGACACCTAAAACATTGTTTACATGCATGCACACTGGATAGCTAAGATAATATTGGCCTATCCTGCAGCTGTTATCTAAGAAACCTCATGCTGAAGTCAGTAAGACTTCCTGAAGAATGCAGGACCTGGCCCATAGTCTTTGAATGGCATAATTTTAAAAAAATAACTTTTGAAAATTCTTCCACATCATTGCTTTCCCCTTCCTCTGTAGATATACATTCAAACATTCTTAAAATATATAAGATGTCATTCAGGTGGTAATTTAATGTATGGAGAAATGTCGATTTTATCCTATAGGATCATAGGAAAGTAGGGCTGGAAGGGACCTCACAAGGTCAGCTAGTCAGGCTCCCTGCTCAAGGCAGGATCATCCCTGATGGGGATTATCTCAACTAAGTGTCTGTCTAATGTGCTCTTGAAAACTTCCAAGGATAGAGGTTCTACAGTTTCTCCAGGTAGCCTGTTTCAATGCCTGACCATCCTTGTAGCCAAAAAGTTCCTCCTAATCTCCAACCTATATTCCCCTGCTGCAGCTTTAGGGCACTGCTCCTAGTCCTGTTCTCCAGGTCCACAGAAAACAGTCTTTCCCCATCTTCTCTGTAAATCACCATTCAATTATTTGAAGACTGTTATCAAATCCCCCCTCTTCTCTAGACTAAATAACCCTAGTTCTTTCAGCCTTTCCACATAAATCACACTTCCCAGGCCTCCAATATTTTTTTCCCTTTACACTAGACTCTTTCCAATCTGTCTACATTCTTCCTGAACTGTGGGGCCCCAAACTGGACATAAGCCAGGTGTGGCCTCACCAGTGCGGAATAGAGGAGAAGCTTGATTTACAAGTGACGTCCCAATACACTGTTGGTGGTGGTGGTTTGTTTGTTAAATTTCATCTAAATAATTGCAGACCATTCCTCCAGTCTATACAGGACATTCTGGATCCCACACTGGCCCTCCAAAGTATCTGAAATTGCACTTAACTTGGTGTCATCCACATATTTGCTAAGCATGCACTTAATCCCACTGTCCAAAATGTTAATAAAAATATTAAATAACTAGCCAACTACCTGTCAAGAATGATGGGGGTGGGGAACAGATGGGGATAGAGCCCTGTCTCCTGTCCCACCCCCATCCGGGCCCATTCCCCCACTTCCCTCCTGCTGCTTGGTGTCCGGGCCCACTCCCCCGTTCCCTGCTGTGGTGGCGGGGGGAGGAGAGGAGCAGACCCGGGCCCAATGAGGGGGGCGTGGGGGAGAAGAGGGCTCAATGGTGGGGAGAAGCTGGCCTGCTGCGGT
>NW_017729002.1:837395-841207 GCF_001723915.1 Gavialis gangeticus | reverse complement strand
GGGGGGGGGGGGGGGGGGAGCAGCAGGCCCGGGCCCACACAGCAGTGGCAGGGGGACAGGAGGAGTGGGCTCAGGGCCAACAGGAGGAGGGGGCAGTGGGGGAGGAGTGGACCTTTGCCCAAGGTGGGAAGGAGGCCTGCTCCTCCCCTCCACCCTGCTGCTGCCATGTCAGGCTGGGCCTGCTGTTCCCCCCTGCCACTGCTGCAGCGGGCCAGCTTCTCCCACCCTTGGGCACGCTCCTCCTCCCTTTCATTGGGCCCAGGCCTACTCCTCCCCTCCCCCCACTGCTGCTGCATCAGCCCGGGCCCACTCTTTCCCCCCACCACCATGGTGCACGCACTCTTTCCCCCACGTTGGGCCTGCTCCTCCCCATACTGCTACCACATCAGCCCCGCAGGTGGCAACAACAGAAGGGGAGAGGGGCTGGCCGAGACCAGTGCCAGTGGCCTTGTCTCCCCGCAGCATCCCAGCCCTGCTCCCCCAACCCCGTGCCACCACCTCCAAGGAGCAAGGGGGGGATTAGGCCAGCTCTGGTGGCCTCAGCCCCCCCCGCCCCACTTCATTGTCACCGCCTGCAGGGAGCAGGGCATGGGGAGTGAGGCCAGCACTGCTGGCCTCATCCCCTCCCCCCTTTCTGTCCGTTCTGTTGCCCCAGTTTCTAGGAAGCGGGGGGGGGGAGTAAAGCCAGCTGTGCTGCTCTTGCCTCCCCCTCCATCCCCTCTGTCCCTGCCATCATGGTGGTGCTCCACCGCACCACCACATCCTGTCCCAATGCTGTATTTGCACTTTGACTGGTTGTTTCGGTCAGCCAATAAGAGTGTGAATAAAGTATTATGGACAAACAGACAGATTAAGGCCTTTACAATATTATAATATCAGACCTAGGGCAGAACCCTGGGAAATCTCACTTCAGTTTTCCCAACTGAACACCGAACTACTGATGATTACTCATTGAATATTATGATCCAATCAGTTACATATCCACCCTTACAGTACTTTCATCTGCTCTGCATTTCCCCACCTTGTTAATAAGAATGTCACAAGAAAGCCTTGCTAAAAACAAAGCATCTCAGATCCATTTCTCTCCCCTCATCCACACAGGCCTGTCACCTTACCACAGAAAGAAATGCGGTTGATCAGGCAAAACTTGCTCTCGGGCAATCTATGCTGGCTGTTCCTGATGACCTTGTTTTTCTCTACGTGCTTCACAGTGGATATCACGAGGACCTGCCCCTTGAGCTTCCCACATATAGAGGTCAGGCTAGTTCCCCAATTGTTCTGTCTCCCCTTTCTTAAAGATGGGCACTATATTTGCTCTTTTTCAGTCATCCAGGACTTCACAAGTTCCCAAAGAGGATAGCTAACAGCTCTGAAATTATCTCAGCCAATTCCTTCAGTCCCCTTGAATATATCCTATTTGGCATTGCCAATTTGAATGCATCTAGCTTCTCTAAGTAATCACTAACCTGTTCTGCCATTACTTTAGGCCATTTGTATCCTTCCCTGTCTTTGTTCTCATCATCTTGTATCTGTCTCTATTTGTGAAAACTGAAATAAAAAAGGTATTAAAAACTTCAGCCTTCTCTGCATCTTCCATAACTTGATTGCCTTCTGCATTCTGTAAGGGGCCTATGGAATCTCTGGTCTTTCTTCGCTTTTGACATACCTATAGAATCATTTTTTGTTGCCTTTTATGCCCTTTGCCAGCTGCATCTCAAATTGCGTCTTGGCCTTCCTAATTTTCTCCCTGTATGCCTGTGCAGTACCCTTGTTCTCTTTCCTAGTACTAGGATTTCCTTTTGAGTTTCAGCTCCTTGAAGAGATCATTTTCTAGTCAGACTGGTCTCCTGTTGCACTTCCCACTCTTCCTCTGCACTGGGTTAGCTTGATCCTGTGCTTTTAAGATGGCCTCCTTAAAGTACAGCCAGTTTTCCTGGACTCCTTTTCCCCTCAGAGTTGCCTCCCAAAGGTTTCAGCCCACCAGGTCTCTGAGTTTCTAAAAGTTTCCTTTTCTGAAGACCACTGTCCTTATTTTGGTGTTCTCCTTCCTTCTTCCTCTTAGGATCCTGAACTCTTCATTTCATAATTGCTGTCACGGAAGTTACCTTCCACCTTCACTTTCTCAATTAATTCCTCCCTGTTTGTGAGAAGTAAGTCAAGAAGAGCTTTCCCCTAAGTGACCTCTCTAGCATCTGAATCAAAAAAGTTACAACTCAGGAAGTTGCTGGACTGCTTGTGCATTGTTGGCTGTATCCAGACGAGCATGACTATGCAGTACGTGGTGCTGCAGACATGTCTGCCACATTCAGTTATTCTCCACACTGCAAAGGAGCAGCGAAGGGGTTGAAGGGGAGCTGCAAAAAAAACCTGCAATAAAAAAACAAAAACAAAAATCCAGAGCAATGTGCACGTGGGGGCAGTGTACACTGCTCAAAACAGAGCCTGGCTGGCTGGAGGCAAGGTTGCCACCGCTGCAGCCCCAGGAGGACACCCAAGACCCCAGGTAAGGCTGCTGGGGTCAGCCCAGTGCTGGCCCCAGCCTGCCCTACCCCACCTAGGGTAACTTGCCATGCAACAGAGGGCTCATAGCACAGGTGTTCCCCAGGGACAACTAGCAGCAGCACAAGGGGTCCCGCTGCTAGTTGTCCCTAGGGAACCAAACATTCATACTCATGTGGACACAGCTGCTGTGTTTATCTCCCAACAGATATCCTGATATTTAAAGTCCCCTATGAGAACTAGGTCCTGTGATTTGGAAACGTCCGTAAGTTGTTTAAAGAAGGCTTTGTTCACCTTATCTTTCTGTTTTGAAAGCCTGCAGCAAATCCTCACCACGACATACCCCCTGCTGCTTTCCCCTCTGATCTTTAGCCAGAGGCTTTCAACAGGTCCATCTTCCACTTCATACTTCACCTCCAAACACTTGTACATAGCCTTTATTGATAGGGGAACATCTCCACCTTTTTTCCTTCCCTGTCCTGTGATATATCCTTTGATCTGTAGCTAAAATTAGCTAACCTGCCCTAACTTGACCTGGCTTCATTCAAAGTCAAAATCAGAGGGTGCTACACTTGTATTTTCAGAATTATGTAGAGCATGTAACAGCTTATTCCTTGGCAGCAATACATCTGTCTCTAGTTTACCTACTGCATTTAAGTATTGAATACACCCTTCAAGTCTGTGTTAAATATAAATAATATCTGTGTCTTACCTAGAGGTATTTTAGTACATTTTATACTATCCAACTCCTTCCTATCAATTAATAAGCATAAATGTCTTTTATATAGAATTTTATTTATTGCTACTTGCATCATTTTATAGATGCGCACCACTTTTTATGGTTATTTTTAACAAACATGACAGAAATTACAATAGAAGAATGCTCTAAAGAACCAAATATAGGCCCAATCATAACAACAAGCTGCTTTACCCATTTAGCAAAAATTAGGTGCTCTGAACATGGAAGCATCTTATTTGTCAGTAGATAAACTGGGTAATTGTTAGCTATTATGTCTCATAATTAGTGCAGAATCTTCTTCTACAAAGACACCAGAGTACTGTAAGTAATAGGATGTCTCAATATTGTACACAAGTATGCATAAACAAATCATCTTCATTCCAGGTATTTCTCATCAGAAGAAAAAATTAAACAAAGTTTTAGTTATCCCTTCATTGCACATGGATCAATATTTCTATGTTCAAGGCTACATAAGAAGTTTCCACCAATGCAACTGTTTGCTTCAGAAAAAGAATAAACAGTATAAAAAGAGTACAGCACATGCTGATAAATACATGAAAGAGGAAAATTACAA
>NW_017729002.1:821154-832395 GCF_001723915.1 Gavialis gangeticus | reverse complement strand
GCAGAATCTTCTTCTACAAAGACACCAGAGTACTGTAAGTAATAGGATGTCTCAATATTGTACACAAGTATGCATAAACAAATCATCTTCATTCCAGGTATTTCTCATCAGAAGAAAAAATTAAACAAAGTTTTAGTTATCCCTTCATTGCACATGGATCAATATTTCTATGTTCAAGGCTACATAAGAAGTTTCCACCAATGCAACTGTTTGCTTCAGAAAAAGAATAAACAGTATAAAAAGAGTACAGCACATGCTGATAAATACATGAAAGAGGAAAATTACAAGAGTTGGCAAGGGACTCTAGACCGATACTAGACCTATACTCACCATGCCTTCCCTAAACCACAACGATCTCAGGGAAGGCAAGAGAAGCAGTGCCTGGATGCAGTGGACCAACAGGGGAAGACTACTTGCACCTGCTCCAGACTGAACTCCAGGGAGCAGTGTCTTCCATTCCACAACCAGTCTCCAGGAGTGGAGTGGAGTGAACACTGAGGCAAAGCCCCCAACCCCTACCCCAAGCTGGGTATCACCCAACTCAGGAAAGAGGCAGGGAGCAGCGGTGGCTGCTCCTCTCTCTTCCTGAACTAGTCCAGAACAGAAAGGGAGTGGCAAGGCACAACTCCCAGCCAATATTTCCCAAGCCAGCTGCTTCCCTGGCTTGAGGAAGGGGCTGAGGTGTGCCTTCCCTCTCTCTTCCTCTCCTAGACTAGTCAGGAGGAACAGCTGAGCAAACCCCCACCCACTTCTCACTTGTGAGACTCAGATGTGAGAAGCAGACAGGGAACTACACTGCTTTCTGTGGTGCCTGGCAGCTGAGTGGAAGGAGTGGTGCAGCACAGGTTCTCACACTGGGAACTCTAGTGTGAGAAGTGGTGGGGAACACCTGGTGGCTCCTCCGCCCCCCAACTTCCAGTCTACAAGAAGGGTAGGAATAGCTGCCCACAGCACCTTCTCAAGATCAGGGTGACCCTGGTCTCAGGAAGACAGAGGGCCTTTCCCTCAGCTCCACTCCTTCTGGTCACGAGTTAAGCCAGGGGAGTGTACAGACAGTCAATCTCCTGGAAGAAACTCTCCTGAAAGTGACTTAACCCTAGCTGTTCCAGGGCTATTATTTTCCCAGAGCATCCATTTTTGCTTTAGGAAAAAGTCTGAATATTGGTACACTTGTGGTGCCTACTGGGAGAACACTAATTCTGTTAGAAACTGGAGGACTGGGCCAAAAGAAAGCTCATGAGATTCAACAACGACAAGTGCAAAGTCCTCCACTTAGGAAGGAAAAATCCCATGCACTCATATAGGCTGGGGGCTGAGTGGCTGGGCAGCAGCTCTGCAGAAAAGGACCTGGGGGTTACAGTGGCCAATAAGCTGAATATGAGCCAACAGTGTGCCCTTGTTGCCAAGAAGGCTAATGGCATACCGGGCTGCATTGGTAGGTGCACTGCCAACAAGTCAGGTGAACTGATTCTTCCCCTCTATTCAACACTGGAGAGGCCACATATGGAGTACTGTGTTCAGTTTTGGGGCCCCCACTACAGAAAGAGTATGGACAAATTGGAGAGAGTCCAGTGGAGGGCAACAAAAATGGTGAGGGGGCTGGGACACATAACTGATGAGGAAAAACTGAGGGAACTGGGCTTATTTAGTTTGGAGAAAGAAAGACTGACAGGCAATTTAATAGCAGCTAACAACTACCTGAAGGGAAGTTTGAAAGAGGATGGAGTTGGACTGTTCTCAGTGGTGGAACACGATAGAATAAGGAGCAATGGTCTCAAGTTGCAGCAAGAGAAGTTTAGGTTACATATTAGGAAGAATTTTATCACTAGGAGGGTCATAAAATACTGGAACAGGTTACCCAGAGAAGTGGTGGAATCTCCATCCCTGGAGGTTTTCAAGATCCAGCTAGACAAATCTTAGCTGGAATGATCTAGTTGGGGATGGTCCTGCTTCGAGCATGGGGTTGGACTGGATGACCTCCAGAGGTCCTTCTGACCCTAATTTTCTATCATTCTATGACTTTATATGAAACTGAACCTCTGCACATAGCCTGATCTTCTGTCAAGCTGTTCTGGGCCAATTTCTGCTCCCTTCACCTTCAGCACTCCTAGGTTGGGATCTCTGACACATGCAAATCTATATTTCTTCCTTCTCCTCTAACTTTGCTTAGTACTATAATAATCATTAGCTTCCCTCACAGCTGCTAGAAGGTTTGTCACGATTAATCATGTTTCAGCGATGCTTCTCAGTGGTTACACAGGTCACTAGCTATAGAATTAGCTTTGGACTTGGTGGAAATTCAGGGCAAGCTTTTCTTAGTTCAAGTTTTCAGTGTCACCTTACCTATTTTAACATAAGTCAATTAAAACATTCACTGACTTTTTATTTTCCTTATATTTTTTGTCATTTTGACTTTGTTCACGTTACCAATTCCAGCTCTCCCATTTCCATTGTTTACTTGTATCTGCAATTTTCCATTCATTCCCTATCCATCTACTGCAAAAGTCATTACTGAAACTAAACACAAACATCACTCTCCTACAAAAACATTACAAAATATTTTTTGTTCCTTTTTCTCAGATGGGAGAAAACACTACTGTCACAAAAGGTATACATCATTAAGACAGAATATCTGAACTAAGAACGATATTGTCTGTGTAGACCTATAAATGACGTTTTAGCAAAATATGTGCAGCCTAATGCTGCTATGAACACTGGTAGCTTTGGAATTCTAAGATTCATCTATATATTAGCAGGCAACATTAATGTCAGGCCAGAATAGTATATCTCAGGCTCTGTGTTTACCAGTGTGGCATACTCATAATTTCCAGTCTCATACTTCGTAGCAGTATGACAAAATATTCTTTCAAAAGAAACCCATTACATGTAACCACCTCCACTCTCTCTGGTGAGTGTTTATATCTGAATTTATTCTGTAGTTCCTTGATCCACAATTATTCTTTCAAACTATGTTAAATTTGGTCATTGTAAATTTGTCGTCTTGGTTTATCAATTTTTGTTTCAGAAATCTATGTAGTACTTGAGTTAAATTATATCAAACCCCCCGTTCTTCTTGTCTTTCACTATGCAAAGGCTCTCTTAAAAGCACACATACTTAAAAAGCTTGTTTCTGAGCTTGTATTTCACATTTCACCAGCACCTCTGAAATTTAATTATTTTCTGATATGCAATATGGCTTCAAAGCATAGGCAATATATTCACTGTCATCTAGAACTTATCTTCCATGTTTACTGTAAAACAAATGTAGTTTCTGAGGTATGATTAATAACTTAAATGATTTTTCAAATCTATGTAAAAATGGTACAGACTCTCAACTTGAGAGAAACAACAGTTGGGTATTTCTTAAATTAACTTCAAGCAGATAGAAGCAAAAAGAAGCAAAAAAGGGCTGAGCATAAGTAAAAAATGAAGCCATTGAAGTCTCACTCCCTAAAGAGGAATGCCGGGGGTCCTGCTAGTTAACCTTGAAAAGAGAGAGGGGAAAAGGCTCAGAAGACTTGACTACATGGCTAGGGACAGACATTCAAAAAGTCTGAGCCTGAATGGATTCAGTCTTTTCAGGTTAGTCTAACCTGCAGAGATGGAACTGATTTGCAAGTGGACAGACACTCACTTTTGAATCAGGAAATGCAGGCACATGCCTCAAGTGGCTTAGGCTAAAAGCTGGGGAGTGCTAGAGTGAGCCCTCCCTTCCCTTCTACAATGCTGAGCGGGGGAGGGGTGTGGCCAGGCCCTGGCAGAATGTTATGATTAGGGTGGGGTTTAACCCCGCACCCTGGCCTGCACATAACCCACAGCCAGGCTGTGCCTGGAGGGGGAGGAGGAAGCAGCCCTCACCAGGCTTTTCCCACTTGCTGCTCAAGGGGTGGGGAGTGTTGGCCAGACCCTGGTCCCCGGTTAGCACTTTGAGACAAGGGGAGGCAGGGACTGAAGACTACATGCATCTGTTGCTGATACTGAGATTTTTCAGTCTCCTTCTCCCTGCTTCTTCATACTGTCTACAGCAAACCAACAGGCACTGCACTCATTGCAAACCAGGTCATTTCTCACACCTCTCTCTGTCCCCTGTTGAACACTGTCAGATTGCCACCTCTGAAGCAAGCAAGCCAGCAGGAAGCTTATCATAACACAAAGCTTATCAGCCCCCATGAAGCCCTACAAAAGAAAACAAACACATCTATCTCATTAGTTTCAAACTTTTCGTATCTGCAGGGTGCATTTGCATTTGCAAGCCATTGGCTTTTAGCCCTAAGCAGACACTGTTCTGTCTGCCTTTGTTCCAGTGAAATTGGACACATGCATACAGACACCTATCAGCATTACCTAGCATGAGGGGGGCATGACCAGATGCTGGCTGGGGTCTGTGCTACTGGGGTTCCTGCCATGGGAAAAGGGTGGGAGGGGGCATCCCTGCTTGAACAGCAAGGGGGAGATGAAGGAGGGGGAAGCCTGGCAGATGCTGCAGTCCCCCACCTTTTTTTCTCAGCCAGCTGCAGCTCCAGCTAGGAAGGAGAGGGGCAGGGCCAACCCTGCTCTTTGGACCAGACAGCCCAGCCTAGCCCAGGGCTGAAAAGCATTGTGGGATGCTGGGGGACTCTGATTTAACTAAAACCAGGAAGGGGTCTCACACAAAAGTTCCATAAACTGGTTTGACCCAAATCAGTTAAATACATTCAACCAGGTTTATCTTAAACCAGTTTCAGCAATTTTTAAATTGGCTTATGTGCACTGAACTTACAGTTACAGGTTTGAACCAGTTTCTGATCACGTAAACAGGTTTATGTGTAACTTCTGTCCCTAGCCCATGAGAGTAAAACAATTGAGCCATGAACTGTTTTTTTGTTTTGTATGAGAATAAAAAGAATGCGGAATGTTCTGCTTATCATCCAAACCCCCAATCAAGGATCCTTATATTTTAGGTATTTTAAACTGTTCTCCACCCACACTACCACAAAATAATGTTTATATTATAATTTTTATAATTATGTTGATCAGAAAAACCTTATTCTCAGCCTGAGTAGCATCAGGGTTGAGTATTAGTAGAATATCCTTCTCCAGCCCACATGAATCAGTTTTTAAAGAATTCTGAATCTGAATACATTGAAAAATATATTCTAAGGAAGGCGTAAAGGAAAGGAAGGAGAGGAATATTAGAAATAAGGTAAAAATATATTGACAGAATGAAGTCTAATCCCTCTTAAGCATCAATAGTATGACAAGGCATATTAATCAGAAAAAAAAGTAATGAAAATAAATAATTTCAAGGGGTTCCCTGCTTTTAAGCTAGTAATAGTATTCTGGGTAGATAAGAACCTTGGCCTTCAACTTTATTTTATATAGCTCAGAAATTATTATTTTATAAAGGAGAAGGACCCTCATGTAATCATTTAAATACTGCCCTGATTTTAAATGAGATTTATGAAATACTAGCTTCATTAACTCTTGTATCAGTTATTGGTAATTACAGCAAAGAAAGGTATGACAATAATCAAAGCTGTTGTCCTATATGTTGGAAAGTGAAATCTGGATTGAAAATGGGTGTATGTAGTAGCTAATGAGATATTCTGTTACTGAGGTATGACAAGAAAATAATTCCACTGCAATCATCTGCTTTTACATGAATATAAAGAGAAACTGAAGGTAACTATCACCATCTAGAGGTAAAATGTAAATGTAAAAATTAAAAAAAATCTGATCTAAATTTTGTATGCATTAGTGTACACCATGAATATAAGCAAAGAATAAGTCTGTAGTAGAAATAATTCTGACAAGACATCTTGATAAGAGATTCACAACACAGTTGGGCAATGAGCTGCACAGTAACATAACAAATCAGGAGTAGTTTCAATAGGGAAAACACTGCTTAAAACAGGATTGTGCCAGATCAGCATTACAACAACAAAACCCTTAACTTAAAGGAAAGGGCCTAATATGAAAGCTCATTTATTTATAAACTATTAGGTTTAGGACCTTTAGTCTATATACAAGGTATGTACTTTTTGCGTATATGGCTAGTTTTTTAATGGTAGCCAATCCAGAAGGGTGCGCCACAATATTGGTAACAAATTTACTGTACTTCTATAGGATAGTTTTATGCATCAGCCTATTGCAAAGCCTGTTTGAAAGCTATTAGAAACCTTATAAAATTTCTGAGCCAAAACATTCCTCTCCTTGCCTCAAAAGAATTTTTTTAATTGCCCCAGAAGAGACTTATCTAAATCTAACTTCCTACATAAAATGAACAGGAGAATTTCATTCACGGATGAATCAACTCTAAAAATTTTTGGTCACAGTAATGCAAGTCAGTAAGAATCTACAGAGGTCATCCAGTCTACATTTTTGCTCTGTTGCATATTAATTATAACTAGATCATCATATACACATTTATCGAACCAGTTCTTAAAAAGAAGGGGATTCCGCAGCCTCCTTTGCTAGCCTGTTCCAGTGCTAAGCTACTCTAAGGCCGAGAAAACTTTTCCCCAATATCTAACTTACATCTCCTTTGGATGTACTTTAGTGTAAAGTATTTGAATTAACATCATTTGTCACATATAAACCACTCCATTTCTCCAGCTCAGCAAAATATGGCGTGTGCATCACACACTTGTGCATCACCCCAGGTCTGAAAATCTGGGGTGAGGTAGAGGGCAGAATGGTGACAGCATTAATTGCTGTTACTGTGGGAGCTAGGGCAACTAACTTCACCACTGCTTCCTCCCTCCCCACCCCCACTGCCTCATTTCCAGAGCTGTGTGGAGCCCCCCTTTCCAACCACACAGAAGATCAGGAAAGCACATGGGGTTGGTCCACAGCCAGAGCTGGCATGCTGGGTCTACCCAGGACATGGCCCTGGATCCAGCAGGTGGTTCCAGAGGCAATACACAGGGTCATAACCAACACATAGCCCCAGAGCCAATGTGTCAAATCAGGCTCTGCGCCACAGCTCCAGCACCCTATTCTGGATAGATCCCTACTGTGTGGCCCCAGTGCTGTGCACACTATATCAGACCCAGCCACACAGCCCTGGTGCTGTGTGCCAGGTTGGACCCCAGAGCACAGTGCCCAGTCCAGAGACTCCAGGCCTCTGGTACTTACCCATACTGCAAGGTAGAGGTTTTTTTCCACTTCTTGGGGCCTTCTAAAAGGGCACATATTATATTGGGGTGCATGATATATGCAAGAAAATAAAGTACTTCTTGTCCAAATGGAGAAAAACTGATCACCATCTTCTTTATAACAACCTTTTCTGCCTTCTATTTTCTAGGCTTAACAAACCCAATTCTTTAGACTGGTCTTTAGTACATGCTTTCTAAACCTTTTCTTGTTCCACTACTCTGGACACTCCAAACTGTTTACATCTTTGTTAAAGTGTAGTATGCAACACTGGACACTGCTTCAACTGAGGCCTTGCCAATGCTGAGTACAGTGCAACTGTTACCTCCTGTGTCTTACATATGACACTTCTGCTGTCACACTAGAAAGACATTTATCATTTTTACAACAGCATCACTCTGCTGACTCAGTAAGCCAGTGGTACTTTCTTGCAAAGTGTAGTACTTCACGCTATTCCTTATTACATTTCATCTTTTTAATTTTGGACATTTCTATAATTTATCAAGATCAATTTGAATTCAGTTCTGCCCTCCAAAAGTGCAATTGCTGTATATGAACTCTATAGTCTATTGTCCAACTACTACTGAAAATATTACATAGAACCAAACCAAGAGAGATTTATGCAGGACTTCACTTAAAATGTTCTTCCACCACTGATGTCTACCCTTTGAGTGAAGATTTTCAACCAGTTATGGTGATTTTCAACTCATCTTATGGTAATACCATGCAGACCACATTTCTCTTATTCGCTTACGAGACTATCATGCAAGGACAGTGTCAAAAGCTTTACTTTGGGTGCTGACAGAAGTGATATTTGTCACATGATCAGCCCCTTAAAAGCACTCTTCCGTCATGACCTGACAGAAGTGCACAGCTGCAGAACACTTTAAAGTGCCTGATCACATGATAAATTAACCCTATGTAATGAGGGTTCAAATAAAAGTGCTCTGAAGCAGAGCACCTTCATTAACTTTTGGCTGCTTGGGGCAGAGTTGCATCAGCCCAGACCCACCCCCAGTGCTGTCTGCAGGATGGAAGGCGGGGAGAAGAGGGAAGCAAGCTCCAAGCTGGAGTTTGCCCAGCCTGTGCTAGAGGTGGCGGGTGGGTAGAGTCCCCAAGACGACTCCAATCCACTTGCCCCCACTCCAGCACAGGCTCGGCAAACCCCAGCCTGGAGTTCCTTCCTGTTCCTTTCCCCCCTCCCCATCCTGCAGACAGCACCAGAGCTGGGAGGAGGGTGCAGGGCTTGGGCAGAGAGGCTGCAGACATACAGCTCCTCCCATATTAGCTCCAAAGTGGAGCTTGATTCCCTTCTCCACCCCCGACCCAACAATGAATGTCTGTTGGATTGGGGATCACAGTAACTCATTGTGCTTTCTGTGAAGCACTATACATTACAGCAGGGAGCTGCACATCTGTCAGCACCCTAAGTGTCAAGATATATCTCATCTATAGCTTCCCCCAGTCGATTAAGCCAATTACCGTATCAAAGAAAGAAATTAGAATTGTTTGACAAAATTCCATGTTGACTGTTTTTTCACAAATCCGTGCTGACTGTTTCTTATCAAGTAGGTGTTGATACCTGGTTTAATAATTTGTTCTAGTATATTTCAGGATATTAAGGTTAGGCTGTAAATTATTTGATAGGCCCTTCCTTTTTTTTCTTTCTTTTTTTTACGATGGATACTCTGTCTTTCTTCATACCTGTGGACCTTTTCTCTTGACAATCTCTTGAGCATGAACAGTGATGGCTTCAACTGATTCATTAAGTACTTTAAGGTGAATTCCATCAGGCCATGCTGACTTTAATTCACATCCAACCTTACCTAAATAACCTTTAATCTGTTCTTTGACTGTTCTGGATGCCTATTCCCTTGTTAAAATTAAGAAACCCACAGTCACAATTAACTTTTTTAATAAAGACCGAAATAAGGAAGCTACTGAATACTTCAGCCTTCTCTGTGTCATCTGTTATGTTCTGTCTTTCCCTCTTAAGTACTGAATCCCTAAGTTCCCTTGTCTTCATCTTTGAATACATTATAGAACTACTGCTTATTACACTTTATGTCTCTTATTAGGTGCAACAACTTTTGCACTTTAGCCTTGCTGATTTTTATACCTATGCAGTCGCTTCTTTTTTTAATCTATACATTTCTCCTTAGTCGAATGTCTTTGTTTCCATTCTTTGTATTATTTTCAGGTCATGGAAAATTTCTGTGCAGTCATACTGATTTCCTCGTACACATCTGACCTTTGCTTTGCATTGGAACAATCTTCATGGAACTTAAATATAATGTATTTTATTAACTCACTGATCTTGAACATTTCTTCCTCTCCTTAGAATTTCTTCTTAAAAGACTATACTTATGAGATCCCCAAATTGCTGAAGTCTGCTTTTTAAAAAGTTCATTGTCCTTAGTCTGTACTTTTGCTTTTCCTCCTTCAGATCATAATTTCCAGTATTTTGTGATCACTTTCACCCAAATTGCCTTCCACCTTCAAATCTTAACTGGTTCCTCCTTACTAGTCAGAATTAATCAGCTCTGAGGAGTAAGGAGGAACCAGAATACTAACTGCCCCATCTGGTAACTTTAACTTTCTGAAACAATAAATTACCATATTATTTTTCTAAGGGGTTTCTGGGTAGATAAAATCCCCAGTTACCACCTGGTCCCATCCTAGAGTGCATCTGCTAATATTCATTTTCCTCTTCCTATGCTAAGTGGAGCATAATACATTCTTGCCATAACATCACTATTTCTCTCCCCTCCCCCTTTTATTTTCACCCCTGGATATGAGCAACCCTGCTTCTCACCTCTTTCTAGAATTCAGAGCACATAACTATACACTTTAATACAGTATACATTTCAACACCTCTTCCCTTTTTTCTCTGCCTATCTTTCTTGAACAGGTTATATCCTCCTATGCCCATACCAGTTCTGCAATGTCATACTTTGCCTTGGTAATATCAGTTAAGTCAGTTTTTAGTTATGTCTGAAGATTTGAACTTTTTAAAATCATTTAAAAAAAATCAGCAGTTGAAGACTTCAAGAGATGGACTATACATACGCACATATACCCACATAATATGGCAAATTATTCCAATAATTAAAAATATAAACCTTACTTCTAATCCGAATTGGTTAGCTTCATCTTTCAGTCACTGGATCTTACTATGCATGTGTGTGCTAGATTAACAAGCCCACTGCTACCACAAGCCTTTTCCCCATGTGAGTAAACAGAAAACCTAATCAATTAACCTCTTAACCTTCTCTTTGATAAATCAGATATGATCAGTTTCTTGAGTGACTCACTAGAGAAAAGGGATCCCAGCAAGTGAATCACTCTCATAGCTCTTTTCTACATGTTTTCTAATTTTCAGCTTTCTCTTAAAAGTTTTGTTCACCAGAATGAAATAGAGTAATCACATAGGGGCCTCATCAATGCTGCATATGGGCTAGGAACGGACATTCAAAAAGCCTGAGCCTGAATTGATTCAATATTTGCAGGTTAGTTGAACCTGGCTAATCTAAACCAGTTTGTAACCGTAAAGACATCCCCTCTGGACTTAAAAAATGCAGGCACATGCCTGCAGTGGCTCAGGCTAGAAGCTGGGGGGGCGCTAGAGCAGCCCTCCCTTTCCTTCTACAGTGATGAGCTGAGGGGGGAGCGCAGCAGGATGCTCTGGTTAGGGAGGGGTCTCTCCCCCTCCTGACCAGCCCAGCAGAGAATTGATAACATGGTGTTCATCACCTCTAACTCAATATTTATCACTTCATTAAGAAAACAACAAAGGGACATTACCAGTTACCTGTTGATTCTGCCATTGTCCCATCTGCCACAGCACAGACCGTAGCCAGCATGTGGTCTGCTAGCTAATGCTGTGTGTAAGGCAGATGAGACAGCAGAATCCCTGCTTAGAGGGAAGGGGGTAGGAGCAGAAGTCAGGCAGATGCCTGCAGTCTCTGCCGGAGCTCCAGCCAGGGAACAGAGGGTAGGGGCCAGCTCTGCTGTGGAGCAGAGAGCCCCACCCAGCTCAGAAAGCATGCCAGGATGTTAGGAGAGTCTGATTTAACTTAAAACAGCACAGGGTATGGGACAGACATC
>NW_017729002.1:793681-816154 GCF_001723915.1 Gavialis gangeticus | reverse complement strand
TGGCCACAGAGGCCCTCAACCATATGAGTGGCCCTCCTCTGGACCCTCTCCAGGTTCTCCACGTCCTTCTTGAAGTGCGGTGCCCAGAACTGGACACAGTACTCCAGCTGCGGCCTGACCAGCACTGCATAGAGGGGGAGTAAGACCTCTCTGGACCTGTCAGAGATGCCCCTGTTGATGTATGACAGGGTGCAGTTGGCTCTGCCTATTGCTTCGTCGCATTGGCGACTCATATTCATGCTGGAGTCAATCCTGACTCCAGGATCCATCTCTGCCTCTGTGCTGCTGAGAGGGGCAGCCCCTAACCTATAACCCTAATGCTGGTTCCCTCTCCTCAAGTGCAGCACCCTGCACTTGTCCTTGTTGAACCGCATCCTGTTCAGATCCGCCCACTTCTCTAACCTATCCAGGTCTGCCTGGATGCAGTCCCTGCCTGCCGGTGCATTCACTTTACCCCACAGCTTGGTGTCATCAGCGAACTTGAACAGGGTGCTCTCCACACCCTCAACCAGGTTTATCTCAAACTGGTTTCAGCCATTTTCAAACTGGGTTATGTGCCCTGAATATCTGTTCTGTTAAAGGTTTAAAACAGTTTATGATCACTTAAACTGGTTTATGTGAAATGTCTGTCTCTAGCCATGGAGATGACAGCAACTCCCTAATTTATATTATGCATACATGGGTTGCATTGGGCTGTTTAACCACTGCTTTGCACTGGTAGCTCATTTTCAGTTGGTTATCTACCATAACCCCAAAGTCCTTTTTCTGAGTTGTTGCTTTGCAGGGAACAGTTGCCTATCATTTAGGAACAGCCTACATAATTTGTTCCTAGCTACACCAAAATGCACATTGTTTAAAGGAATTCTCCTTACACAATTTATATTTCCCCGCATAAATGACCCGACATTATCACAATGTACTACTCCACCAGTACCTCTGGTGTTAACAACAATTTTATAATTTCTTCCATATCACTGAAGCACATATTGAATACAAACAGGCCAAGAACATTTCCCTGAGGGACCTAGTAGAAACACACCCTTTGAATGATGATTTCTAATTTCTAATTACTTTTTTAGTCCTATTTAAGATTATTTTTGAGTTAACAGTTTTTAATTCATTTACATATACTGAATTGTTTCTGCATAATGCCAATTTTTAAAATTAGAATGCTGTACAGTACAATGTGAAAATCATACAGAAGTCCATTATTTTACATCACCTTTACCACCCAAAATCTCATTAAAAACAAAGTTTTCAACTTTCTCTGACAGGTCTACTTTTCCATAAAACCATGTTGAGTGGCTTCATTTCTGTTACATTTTAAAGTAATTACTTTTATACTGCTTCAGCTTTTCTATGATTTTTCTGGGTTTATGTCAGGCCTGTAGTTACCCAAGCTATTCCATTTACTGCTCATAAATATGATGATAAAATTAACATTTCTACTAGCCCTCTAGAACTTTAATGAAATCAACATCAATGGCTCAGAAAAATCCCTCAGACAATTCTTTAATTTATATGCAATTTACTTAAAGAAGAAAAGTCACAAGCATTTGCTTAACTTTAAAAGCACTACATTTTATAGGCATCTTAAAGGTTCTTCAAATATTTGCAAAATTGACATGATATTTCAGGAACTGACTGAAAAAAAGGAAAACAAAAAACTTCAAAGAGATTCTAAGAGCTGTCTCTGCCATAACAGGAAATCAAATATATTTCAATGAGATACTGTCCAGCCCACTAAAAGGATGAATCAATGGTGAAGAGACAAGCACAGATACCTAAAACTAAGTAATTCCTTATGTTTCTGTATTAAATGAATGGTCAGCAAGAGAGCAGAATAAAAAAAGCCCTCCTTGAAACTAATACCATATAGTTAAGAAGAGAACGAAAAAGAGGAGAAAAGCAGGACGGAACTTCACAGTAGGAAATAAAGACCTCTCTCTATACAAGGAAATAAGAAATTTGAAGCAACAGGGAAAGTACAAACTAGGACTCAGGCCAAACTCGCAAAATCAAGAGTCAGAAAGTGTCAATCAGGTCCTGCATCACTCTCCACCTCCTTGTGGTAATATAAGTTCTGCAAGTCATTCACTTGAAGTAGTTATAGACCCTCAAGGCCTGTGAAACAAGAGAGGGAGAAATATATTTAACCAGATATTTAAGGCTCATTACAATTTAACTCTCATGAACAGTAACCTAATTTGAGATGCTTCATTTTCAATAGCTAGCCTGTTTCAAACAATGCTTAAAGTGAGTTAGTAGGCAGGGGCATGGCACAGCCTGGCAATGGCAGGCACATATCATCACGCAGCTCCCAAGACAGCAGCAGTGGGGCTTAAAGCCCAGCACCCAGCAGGCAGCCTGCCTTCACCCCATACACAAATCTGGGGGACATATGCCCCCTGTGCCTCCCCCAGGGGTGCACGCAGTGGCGGGAGCCCCCCACCCACACTTCCCTGGACAAGTGACCCAGGCTTTGAGCATCCCACGAACCACCCCAGGGCCCCATTGACTCCAGCCTCTGCCCCACTCCCTCCCTCACCATGGGGGGGGGCTTTGATCTCTCCCCCCACATACTCCTTCCCCTTCACAGACTTGCCTATCCACAGCTGCTGGGCTAAAATCCTGGCTATGTGCAGGCTGCGGCTATGTGCCTGAGTTTGTGCATGCCCCTCTCTCCCCCTCAACTGTAGCTTCCTGAAGTCCGTGCCTAGGCTGCCCTGCAGCCCTCTGTGCTGACACCACTGCCCCATGTTGAGGTGGGGGTAAGCCCTGGCCTTCCACTGCCTATGAACCAGTGCTATAAATTTGTGATGCTGAGATAACAAAGGGTTCTTCTGTGGACAAGAATGAGGTGCACATGTCAGTGGGAATTGGGAAATGGCCAGAAAAGAAGGAGCTTGGAGCTGCTTTTGGGCCTCTTGCCATTTGTTGATACTTCCACTACTACCTCCAGAATGCTCATTCCTGCTATATTTAGCAAGAGAAAGAGCAAAGACAGGCACTTTTGTTGCCTTTTTGACAGTACCACAGAATCCCTGCATGGACAAAAGCAAAACTGCAGACAAATGCTGTAGCTGAATTCATGATATTCTGATGGGAAACAGGCCCAGCTTATGATTTCTACCTTGTGTACTGTTCCAAAGTTAATGGAGGTGTCATCTCCTCCACCTGTGTCACTCAATGCAAAAGCATCAACATTTCAAGATACAGTTCAATATACATGTCCTGTACCTCTTACCACTGCAAGGCTCCAAAGCATGTATATTATTGTAGTGGGTCACCTTGCCTGTGGGCTTTGCTCCATGAGGAGCTCTTCAGGCAGTCCACACAAGCAAAACAGGGTGTTTCAATGAACAAAATAAGCTAATAAAATATCTTTCTGTTCTGTCCTGCATGCTGGGAGGGGGACCCTGTGGTTATGGCCCTAGCACAGCAATCTGGCCCCTCTGTGCAGCAAGCAGTTCAGCGTACCACTTGTCTTTTGCTTGCAACTGTTCCCTGCTGCTCTTCTCAGCTCTTCACTGGGTTTTTAAGCTCCCAATGAGCCCCTCCATCATCAGCAGCCTCCCACAGCCGTACCTACTCAACAGGACTAGCTGTTCTTTCTGAAGGGGACAGACCACCTATTACAATTACTATGAAACTGTTCTAGCAATAAAAGAAAAAGCAAGTATAATTAGAATAAAATAAAAAATATTTCATGTAATGTTTATAGCTGATATAATACAAAACTTGCCAAGTCTGAAGTCAATGACTCCATTTCCTGAGTCTTTAACCTTTAAAACAGAGATGATAATAACACAGAACATAAATAATTCTTTTGCTGAATAGGTTAGCATGTTATCAGAGCCAGCTACACATTTGGTATAATTATACAAACCTGATGGCTAAGTCAATGGAGAACAATAAACCTTCCTGTTTTGATATTTGCACACATTTTATCCTCAAAGTATCTCATGATAATTCAGACTTTCTCACATTAAAGAATAATTCAACAACTGACATATATATCTGCCTTATTTTATCAATATTTTGTTTATTAAAGTGTAAAGATATACAGTAACTTCAGATATGCCACTTCTTAAAACTGACTGACTGTACTAGTATTTAAAAAGTTAACATATTATTTTATATTCAGTTAGTTGGATTTTGAAATACAAAGTCTTTGATTTTAAAAGCAAACAGGTGTATATTTGATGGGAAGTGACATTATTCTTTCACTGGACTTACATTTATATTTGTGCAGAGATTGGTTAAGGAAAATAACATTTCATTATCCCTCTTAAAAGATTACCTACTCTTAACATCAAAGACAGTTTTCTAAGTGCACTTTTCATTCTTTGGACTCTTCCCAAAGACATTAGTGATCCAAAAGGCATTAGTGACCGGTTTCATTACTAAGCCAAACACACTTCGAGGGTTCTTGTTTGAGAATATATTTTAGCTAATATAATAGGTCTAACACTACTTTGCAAAAGAAATGAATCTTTTTGAAGATGGGTTAATAAGAGAAAACTCTGCAAAAAATCTTAGTTTACCATCCTTCCTTGATGACAGAAGTAAACTGATTGTTCAAGGACAGGGTATAAAGGGTTAAAGAGGTTCAACGACTTAGGATTTAGGCAGAAACCTCAAAGACTTGGAATTAATGAGAATGAAACTCAATAGGTCACAGAACAAATCTTCAATCCCCTTTTTCTCAGGTCATTGAGTCTATGCTTTCCCAAATTCATTGCAAGTTGGTTTTATTTATGACTGAAAGCATAGCTAAGAACATCTTGTACAATGAAATATGGGCCAGCTTTTGCACTTTCTTTGTGTTGCTTCCACTTAGGATTTCTGAAAAGGCAAGCAAAGAATATGGCTGCGTAAGTCCTTGGCTTGCCCTCAAGGAAACAGAGTTTTATGGTCTTCCCGCTAAGCAGTATTGCTAAATAGGAATGGGATGCTCCATTCATTAGCGACTAAGTTGAGTATTAAAATCTACTGTTAAAACTGGGTTGTATGAACTCAGTTCCTCACTGATTGTCACTTAGCATCGGCTGGCAAAAGTCACATTCACAGAACCAGTTAGTTGAAGTTTTTGATGGCAATAGCATGGACAAGCTGCAGCTCCACTTCTTTTGGTTCACAATGAATGGGCAAAAGCAACCTCTGGCTCTGAGGTGTTTCTGCTAATACAAAGGAAACCTACCAGAAGTCGGTAGAGTGGACAGATGAGACATGGCACAGTTTAAGGAGAGACCTACTCTAGAATCCGCCATAGCCTAGGAGCAGTTTTCAATCATGCCACCACATCTTCCAGAGCCAAAGGCAAAAAAATTAGTGGAACTGGTACCTCTTTTCTGCTACTGAAAGGGTCCATGAAAGGCACAGAGTACCTTAGCATTGCTCTTTAGGGCCCCTCTACACATTCAGGTAAAGGCATAGTAGGATCTAATGCATGATCCACACAATTGTGCCTCCTGTCATGTGACACATGCATGGCAGGAGGCGCAATTGTGGGATCATGCATTAGATCCCATCACACCTCATGTCTAGTGCAGGGACAGCCTGGGATCATGACCAGGGAATGCTGCAGTGCTGCTGTGAGCCCTGCCCTCATGGGGCTTTTAGGGGTGACAGCATTCTCCCTCCTGCCACCACTACAAACCGTGCAGCTACATCAGCTGTAGGGCTCACAGTGGGGGCAATGCAGGGGAACGCTGCTGTTGCTGCAAGCTCCACTGCTCAGGAGGCTGGCAGTGGCAGCAGTGTTCCCCTGTGTAGCCCCCATTGCAAGTCCCACAGCCAAGGAGTTTCCTATGGAGGCAGCATTTTCCCTGCAGCCAATAGCACTGCCACCACTGCGAGTCTTGTCAGCTGCAGGGCTGGCAATGGGTGGTGCTGTTATGCAAATGGCATAAATATCAGCTTTAGGTTAGGTAAATAACATGGAGATAGACATTTGCCTATTGCCTTAATCTTGTGTATTATCTTAATTTTTGTGTGTGTATTTTCTTGAGTTTTGTACTACCTTAAGAAAATCCATTTTGTATTGCTCTGTAGCTTGACATAAGTGCTTGAACTTTCACTCCTTTGTACACTGTATGTGTGAGGAAATGGGTGAGAGTGGGGTTCTGGAAAAGGAAAACACCAGTTGGCAACTGGCTGAAGAATGCAGACAGATAAAAGACCAAAACAAGAAGAATCCGCCCCAGAACAGTGAGAGAACAACATCAACTGACCTTCAAGAAGGAACACAGTGATAACACAGCAAAAGCCCAGAGGACCGAATGAATTGACAAGACTATAAAAGGTGGGGCGAGACGTATCGATTTTGGGTCTTGTTCTGCATAACATTCTGGAGCATCAGTTTGCCTGACAAAACAGACCAACAGAAGCCCGGCTCACACTCGTGATCAACTTAGCTGGACACTAAGTTGACTTGAGCACCAATGAGACTGGTAATGCATAACATCGCAGAACAGAAATCGGGGTATGAGTGTCTGTCTACTAAGCACTTAATCAATAAATGCAGCATCTTGCCTTGCCCCTCTTACAAAGGTCTTGCTCTTTATTTTGATCTAATCAGGTAACAATGCTTCCCTGTGGTTGGGAGCCCCTCAGTTAATGGGGCTGCCAGCCACAGGGACTGGCTACATGTTCAATTAATGATGTGATTTGAACAAGCTAAAATATTACTACACATTTTTGTAGAATAACTTTGTATCTTATTGCTTGTTTTATCATACCATTAATTGGCTGAATGGGTAAGCTGGGTCACAACTTAACATGTGATTACCTAATCACACTGTTAACCCTGGTTCCTTGGCCATGCCTCCTATGAGGACATCATGACATAGTTGGCATGCATGCACCTCATGACTGGAGGTGTAAAGGTTCTAGAATCCTTGACCAAACAACCTCAATGATGTCATGACCCACTTCCATAAGAGGCAGTGCAGTCGCCCTGTGTTATATAACACGACCCTGGCAGGAATTGGAGCAACCCTTACCTGAGGTACGAAGGCTCCTGTATGGTCAGTTCATGACTGACATTACTGATGGCTTAGTTTGATTTGTGATTGGGGCTAGGGACAGAAGTTTCATGTAAACTGGCTTAAGTCATCAGAAACTGTTTTAAACCTACAAAAGAACAGAAGTTCAGTGCACATTAAACCAGTTTCAAAATGGCTGAAATTGGTTTAAGATAAACCTCGTTGAATGCAGTATCAGACTTAACTGATCTGGGTCAAACCGGTTTATGAAATTTCTGTCCCAGACCCCTTCCTTGTTTAGGTTAAATCACAATCCCCAGCATCCCAGCATGTTTTCAAGCCCTGGGCAGGGCTGTATGCTTGAGCAGAGAAGGGTTGGGGGGTGGGAGGGAGCAGGGGAGGCAGGGACTCCATCCCCCCAGGCAAACCCTAGCTGGGGGCTGGGACCAGGGAGGGGGGTTAAACCCCACTTCCTGTGGCTAAACCTCTCTTCCCCTGAGTACAGAACTGCCCTCCAATGCTAAACTTATTGAAAGTTACTGCTGGCTACAACTATGGACTACAAATCCCAGAGGCACCTAAAAGCAGGAAAAGGAAGTGATGAGCAACCCTGCAGAGTCCTGCTTCTGTGATTCTGGACCACAAATCCCAGAGACCTCAGGGGCAGCAGGAAGAGGAAGTGAATACACAGCCCATGCTGGCTATGTGCCAGAGAGCCATGTTGTAGTGCTGCCAGCTTCTGACCTGAGCCACTGCAAGTATGTGGCTGCATTTCCTGAATCAAAAGTGAATGTGACCACTTGTTTCTCAATTTAATCTCTGCAGTTTACGCTAACTTGCAAGGACTGAACTGATTCAGCCTTGGGCTTTTTGACTGTCTGTACTTAGCCAGGGTGAGGGTATGACTGACAGGAGTGGGGTGATCTTGAGATATAAAAGGTGAGTGGATGCCAGAAGTGGGGGGGCATGTATGAGGTGTGAGAGCGACATTGGGAGGTGGAGAGGAGGACAGTGAAGTCTCGGTGGATGGACTGTGGAGTGCGTACTGCAGTTACCATACAGACTGGGAGCCGAGTGACTAAAGAGGGTCAGTATGGTCCATGTAGCTTGAGTATCGTTGTGTTGTATTGTGTTGTATTTGGGTGAGGTCCTGGGAAGACAATATCTCATAGTGTCGAGTGTTGTGTGCCAGAGTGGGTGCAGACTGGGACGGTCAATCCCCTCTATGAGTGTGGTGTGTTGTAAGTGAGTTGCCTGTCACTGTGTGGTATGGATCACAGAACCTGATCACTCTCAGGGCTGGGGCTTAGAATTGCTGTTGGTTAATGATGTATTTTATCAGGGTTGTTGCTTTGTTGTTACTGGATCTTGGTTGGTGTTTACTTCTTGCTGTGTTGTTGTTTATCCAACATATTGTTGTTTACCCCTTTCTTTGTGTCGTGTGGGTCTTATTACTAATTATCAGACCTTGGATGGAGCCAAGGCCAATGCCCAGAGGTTTCTAACCCTTTAAACCCACCATTTCCTTTCAGGACTTTGCATTTCTTTGAGAAGGCCTAACAACACTCGGCCCTAACTGATTTTTAGAAATTCCGGGTTCTTCAACAGCTTAAGTGTAACATGTAAAAGAGGTCTCAGAGGCTACATCTTCAAAACCAGCCCCTCCATGAGAATGACATGAAAAATCCCAGGAGAACAATCAATAGTAGCTTTTAAAAAAGCCCTTTGTGAGATATAAAACCCAAATCATTTTTATAAAATGGATTCTGTCTTTTGCTTCCTAATAAGACTTTCAGTGTAAAAACGTTGGGGCATTATTCCCCGTGATAACAATCCAAAGTTGTTCCCACATCAGGGCATAACAATCAGTCATTAATCATATCCATAGACTACCAAATTGGGAAACTGAGCAGTACAAATTATTCAACACCTGATATGATATACAATTCCTATTAATCTCAAAGGGAATATTATATGCAGAAAATTGATAGATATATTTCAGACATGATTCCCCACCTATTTCTTCCAATAAACTCCCCTTGAGCATGTATTATGTTTTCAGCATCTCTATATTTTTAAACATCACGGGAAGTAAACCCTACCAGTTAATCAGAACCGTATGAGTATAATGAAGCTTCCAACCTTCCACACATACAGGACTCAAATTCTAAAAAAAAAATCCAATTCTGATAGAGTTGCCGAATACCTTCAGGCTTTCTTGCTCTTAACAATTTCTAACTTTTAAGAGTATCCTATTGAGCCACCCAACAGGAAGTTGCCTACCTAGCTTAAGGACATGTGAAATTTTTGTTTTGGAGATTAGTTCCCTTTCTTCTGCTGCACTCCAGTGAAGAACATGAAAGCTCTTAATGGGGACAGCTAAGGCTTTAATTTTGGTAAGACCCCCTAATACAACAAAATGTTTAACATAGTACAAAAAGAAAAGCTCTGAAAAAGTCAGTTGTATTAGTGTTAAAAGTACATAATAGTTTGTTTATAGTTGTAAACATTTTTTATTTTATAACAAAATTCCCACTCGACATGCACCCCCCTAATCTCCATTCTGCCTTTCTCTGTGGCAGAACTGAAGTTACTTCTGGTCTCTAATGCTGCTTGCAGACATGGAAAAAAACCCAAAACAAACAAAAAAACCACTCTTTACCAAATGAAGCAGCATATTACTTTGACACAGTTCTGCAGTACCTGCATAGATCAGGTGCTTCAGCGGGGCTTTTTGGCGCTTTTCTCTCAAGCTGATTCAGTCAGCTATTAGACAAAAGCACCAAAAAAGCACCACTAAAGCACCCGATCTATACAGAGGCCGCAGAGCCGGGTCAAACTAACATGCTCCCTTTTCCGGGCGTGCGCTGGGCTCAGTGTGGGAAAGGTTAAAGTAAAGCCCCCCCTCCCAAGTCCGCAAGCAGCCTTTATCATTGATTTATAGATTCATAGATGTAGGGTCAGAAGGGACTTTGTAGATCTTCTAGTCCAACCCCCTGCCCTGGGCAGGAGAGAAAACTGGGTTCAAATGACCCCAGCCAGGTAATCGTCAAGCCTCCTCTTAAAGACTCCCAAGGTAGGAGCCAGCACTACTTCCCTTGGAAGTTGGTTGCAGATCCTAGCTGCCCTGACTGTGAAGAAGTGCCTTCTAATGTCTAGCCTGAACCTACTCTCTAACAACTTATGGCCGTTATTCCTTGTTACTCCGTGAAGCACTAAGGGGAACAAGGTCTCTCCCATTCCCTGCTGGTTCCCCCTAGTAAGTTTATAGATGGCCACTAGGTCCCCTCTCAGCCTTCTCTTGTGAAGGCTGAACGTTAAGGACTGGTAGCCTCTCCTCGTAGGGCCTGCCCTGCTGTCCCCGGATCATGCAAGTGGCCCTCCTTTGGACCCTCTCAATGCTGTCCACATCTCTCCTGAAGTGCAGCGCCCAGAACTGGATGCAGTACTCCAACTGTGGCCTGACCAGTGTCGCATAGAGAGGGAGGACCACCTCTTTTGACCTGCTTGTGATGCATCTGTGGATGCACGACAAGGTATGGTTAGCCCTAGTGACCATGTCCTCACATTGGTGGCCCATGTTCATCTTGGAATCGATAATGACTCCAAGAACTCTTTCTGCCACAGTGCTTTCGAAAAGAGAGTTCCCCAGTCTATAGTATGCTGCTGGTTCCTACTGCTTAAGTGCAGCACCCTGCAGTATTGAATCCCATCCTATTCTCATTCATTATTGAATCTCATCCTATTCTCACTTGCCCACCCCTGTAACCTGTCTGGGTCCAGCTGTATCGTTTCTCTCCCTTCTAGCGTGCCCACCTCGCCCCAAATCTTGGTATTGTCCACGAATTTAAACAGGGTGCTTTTCACCCCCTCGTCCAAGTCACTAATAAAGAAATTGAACAGTGCGGGGCCAAGGACTGAGCCCTGGGGGACTCCACTGCTCACATCCCTCCAGGTCAAATATGACCTGTCCACCACCACTCTCTGAGTATGACCCCTGAGCTAATTTGCTATCCATTTGACTATGTAGGCACCATTGCCACAGTCGCCAGCTTTTTTCTGTTGGTTTAACAAGCATAAATGCCGAACTGCCATTCCCCTTTGTGTCCCAGTATTTATCCTTCCCACATCTCCATCGTCACAGGAAACGTTGTTTGCAGCTTTCAGAAAAAGAAGGAAACATGCTGTTTTTGACTCCCTTGTCTTCTCAAGAATCTGAGGTTTGAAGATATTTGTAATTCTTTCCATTCTCTTTTGCTCATTTCCATGTCACAATACTGCACAGTGCCAGTGGTATATTTTACAACTTATTTATTGCACAACTTATTTTACTTATTTGTTGCCAGGAGTTTGTATTTAGGAAGAAATGTATTTGGGGCACTGAAAACAGAAGGAACAGGACAGTTATACATTATGCCAACACTAGGTTTAGCAAAGTTCTGCTTTTATGTCCCCTCTCTTCTCCATCCAATTCAATGGTACTTCTTCTGATCAGTATTTGTCTTCACAAGAAATTGGCATGTCAGAATATCAACTTCAGCCCTGTATTTGCTAACATGACTCCTAAACTTATTCAGATCAGTGTACACAGATCAGTGTATCAGTTGTGTTTAACACTGTGTCACTTGGTCATAGCCAAAGGTGTAGCAAGCTCCTCATTGCCCAGGGAAGAAGTGGGGATGGAAATATGCTGATCACTGGAGAATGAGAAGGCAGGAAGGGGGAGCAGCATCTTACCTGGCCCAGCTCTCTGCATTCAAGTGGCTGCTTCTGGACAAAGGCTTGCTGCACTACTGGTCATAGATGACTCTTAATGAGACCATACTCTAAAATGGCCTAATTTACTAAACCCTCAATTAATAAGCCCTCAGGGGAATTACATGCAAAGCAAAGACCAGTGTACCATCATCTTCAAAACAGACACTCCTTTCCATCCCAGTTTTCTAATTCTGATAATTATGTGATATGCAGATGACTAAACCCCTAAGCTCTGTGTATATTCATAATTTTCTTTGCATAACTTTCAAAGTCTTCGGACAGCCATATCCCAAATATACAATAATTTTGTTAAAGCATGCTTCTGAAAGTACAAGTAACTTTCAAGTTTGCCAAAAAAACAAGCATCTGCCCAAGCGCTACAACACACAATGATTAATGAGTTTGTGCAATTAATACCTCTGGATCCTGATTATTTGAACACCAGAATCTGAACTTCCCAACTGCCAGCTTGTCTATCAAGCAATTCAAACCAACTTGTACAGTTAAGTGGTGCTAATTGGTTTCTGTTTATAAATTGCTTAAAGCACTTTGAATGCAAGCCATTTGCATTCATTTAATCTTGCTGAAAAGCATGAAAATATCTGGCAGCTTTGACCTTATTACAAAAAAATAGATAACAGAAGTGAACAGATTTGAAACTGGTGACAATTCAGGAGATCAGAAGTTCTGGCCAGTTAGTCTGGTATGAGAAAAATATATAGCTATAGAAATGAAAGCAGCTAAGTAAAAATACAAATATGTTTCTGTACTGTTGAAGACCTTCCTGATATCAAAGCATTGTGGCTGCTTGCAGATGTTAAAAAAAGCACCAAAACACAGTGCTTTACTGGAAGAAGCAACATGTTACTTCGACCTGGTTTTGCAGCATCTGCTTTTTGGCACTTTTAGATGAAGCTGATTCAATCAGTTATTTTATAATAGTACCAAAAAGGCCCCATTAAAGTAGCCAATCTATACAGACATTGGGTGAGCTGGGTCCAAATAAGGTGCTGCCTCTTCTGGGCTTGTGCTAGGCTTGGCACAGGAGTGTGCTTTTTTATCTTTTTCTTTTTTTAGCATCTACAAGCAGTGAGTATGTTTGATTATGTTGTTGCAAAGGCTTTTGACAATTTCAAAACTAACATTGTAAGATCAAACCTCAACAACAGAGGATACTGACAAATACCCAGGTTGAAACCTCATGGGCAAATTTAAAAAAAACAACAACCTTTTTTTCCAGTTACCAACAAAGAACTCAAAGGAGGACTTGACAGCGACAATTAGCAGAAGTGTGAACATCTTTTGAGGTTTCCTTTATGAACAGAACATGAGGAAGATACAGAGTTTATGAATAAAGATAAAGGTTCTAGCTAAAAGGAAAAGTCGCTCAGCCCTCAAATCAGTACCTGTCGTTTTTTAAATTGTAAATCAACCATCTTTATCTGGATCCTATCCATCTGTAATCTCACAATTTTCCAGTAGTTAGGTAGGTAGTAGGGGTGTGTGAAGCTTCGGCTGCCAATTCAATTTGGAGAAGATACGGCCTGATTCAGAGGCCAAATCACCGAATCCAAATTGAATCGGGAGACCAAAAACCCCTCCAAATGGATTCAGAGCCTCCGAATTGATTCAGAAAAAGACTTGGAAAAGGCTTTGGAGATCTGGAAGGCAGTCTTTCAGGGGAACAGAAACTGAGAAGCGGGAGGAGGAGCGAGGGGGGCAGAAAGACTGATATCTGTAGCTGGCAGTGATTGTGGTATTTCCCCAAGTCCCCTTCCAATCACAGTGCTCTGGGGGAGGGATATAGAAACAGCATGTAAGCCTCTGTCTGCAGCCTTTCTGTCCCTTTTGTGAGCTGTTTCTGACTGAGCAAAAGAGGGGCAGGCAGCTGGCACAGAAACAGATGGGTGGGCAGAGATGTAATTGGCACCAGGAAGGCCCCCGTTACAGGCTACCATTCCTGCTGTTTCCATCCAAATCTGCCTTAACACACATAAGTGACATGAGTTTTGTTTTCAGCAGTTTGAGGTGAGGTTTCCCAGAAACCCCTGCACCTATCACTTTGAAGTTTGGCAGGCTTCATGCCCTCAGAAGGGGCTCCTGTCCCTGCTGTTTTCATCCAAATATGCCAAAAAATGTCAAAGTTATAGGTATTTCTGTGATTCCCCATTATAGTCTATGGCCAAATCACTGAATCGCTCTGAATCAGCACCGAAACTTCCGAAACGGATTCGGCCAAATTGATTCAGAACAGTGATCCAAATTGAATCGCTGTCCTCTGAATCAGCCAAATCCAAATCAAATACTTCCCTATTCGCAGAGGCCTAGTAGGTAGATAGATTCTGTTGACTGCTTACCTCAATCATTATGGCTAAGTCCAGGTGTTCAAAGAAGGCTGCGGCAGAACTGACCTAATTTTTTAGCTTTACTCTAAGCTCTCAAGGCCAGGTTGGGAGCAAGCAGAACAGTTAGTCCTTGTGGGGATGGCAAGGGGCTTAGAGCCTGCCTCCACAGCCCAAGCCCAACTGGTAGGGGGGCTCTCACATGCCTCCCAGTGTGCCCCACATGAAGTCTCTCTTTTAAGGACATTTCAATATAAATATATATGTCACAAGGTTTGTAACATCTAAATTTACACTTAAATCTATATTCATATTATTGAACTCTATTGAAAATATATTTATATATAATTTCAATCCTTATTTATATTATTGACATTATTTATTATGTTGAAATCTATATTTACATATAGTGACATCATTATTTATACTGAAATTGTGACATCTACATTTATATTGTGATACCTATATTTATATTGAAATATACTGAAGCTGGGATTTTCCCCAGCTCAGGCAATTTCTCTAATTCATTGCTTGGAGACAAAAACAGGGGTAGGCTAGAGATGTACCTTATATACTAAACAGTACAGTACAAAGAACCAATCCTGCTCCACTTGAAATCAAGAGAAATTTACCCCAATTTCAGATTTAAGTATTACTACTACATTTCAACAACTTGCATGCGAGTGAAGAACTGATCTACCCCAGGATTCCCTACAGTACTTATTAGACCATTTGAGAAAACAAACAGTGGCAATGTTATGGCCCTTAGTGCAAACCAACAATGCCTTTTAACACCTTTGAAAAAATTCCTGATATACAATATATTCTTCTGGCACTATAAGTCAGAGCCTCACTGCCTGTCCTGAAGACACGCACCTCCTTCTACCGACTGCTAATGTTAGGGCACCAGCTAATTAGGCAATTAAAAAAGAACTGATGGAATTCTGACATAGTACCAAGTACTTGGTGATCCTATGTCAACCTTTCTGGAGTATGAGCCAACCAGACTGCCTCCACTCACTAGGGCTTCAGAGGGGTAATCCTGTTCGTCTCTTGGCATCCTAAATTCTATACAGATTTTAGGGAATCTACTGGGTTCAGAAGGGAAAATAAAATCACTGCTTCTTTTGTAGGCAGCAGATTGGAAAGGCCAGGAAAGAGTTTCCTCTCCTCCCACTGAAGAATGTGCAGTATTTCCTAAGAACATCATTGACATTGGGTGCATCTGTACATGTCTCTATGGCATCATTGTTACTGCGCCATCATTTAGTACTTCCAAAAGGAAGTACTATGATGATGCAGTAACAGCCTGTATGGTGCCATGCCAACAGCACATGGTTATTTTTAGCCACTACATCCCCATAGCAGCGTACTATACTGAGGAAGCATGTTGCTACAGCAACGCAGCATCATGTGTAGATGCGCCCGCAGTGTCCCAGATGTTTTTTTTGTTGTTTTTTTTCTAAATTTCTGAATGGGTCTAGAAAGAACCCTACATTAAGTCTAGCAAGACCACTGGACATCGTTATTCATTTAGCCAGGAAAAGCAACAACTCTAAAATGGTAACTAATAAACAACGTGGAAGCTTGACAAAAAAAGCTGGTTATTCTATGTATGTATATATACATATACATGTATGTGTATATATATATATATATATATATCCCAGCAGCATACTTCAAACTCCGTAAGAAATTGTCTGAACCAGTTTTTTATCAAGTGCACATGGCTCCAAAGCATTACTTGAGTGACCAGAATGACTAGAATTCACTTTAAGATGTGACAACAGAGAAACACTCTCCGCTTCTTTATAAACTACTGAAAGCATCCAAGATTGCTAAGGTTTTGGGTCTGTGAGCTAGACTCATGGGTTTCTGGGTCCTGCATATCATAGTGAGCACAGGGGCCAGGTATAGACATTATTACACTTTTACCAGTGTAAGTGATCAGAAGCCAGTCTAATACCCATGACAGAACAAAAGTTTCAGACAAAATCAGTCTATACCCATAACAGAACAGAAGTTTGGCATACACAGACTGGTTTAAAAATGGCAGAACCTGGTCTAAGATTTGCCTCCCCACCAAAGGGCAAATGTGTCCTGTTTGCTACCAATCCAAACTATGCCACTTACAGAAAACCACATAATTTAACCCAGGGCAGTTGGGGTTTTTTGAATGTCCGTACATAGCCAGGCAGCATAAGTCCTTATCACAGTCTACATTTTACACATGCATTTGGTTTCCTCCAAGCTGGAAAATAGTGATGCTACATATTAGTACGTGTAGGTGTGCTGATGTACATTTTGGGCACGTTCAAGTATATTTTTTACTTCCATTAGGGAGCTTACCCATTGCCAAAAATCAGTGCAGATGAATCAATTCTTAAGACAATTTAACTATTGGCAGAGGAATCCCTGGGTTCTTTCAGCCTGAAATTGGGGCTGCAGCACATTCAGCACTTGCTCAACTGCACCCATGACAATATGCAATAACAGAAATTCAGCAATAAACAGTTTTCTTTGTGTGGACGGATCTATGCTAACCGAAGGTAGAATGTGAGCAGGCTTGGGAACAGAAGCTTCACTGATTCTTGTCAGTGATAGCCTGAGAGCAGGGCTAGCCAGATGCTTGGGCAGAGAAGTCGAGCTCCGGCCAAGGCTAGAGATCCACACTGCAAGGGGTGAGAGTTCCAGCCTGCAAGGGGCTGCTTGGGGCCCCCATGCCCCACACATACACCTCCCACAAACACTCTTGGGGGCTGGGGGCTGGGGGCAGGGGCATTAGGAAAGAAGTGAGGGCCACTGGGTCAGGACTGGACATTGATGTTTAGAAATGGGTCCCAGTACAAAAAAGATTGAGAACCACTGCTCTACAGAACTAAGACCACTGGCTTTACAGAGCTAAGACTGATACCAGATCCACCCAGGTTATCTTACAGAAGGATCCACCATTTTTACAGTGGTCTCTGTGCCCTGATCGTCTGTCTGATTACAGTTGTGGAGTGTTTTCTAAGCACCTACCGTGCAATAAATATAACTTTGAGACCTGGCTTATCTATTTTTAAGTAAACAGTTTTTGTCACTTTTTCTCCATTGCTCTCCCCAGCAAAGTTTCCCAGTTGGTGTAACAAATTATTGCATCTCACAGATGTAGTACTTTTTTTGCTTATGTTTGTTCATTTTTTAATGACTGTTTATCCTCAGGTGCTTTTCCTATTGTGTCTTCCCCACTTGAGTTCTGACAACATTATACACAAGATTTCATCATCAGATGTACTGAAGGAGGACTTGGCCTTCCTCTTAACTTCAAGGAAATGCAAATCAGTGAGACTTTTCTATAATTAGCACCACCCCAGATTCATAGTTTCAACTTCTGTACATTTTCATCTTAACATCTGCATATTTCATCTTGTTCCAAAACTCCTTTGATATCTTTTCTTGCTCAGAATTCAACACCACAGCCAATTTACAATCTTTCTGATATTAGCCACATTTTCTGAATGCCCGTTGTGAAGTTCAAACTCTGGAAAAAATAGTCAATGACCTAAATTATTATTAGTATTCAACAACGTTTCAGTTGGGAACTGTAATTTTCCATCTTCTCAATACACTGACAATACTATAAGTAAATTTCTCATGCGGCAGACATCAAGAATTATAAATGTATTTCCATTTTTAGCAGTGGCTAAAATAATGTTTATTTATGGCCACAAGACGACTCTCAGAATTGATCTCAGTTATTTATCCTAATTGTTCACTCCCAATCCATGTCTCTTCATTACTGTCTGGTACTCTGGTAAACACTCTCTCCCGCAATGTCAACACTGAATCAGATTCCCTGTGATCAGCAGAACACGTTTTGGCAGAAAATTAATAAGATAAATATAGAACTCTACAAAGTTGTTATCTCAGGCTAGTGTAGAGGATATACAGGCTTGAATTAAAATTGTATACATTAATGTATACATTATAATGAGGCTGTGCAGACTAAATGATACTTAATTGTGATGTAAGTGCACCTTTACTCTAAACAAATAACTTTATTTTTTTTCAAAAGATCAAGGCTTTTTGTGACATTTTGAGCACCAGATGCATTTCAGCTCACCTAAGGAAACTTCAGAAATCAAACTTTTCATACATCTTTCTGCACCTTCCACTCACCAAGTTTCCTGCCACAGGGAAGGACAAAAAGATTACAGCTGGTAACTGGCTGCTACAGCTTCACTATAAAAACTTGGTTTTGGTCATGCAATGCAATTCCCACTGTAGAAAATGCAGGGATCCTACATGATCAACAAATTAAGCATTCTTGATGGCAATCTGTAATTTCCCCGAGGCCTCAAACTTTTAGCATGCCAAGATAGTCAAGAGAAAAACTTCCTAAAGTTTTTGCTTTTTTATTTTGATGTGCTAGTCTCTCTGAAATCATAGCAATCAATACAAGGAGTTATCTTTCTGTCCCTTTTTAAAGCTTGACACATGGACAACACAATAAAAAGTGAATAAAAAGTATATATTTCTAAGCCTCTTGAGCACTGATGCATTATAAAAACATGCCAGTAATTTGAAGGAAACCATAATGAGTATAGATAAAAATTACTGACTGTGAATGTAGTGTTTCAGAGGAAACAATACACACAAGACACAGTTCTTAAGACATACTTTTGTTAGTCAAAAAATTTGGTCTTTTCTATTTCTGACATTAGTCTCCCATTCTAAAGACTGTTTCTGGACAAAAACCACATTATTGAGCTCTCTTGAAGGTGTACCAATAGTGTTCACTGTTTTGCTATTAGACAGTGAGAAGAAAAAAAACCAGGCTTCTTTCATTCACATAAATAGTTCCAAGAGTGGGCATGTGTACACATGTATTTACACGCGCCTAAACTTAATGTGCCTTTACTTAAGGCACATTAAGATGATTTAGGCTCATGTCTATGTGTGTACACACTAATGTACATTACGGCACATTAAATTTAGGCTCACATAGCCTTAAATTTCCATTTTTAAGGCACATTAAGATGATTTAGGCTCATGTCTATGTGTGTACACACTAATGTACATTACGGCACATTAAATTTAGGCACAAATAGCTAAGTCGCATTAGCGCATGTGCAGATGCACTAATGCTCATTAATGCAGTGTGTATCCATTGATGCACACCATGTTAATGCACATTAGCGTGTCTAAATGTGCGCTAATGTAACTTAGATATTCGCGCCTAAATTTGAGACCTGCTTTATGCAGGTCTCAAATTTAGGCTCACATAGCCTTAAATTGCCATTTTTAAGGCACATTAAGGGCATGCACATGTAGACACATACCCTTAATGTGCCTTAAAAATGGCGATTTTATGCTAAGCCCGCTTAAAAGAGGCATCTGTAGACAGAACCAGCGAGTTGTAATTGGCATGAAAAACCGTGATGCATTAAATTTATTGATATCACTAACAAAAATTACTCATTACTTACAACTATTCATAACAAGCTGTGCAAGTAATTTTAGAAGATTCACAGGTAGGGCTAGAACAAATGTTATCTCTAAGGGTAAGAATAACACAGAACATTAAAAAATATATTTTTTGTTTTCTATCCAGAAAGAAATAACTGAAATAAAAATCAAAGTTGCACTCTACCATTTGTATGGGGTATAATTATCATGAATCACAGATAGTTTAATTTGTGCATGGAGTACATATAACGAAACACTTTACATTGGACTTTCATTAGAATAAGGCATAAAACAGGTTTTCTGCTACTACCTAGGAAGTGACTTTTAAACATGTAGGGCACATCCAGACGTGTGGGTGTTTGGTTCCCCAGCGACAAGTAGCAGCGGTGCACCTTGCACCACTGCTTCTTGTCCCGAGGGAATGCCCATGGCACTTGTATATTGGCATGTGGCAAGTTGTCCCAGGTGGCATAGGGGAGGCTGGGGCCAGCACTGTGCTGGCCCCAGTAGCCTTGCCTATGTTCCTGGGGGCCTCCCAGAGCTGCAGCCACAATGATCCTACCAGCTGGAGTCCGGCCAGCAGCCAAAGCACAGCTCCAAGTGACCTGGCTCTGCTTTTTACCAGAGCATGCGCTGCTTCGGGATTTTTTCTGTATCCCCCACACCAAAAAAACAAACTGGAGAAAAAAACCCCAGAGCAGCACATGCTTGGGAAGTGTGCGGAGAACTCCAGACTGTGTGGTATGCGACATGCTTGCAGCGCCACATGCTGCATAACCACGCTCATCTGGACACACCCATAGAAGCCAAGTAAGAATTCAGGAACCTAAAGAACATATGGAGGAAACTTTATGAAGATAAATAGTAACCTAAACCAGAAACAAACATGTCTTTCTACTCTGACATGTGAATGAAGGTCTGTAATTAATGTGTTCTTCAAAACAACAGTTGTAGGAGTTAAAGGAAATTTATTTTTACAATAAATAATACAATAAAAAGGTATAATGTGTACTTTATTTCAACAACAATTAAAGGTTTGAAAATAATCTGAGGCTAACTACAGAACTCCAAATATAAAGTTCTTTTGGGGGGAGGCGGGGGTTTCCCAGTACCCAGTGCTGCTTTTATTAAAATCTCTTAGTAGCAGCATTATATAAAAGGGTTGGCTTTTAATTTGTCTTAAAGTTGGAAGAAAAACTGTATTTTATACTCTCTCTCTCTTTATACATGTATTTACTAAAATAAATTTAATTTTAGTCTGATAAAACTGATATATATTTATATATCAGACTAAAATTAAAATAAATAATAATTAATATAATATAATTAACTTGTCTTTACTTCTAAATAATAACGTGCACTTATATTTCTATTTATATAATACTCAGTGCTGTTTATCAACACCCTGGTCTTTCTTGCTGAACACTAAGGCCCTGGCAGACATTACATTTACAGTGTGATTAATGCATTAACCCTGCTCTGTCTGAGGGGTACTATGACAGGTGCTGGGTAAGGGGAGCTGATAGGAGCACCTGTCAGCCCACACGGCAGCCTCCTGCCTAGCACCTACTGACCTATGCACAGGCTCCCTCCACCTGGCAACAGTCAGCCTACGTACAGGGCAGCCCATGTAGAGTTGCCTCATGTGCCACCTTAAACATGCCAGTGTGTGTGAAGTCTGGGATATCAATCACAACCAGTCCCTGATGCCAGGCTCCCTGTGTTAGCAGTTGCACAATTAGGATCTGACCAATTTTATCTCGCATCCCAAACATCACACGTGTGGCATAACAGGATGCATGATTATTGGGATCAGATTCTACTGTGCCATTAAAATAACATCTGCCAATAGCCTAAGAGAGGGATCACCAACCAGTGGATCTCGATCCATCAGTAGCTCTCAGAGCCTCTTGCAGAAGATCTCAGAGCCTCTTGGAGCTGATCTGAGACTCGAATGGGAGGCTGAGTGCCTGTGTGCATGCGTGTGCATGCCTCAGCCTAGCAGGTCAGTCCATGGGGGAGAGAAGGGGCAGGGGCTAGATTGAGGCCCCCGCTGTGAGGGACAGTGCTGCAGAGGCAGGAGCGTAGATAAGTTGAGTGGGGTCCTGGCCATCTGGCACCTACCTGCTGGGGAGGTGTGCCCACAAATAATTTTTTCTCCCTCTGCTTCAATCTGCCCCCCCCAGCCCCACACACTTACCTGCTGGGTGGGGGGAGGAGCAGTAGCATACTGTAGATTGTGGGTTGCTTTTAAATGCCAAAGGTGATCTTCTACTTAAAAAGGTCAGAGACCACTGTCCTAAGAAAAGTACTGTTATTTGGAAAGCAGAGAGGTAAGATTCTAGCCTTGAGTACCATTAATTAGTTTATCCCTTCAGGAAAAAAACCCAAACAAACCAGTGGCTACTCAGTTCAAAGTTTTGAAAACTATGAGTAGTTTCAAAGTGACATTACTATTAAAAAATAGCCTTCACGTAATGTTTAGAAGAGTTAAAAGGGGGGGGTTGGACAAATAAATTATTCATCCATCTAATTCTACAGCACTGCATCCCTTAATGACTCTCTGAAAAACTATTTAAATCCCATAATTGCTGCATTTGTTGTGGTGCCAAATGCAAATATGTTAATTCAGTGATGCTACCAATGTGGGTTACTGCAAGGGTAAACAAATCACGGCAAAATTTCCACATTTCAGAACCAAGGTGTTTAATCATCAACTCACTAATCACTTATTAAGAGCCTGCACTTACGCTCAAAAAGCTAACCTATTTAACGACTTACTTTGCCTCCATTTTCCTGAGCAGGGACCAGATCAGCCCCCCCACTATGCCCCCCTCAGGCCCCAGGGGAGGCACACCTAGGCCAAGGGTCAGGGAGGATCTAGTCAGGGAACTCCTGGACGGACTGGATGTATTTAAATCAGCTGGTCAAGA
>NW_017729002.1:778269-792815 GCF_001723915.1 Gavialis gangeticus | reverse complement strand
GGGACCTGAACCTGTTCAGCCTCCACAAGAGAAGGCTGAGGGGGGATCTAGTGGCCTGTTACAAACTAGTCAGAGGGGACCAGCAGGCATTGGGGGAGTCCCTGTTTCCCCCAGCACTACCAGGAGTGATTAGAAATAACGGTCACAAGCTGGCAGAGGGTAAATTCAGACCAGATATCAGGAGGTGCAACTTCACTGTCAGGGCGGCTAGGATCTGGAACCAACTGCCAAGCAAAGTGGTGCTGGCTCCTACCCTGGGGGTCTTTAAGACAAGGCTTGACAATCACCTTGCTGGGGTTGTTTGACCCCAGTACTCTTTCCTGCCATGGCAGGGGGTCGGACTTGATGATCTGCTCAGGTCCCTTCCAACCCTACTAACTATGAAACTCTTGTTCCAACTGAAGTCAACAGAAGGTGAGAACATATGTGCTGGATATTATAACGCTTCTTCTGAAGTTGGCTTTGTGAATTTTGTCTGTGGGACTGCAGGAATGAACTCTAAACCTTGTATTAAAGACACGGAGTTGAAAAAAATAGATTTTTATTACTATTGTGTATTTCTGTTACACTAACTGGACTACACATATTAATAAAACTAAAATAATTACATTTGAGAACTAAATTTGAAAAAAGAAATATTGCACTTTAATCTCTAGTGTCATACTATTTGTATTTTAGGGAATAAGAAAAATAAATCCATAATCTCCCAGGAATTCAAATGGTAGTTTACAGAAGGTAAAATGAAGTAATGGAAGGAAATTAAGCACAGGGAAAAAATTCTCTAAATAACTGTAGGAGTGCTTCTCAAGTTAAATAAATACTGGATGCCCCATCATTTTGAAAAATTATTTAGTGCATGGAATAATCCCACGTTGTCAAGAAGATTTCTCAAATGCTCCAATAAGCCTTATTTTTAAAAGTATCCTATATAGATTCAACAGTTTCTTAAATGCCTATTCCTTACCATTTTTAAAGATACTCCATTTACATTAATCCATTACCTTATAGTTTAGAGATCTGCATTAGTAATGACATTTAAAACCCACTTAAACTTTGTGGGCTCAATTTCCTAGGAACTGATACTTCTGATACTGTTGAGATCCTTTTCCCATTATATGAACTTTCCTTTTATGGTGGTTGGCAGGCGAACTGAATAATACTTAAATCATCTACTCCCACAAGAAACTTAGGATGCAATGTGGCAGCATCAGAAGGTGGTGCAGCTGAGTGGTGATGGCTTGTAAAAATGAAGGTGGAAGGAAGTAGCGAGCAATTAGCAGCTTTGGAAGGCAGCACAAAAATTAGAACAAAAGTTAGGTAAAGGTACTGTAGGCCCCTTTAGCAACACAGTGAGAGCCATGGAGAGTTGTCAGGTATATTAGCTGTCAGACAAGGGAAGAGATAACTAGAGGGGATTTAAAAGGGAGAAAAAAAAGATTAATCTGGGAAAGAAATTGGTAGGAATCATAAGGTATAAATCATAAAAGGAGAAATAATGAAACATTTTTCTTTCAACAACAACTATTGAAATTCTTGCAAAATTATCATTCTTATGTTGAGCTATATTAGAATACCCAGATATGCAATTTACTCTCTCTCCTTTGTTTTGTTTTGGGGTTTTTTTGCATGCCTTCAAAACTTCAGTTCTTGGTTATAACCTTTTGAGTCATAAAAACAAAGTTTTATTGCTTTCCAAACCACTTGGAATATAGTCTTGTTTCCCACTCTCAATAGAGAAGTGTTCTTTGTGAGAGTTATAAAATTGTGCATAAGATGTAGTACATAGGCCAAGATGCCCAGAGGCAATTCTCTGAACTTTACACAAGAGATAAGCTAATGCAATGACCTGTGGTTTACATACACATACAGTGTCACCAGAGTAGTCAGCAAAAATTAAACCTGAAAAATTCACACTTTATCTAAGAACCACATCCTTAAGCTATTAAGCATTCTGCATAGTCAATGAGACCAGCCATGAGAGGGAGACATGATTAGGTGAGGCATGTTGGAAACACATTAACATTTATACAAACCATCCTACAATCCAGTGTGTCCTATAATGATAATTTTGTACCCTGCTCTTAGGGACATAGCTACCATCAGCAGAAATTCTCAAGGTGGAGCCCCTACAGGCACATTACATTATCACAATGCATGGGGAACTTGCCCTTTCTTTTTGTCTGGGATCGCCTTTTGACTTGCTGGTAAGCTCCTGAGTGACAACTGTGGATCATAGGTAGAATGAACATTTTGGGTTAGGCAAAGCATATTACATTTTGAATCAGCAACTAAGTGTTGTTAAGAGGGCTCTGATATACTGCTGGGTGCTGGAAGCTCACCCCCCGGGCGTGGGAGACACAAGAGGCTCTGGGAGGAAGAAAAAAAAAGGATCAGGCCCTTCACTGCTTTTTTTTTTTTTTTTTTCCCCTCAGAGGAGCCTCCTTGTGCAAGCTGCCGCTGGGCCGTGCAGCCCCTCAGCTGTGGGAAGGCCCGGTCCTTCCCACTATGGTGGCAGTGCCCCCCCCCAGGGCCACCTGAGTGGGGCGCTAGCAGGCAGGTGCCACCCAGGGGGCACTGCCACCTCAGAGGGAAGGACTGGGGCCCCCTGCAGCTAACCCCCCAGCTGTGGTAGAGGCGGGCAGACTCTGCAGGATAAAAAAAGGCGGTGAGGGGTCCATTCTCCACCCCTCCCCAGCGAAGTCTGCCCAAAGCTGGGGTAGCAGGGGGGAGGGTGAGCTGCTGGTAGGCCATCCCTGTTCTATCACAGTGACCAAAGGCCCTAAATTAAAATGGTGGGTTTTCAATCAAGACAATTAAAAATCCACCATTTCAATTTAGGGAGAACTAAACCCCCATCATGTGTATAAGCAGGTAGAGTTCTTAATAACAACTGAAAACAGTCTCCTCGTGGATCACAGTATTCTTCACAGCATTCCCATGTTTAGACTGCATTTGGTCTACAGTTAAAAATGATTTGTAACAGCCAATAGTACAAAGAATAAAAACAGTAGTTAAAATATTTTTCAAGTGTTACAACAAGAAGTTATTTATAGTTCCTCTCAGCGAGTGGTAGTTGATGCTTATAAAAAAGACAAAGTGAAAGGAGCCAAAGATTATCACACATATTTTACACTGTATCCATGTTTGGAAGTACTTTATATTTCAAATTTTAAAATACAAGTGAACTGCATATAAACTAGCCCTTCTGCAAAATGTTTACACAAGAGATAAGCTAATGCAATGACCTGTGGTTTACATACACATACAGTGTCACCAGACTACAATTACAAATTGTACTAACTGAATTAGAAAAATCACAAGGCTTTCTACAGAATCTTTCCTGTTCCTTAACTTTGCTAGTACTTTCATCTAGACCAGAGGTTCACAAACTGTGGTCCACAGACCACCATCGGTCCGCAAGCTCCACTCAGGTGGTCCACAGAAAGGTTGTGGAGCAATCGAGAATATCTGCGCTCGGCCCTTATGCTTGGTTTATTTTTTCTGACAATGGAGATTAAGTGGTCTGCTGAGATCCTCAGCAATTTTCAAGTGGTCCGCGGGAAAAAAAAAAAGAGAACCATTGATCTAGCTCGTATTTCTCCAGCTTGTTAATAAAATGTCATGAGAAATAGTGTTACAAGCCTTGCTAAAGCAAGGTATATCACATCTGCTGCTCTCCCCCCACTAATAGAGCCTGTCACCTTATCGAAGAAGACAATCAGGTTGGTCAGGCATGGCTTCCTCTTAGTGACTCCATGCTGGCTGTTCCTGATCACCTTGTTCTTCTCTGGGTGCTTCACAATGGATTCCTTAATGATTTGCCCCATGATCTGTCTAGATATAGAGGTCAGGCTAACAGGTCTGTAGTTCCCTGGATGCTGCTTCTTCCCATTCTTAAATATGGGCAATATATTTGACCTTTTCCAGCCATCCAGGACCTCTCTTCACTTCCACAAGTTCTCAAAGATAGTCAATGGCTCTGAAATTACCTCCGCCAATTCTTTTGGGCTGGGGTGGTGCAGGCACAGGTGCTAAGGTGCATGGCTGACAGCCCAGAGGTTGCAAGTTCAAAGCTATAGCAGAAGCGTTCACAGCGCAGCCTGTCAGATTCCAACCAAATCTGAAAATTCTACTAAATACCTTGTCCCAAGGACATGAAAAGAAAGGAAGAAAGCCAATTCCTTCAGTAACCTAGAGTGCATCCCATCTGGCGCTGCTGACTTGAATGCATCTAGCTTCTCTAAGTAATCCCTAAGCTGTTCTACTACTCTAGGCGGTTTGTCTGCTTTCCCATCTTTGTTGCCAACTAAGTTCATCATCTGGTAGCTGTCCCAATTTGTAAAGACTGAAATGAAAAAGGCATTAAATACTTCAGACTTCTCTGCATCTTCCATAACTAGATTGCCTTCTGCATGGGATCTATGGAATCTCTAATCTTCCTTTTACTTTTTGTAGCCTTTTACGTCCCTTTCCAACTGCATCTTAAATTGTGTCTTAGCCTAATTTTCTCCCTGCATGTCTGTGCAGCACTCTTATACTCTTCCCTAGTATTATGACCATGCTTCCACTTTTTGTACGATTCCTTTTTAAGTTCCAACTACTTGAAGAAATCATTATCTAGGCTGGTCTCCTGTTCTACCTCCCATTCTGTTGTGTTGGGAAAGCTTGTTTCTGTACCCTTAAAAAGGCCTCCTTAAAGTACAGCCAGCAACCCCCTGCACTCCCTTTCCTCTCAGATTTGCTTCCCATGGAAATCTGTCCACCAGCTCCCCAAGTTTGTTAAAATCTGCTTTCCTGATGTCCAGTCTCCTTATTTTGGTGCTCTCCTTCCTTCCTCCTCTTAAGATCTTGGACTCTTATCATTTCACAGTCACTGTCACCAAAGTTATCTTCACATTCTCAACTAATTTGTCCCTATTTGATCAGTAAGTCAAGAAGAGCTTCTCCCCTAGTTGGCCCCTCTGTCATTTGTATCAGAAAGTTAACCCCAACATAAGCCAGGAATTTGCTGGATTGCTTGTGCACTGCTGTGTTTCCCTCCCAGCTAATATTCCAAGAATTAAAACCCTGCATAAGAACTAGGTCCTGTGATCTGGAAGCCTGTGTCACTGGTTACTTGTTTAAAGAAGGCCTCATCCACCTCCTCCTCCTGGTTTGGATGCCTGCAGCAGACGCCCACCAAGACATACTCATCCTCTGACTTTTACTCCCAGGTTTTCAACACTTTGTATTGCTCCTCTGAACACATATGCATCACTTTTATATGTAGGGCAATGCCTCCTTTTTATCTTTGCCTATTTTGTAGTATATCCTTTGATCTGTAGTGATAAAAGTTACCTAAATTGCCCTAACTTCACCTGGCTTCACTGAAGGCAAAAAATACAGGATTTTGCTATATTTGTAGCATAACTGTACTTCAGTTATATGAAATATTGCCTCACATTTCCCAACTACATCATAATTCTGTGCTTGACCTAAAATTATTCCTGTTTGTGCCCCATACTTTTCACATTAGTAAATGAACATTTCAGATATCTGGCTGACTGTCCTATCCTCACCCTGAGAACATTACTATGGCTTCCATTAATCGCTTTCCCTTACTAAGCTTTTATTCAGGTCCCCACGTACTATACTTACTTCCAGGCTTTTTTCTCCATGATTAGAAATAAATTTCAATGTTAATCTGGTTTCTTCTTGTACAATCTTCCCACATAAATTGGATGCATATTACTTGAGAAGAATAATGACTTAACCATATGTCTTGAAATAAAAAAACCCTAAATTAAATAATCTTGATTTCTGGATGCATCTGGCCTCAAATTTAATTCATAGTGAATGAAGGTGTTTGAAAAAGAAGAGAGAAATAAAAAACCCTAAAATATTGTAGGCTATATTGAGCACAAGTCAGAGGCAGGATGCACATATGTACAATCACTTGAAGGTGAACCGGTGCATATATGATGAGGGCCTGGGCTTTTTAATAAGTCTGAGATACATTTATAGCAATGTTAGAATTGGTGAATGTATTACCCACATGAAGCATCAGGAAGCAACTGTAATCTTTTGGCTCTAGAAATGCAGTCTCTCATATGAAGTTTATTGAAATTTCCACTATCAGTATTCAGGGTGTGCATTTTCTTATAGGTTAACCTGAAGTTTCAAATCATAAACATATAAGCAGATCTAATTTCCTTTCTACCAGATGACAGTGGTGTACACACAGTATGAAACAACGTAGCCAATAGGCAATCCTTGGCACCATCCCTCTTCTCAACCTCCTTCTGCCTATGTTTGGCCTCAAAGAAACCAGCTTACTTATCAGCTCTCTAAACTAATTACAAGCTATAATTGAAGTCCTTGGTCAGTTTCACCCAGGCATTAATTCCAATTAATATAAAAGTACAATCTGATATTAACAACACTTATTGTAGCAGAAATATTTTCCTTATTAACACCCTTGAATAGACGTCACTTTTACTTGTGATTAAAAGTAATTCGTTCACTTCAGATAATCAAATTGTTCCTGTCAAATTGTTCCTTAGGTCTTGAGTGAACTGATAGACTTTTGTACAAAAGTATTTGCAGTTCATTTTTCAAAACCCACTTCTGGCTCCTCATTTATTTAAAGGAATATTAAACCTTACACTTCTTTGCATAAAGAGAATTTAATCATTTAATTTTATTCAAGAATAATATCCCTGGGTTTGACAGATTCAACAACAATAAAAAAAAGATCCTGTAACCATATTTGATACTTTACCCAAAAGGGCCTTTCCATAATCCATCTGATTGTCTATGTTTTTAAGGGATAATGAACACAATAGCATACTCAGTTGTTGTACTGACCTTCATTAAGGGAAATGTCCCCTCCTCCTCCCTTCTACCTTCCCCCCCCTTATTTTGGGGGTTCATAAGAAGAGAACAACTCATCCAAGTTTAAATGCTTAAGCCAATTTTAAATAAATAAACAAATGTTATGGTATTTAACAGAGATTACTTCCTCATGCCATTACATTTCAAAACATGCCTGGAAGAACACAGACCAACTGCAGACACTTCCTCAGTTTGACAAAGGGTATTTGTACCCGCAATCTTACAAAGAAGATTTTTTCCAACAATTTGAGTTGGTCTAATAAAAGATATCAGATTTACCTAAAGAACCTTGTCCGCCTATGTCCTTATACAAACATGGCTACAACCTATACCCTTGAACTTATACCTGTTTTTATAGCTTTCTTTTATATCTTTACTCTAAATAATCACAGCAGTTTTGTACTTTTACCAAAATGTATTGAGATAGAAATATATCTTTTGAGTTTTAATCCTAATTAGAAATTACAGTGTTTCGTCAACAGTGCACTGTTAACTGATCCAATAGCATTATTTGAATACCCATCAGTATTGATTTTTCAATATTTTTAACATAAAAAGTTAGCTATGAAAGCATCATTCACGTACAATATTTAATACAAAATCATCTCTGATATTTAAAGTTTCAATTGCATACCCTAAAACAATCATATTTGGATGTATGCTGGGTTTATTTTTATAAATATTTTGTTTGGCATTAGTGTAGACTATGGTATAGCATTTTAATATTTATATGGATATTAAGATATATATATTTTAATATATACATTAAAAAGTTATTTTAAATGGCCTCATTATATGTACAAAGCCATTTTTTATATTTTTAAATGCACATTAGCATAATAATAGCTGCAATACTGAAAAGTACAAAGCTGTTCAGAGGTGTTCTTGTCACAGAGTCCCTTAATACTCTTTCCAGGGAGCAAACACATATAATAGTCTGTAAACATCTGCAAAGCAGCCATATTTGTAGTGTTAAGATGTAAATCATTCTGACTCACCATAATGTATTGAGTAAATAATGTGCGGTTTGCAAATAATCTTAAATAATCATGTGTACAATCCCAGTTTAAAATTAAATCCTACTAAAATAGCACTGTGAATCCCAAATAATCAGCAATTGAAAATTTTACCCTTAGTTTGTGCATGTCTAAGTTTAATCATCTGCATTTACTTACTAGTTTGTGGCATTAGAAAACTTTATGTTATTACAGCACATAGAGATCTTGACAAATATTACAAAATAAAGCTAGTAGTAAACTCATTAATCTTGGTATCTGACAGTCAAGCTGCCTTTTTTTTCTTTTAAGGTAAGGCAATGTTATCAGTAATAAAAGTTCTGAAGGAAAAATGCTATCCCTCAGTTACACCTGTGCAGCCTTATTGTCCCCAAATTATATCTTTCAGTGAAGTTGCTCAGGTTACTATTTTAAGAACAATAGAGTGTATAGGCGGCACTATAATTGGAACACGGTTAGCAATTTCCTTTATACATAATCAAGAAAAGATTTCACTCTCCCCACAGCTGTGTTCCACACTACACACGATAGTAAACTCTCACTTCTGCAAGTAAAGAAAGGCAATATATTATTACTATTCTCTACTGAAGGTATTCTGACACTATGATAAAAAGTAGTAGTACAAAACCTTAAAATCAAGATACACAGATATGAGTCAATACTCACAGAAAGCAAATCTGCTAAATAGCAAGTTGCCAATTTACGCCTTCCAGGATACTATTACTTTGTTATTATAAGCCTTGTTTCTAATCTGGTCATTTCTTAAGGGTCCCTGACCACAGATTTCTTATATATTAAGTGTCATAACACCTACATAAAATATGGTGTAATAGAGAATTTCTATCTGAATTTAAATATCTGGACTATTCAGTTTATCCCCGACACCAGAAGTACAGATTTTGAGACATGTACTGGGAGTTAGTGGTACAGCTCTCACTTAGCATAAATAGAGGCATGTAATTCATTCTTTATTTACATAGTGAATATTTCCCTCAAATATGATTTCAAGCACAGACTACAAAAACATCTGGAACCTACTGATTTGAAAGGGCCCTTGCTAAATTGAATGTTAAATTAAAACACAGTTTCATTTTTTTGTGGCAACTTTCCACTTTTTGTGTTAATTAATGCTCTTATCTTTTAGATTATTTCAGTTATTTACTACCAGTCAGTGAAGAAATATCTGCAATGATTATATTAATCTACCAGAAAAACTAGACTGTTTGTACAAACTGGATTTCTGCCAATAGCAAATTTTCCTTAGACTATATATAAAAAATATTATAATGTTAGCATTATCAGAAAATATTAAATAAAAAATGTTTAGTTTACATGAAATACCTTCCCAGGTTTCTTTTTTTAAATTACTGCAGACAATAATAGAAAACACCTGCCACAGCTTACAACAACAACCTTGTGGGATCCAGACAACAGCCTCTGCAGGTATTATCACAAAAATAACAACCAAAGTTAGAGGTGAAATTAAAATATATGCACTGCTTTCTTATGTAACCAAAATCCAGAAAGGTACTAGATGGAACAACATTATAAACTTGCAAGTCCAGGACTAATCCTTATTTTCAGGGCTAATACTCAATACCTTAATCCCAAAGTTATTCTTTCTGATGATCCATTTTCTACTCTCATCTACAACTCTTCAACCGGGATGTTGTTTTGTCAGAATTTGTTTTTCAGTCTCTAATATATTAGGGCTTGTCATTATTTATAGGTTAAAATATGTTTCATTGTTCAAACTACAAATGAAAGACAGTTATGACAGGCAAATAATTTGTTGCACTTATTATTTCATGATAACTTCTGACAGCCTCAATACACACTGAGACAAGTACATACTGTAATTTCAGATATGCAAGTTTCTGTCTGCAGCTTTAACACATCTCTAAAATGACCCATCAAATTAAGTCCTTGCTCCCATGTCTTCTTTCAAGAAAACTCTGAACTAGTTAAAGATCTGTATTATAATTAGATTTCAGCTGTGTCACATTTCACTGCCTTGTTCTGTAGCCCCCAAATCACCACATATTATTAGGAAGTTACTTTAGACAGTAAACACAGCTGAAAAGCAAATTAAAGTGTGATATGTGACTATAAAATATATTTTTAAGATAAAGACAGCTGAAGTGCAGCTTTAAAATCAGCCATGCATCTATGCTAAACTTTAAGGATCAGATCCTTAGTTGGTATTAAAGTGATGTAGCTTAACTGAAGTTTAAAAAGCTGCACCCACTCACCCTAACAGAATCAGGGCAACCCTCCACAACTATTTCTGAATGTGGCAGCACTCCTGGTTGAGAACCACTGTGATGTCAGTGCTTCTCAACCAGATGTTCCTGACTCCAGGTAAAATTGCCCCATAACCCGGCTGTACAAATAAACCAGGAAAGGCTGTGGCATGTGCATGTGCCCCTCCTGTATTAGGATTCCCTGATCAACCTAAAGCAGGCAGGTGATCAAATTCATGCTCCAGCACTTCCCAGTTTGCCCCTGCACAGCATCTCCTGAATAAAGAGGTACGTGGGCTACACACGTCTGTTTTTGGGAACAGTGTGTGGGAGAGGCCAGGGAGGTTGGACCAGGTAGAGCTACTGCCAGACCTGTCTGCTTTACTCTTATCAGAGAGCCCTAATGCAGGAAGAATGCACAGGGCAGTTTTGCCTAGCATTGTAGCACCCTGAGGGGGTCTCGTGGCAAGCTGGTTGAGAACCACTAAGACAAAAGAACAAATCATACAGAGATTAAACCAAGAGGGATTTACCATGCATGATTTTTCAATAACAAGACACCATCTTTAATCACATTATTCCTAGAGTTTATCTTCTAATCCTTGTGCTTTTCTCCTTTGGAGACTGCACATTAAAGTATGATTTTAAAGGGGAAAAAATGCTGTACTGAATGTTTTGCCATGAACAGGGTGGCACTGTGTGTTCAAAGAACAAGTCAATCCCAGCTTTCCCTTATTCTGACACAGGAAGAAATAATTTGCTATTGACCTACATCAATACAAAGTTACTGCGCAAGCTGTACTAATTCAGCTGCACTGACTGATGCACTGGGGCTAAGAGGACAGCAGAGCCAAAACTCTGCCCACTCCTAACCCCAGATGTTCAGGGCTAGGAACAGACATTACACATAAACCAGTTTAAGTGATCAGAAACTGGTTTAAACCTGTAACAGAACAGACATTCAGTGTACATAAACCAGTTTGAAAATGGTCGAAACCGGTTTGAGATAAAGCTGGTTGAATGTAGCATCAGACTTAACTGATCTGAGTCAAACTTGTTTATGCAATGTCTGTCCCAGACCCCTTGCTGGTCTAAATTAAACCAGACTCCCCCAGCATCCCAGGCTGTTCTCTGGGCTGGGTGAAGCTCTGCTCTCTGCTCCAGTGAGCTGGGCTGGCCCTTCCTCTCTGCTGTCTAGCCGAAGCAGGGGCAGCGTATGGCCAGATGCTGGCCTGCCATGGCCCCTGAGGCAAATTCCTCCCTCCGTCCCCTCTCCTTCTCCCCCACCCGTCCTATGGCAAACCCTGGGAACTGCAGCTGGGGTTTGCCAGCCCCAGCTGCACCTCCATGGCTTGCCTGCAGCCAGGCAGGTACGGAGTTAATTCCTTCCTCTGTCCCCTCTCTCCCCCAGAACTCCTGGGGGTTTGGCTGCAGTCTTTGTGGCTTGTCTGCAGCCAGGCAGGGTGGGGATTAATTCCACAACCTGTCCTGGAGCAGGGGGCGGGGGGTGGGAGGGGAGAGGCAAGCTAGTCTCCTGCGTGAAGATCCAAACTCTGCACCTGTAAGCCCAGAGCTAAGACCTACAGGACCAGAGTGAGAGGTGGGAAGAGTTGGCAAAGACCTGACAATCATCACACATACTGGAGAGGTAGTTAAAGAAAGTTGCAGACAGTTTCACAAAAGAGTGCAGAGTGCTACATTTACATTATAAAGCAGAAGGTGTAAAAGGTGGGAATACCTAAACAAAGCCTTTCTGAATGCCTGGCTGTAAGGAGACACTCTGTCTTCAGGATTAGTAAAACTGAGTCTTGTCTTCCTGGTTTATATTTTAAGTTAGATGAAGTTGTGTATGCTGTGTTTTACTGGACTGTATCTTAGTTTAGCTGAAGATTTTTCGTAATTCCCTTTGGAAATTGCTGTGTTCAATACATGCCTGTGTTGAGTTAAAATTAATTTTGCTTTTATAAACACCACCTATATTCATCATTTATTGCTTTATCATTTTTAGATGTATATTCTTACAACATGTATTGCTTTATCATTTAAACCTTTTGAATAACTAATATACATTTAGTTTTCTATATTACTTAAACAACTATGTAACTTAGCCTCAGTTAAAACTCCATTTTAGTTTTATGTTACTTAGCTTAAGTATGACAGCCATTTTGATGTTTTTCTTTTTTTACTTTAAATATAGCATGCTTAAGAAAAGAGATGTGATGTGTGTAAGATATGTGGAATGCTTGAGAAGAAGGTAATGAAAGGAGTGTGGTATGTATTGAATACTGGAGGTGCACTGATACATCAGTCCAATATCAGATCGGTATCAATATAAAGAAAATTTGCTGCATCGGAAATTGAACCAATGGGCCTCATAATTTGTCTGCTAAATGCCCATGCTGTGCACACGTGCAGCTCAACACACAGGTAGCAAGGAGCAGAGCTGGCAGCGTGGAGAGCTGCCTGCAGCTGATCAGTCCATTGTGGTGGCAGGTGGAAGAGGGAGGGAAAGGGCATGGGGGGGCAGATCAGCACCCCCTGTGGTGAGGGAGGTGGCAGAAGCAGGGGCAGGGGCTGCCCAGCAGGTGTGGGACAGAGCTGTGGCTCACTGGGGGGGAGGCGCAGCTCTTGAAGCTTCTTGCACCCCAGGAGGGTGTGTCCCCGGATCTGCGTGGGGTGGGCAGGCTGCAGAAGCAGGGTACACGGGGCTATGCTGGGTTCTTCTTGGCAGGGGCGGGGCACGGAGTAGGTGCTGGCGGCACTGGGATACAGCCACCCCAAATTTCACTGCAGCTTTGCTCTCAGCACTGCCACTGCATGCCCACCCAGCGCTGCCCTGGCTCAACACCCTGCCTCCCCCCATGTGCCAGAAACAGCCGGGGCAGCACCAGGCAGGCATGCAGCGGCAGCACTGGGAGTGGGGCTGTAGCAAAATTTTGTGTTGTGCTAGCCCTGGCTGGTGCCTGCCAACACCCCTTTTGCTCCAGCAGGGAGAGGTGAGAGCCTTGAAGGGTGTCTCTCTTTCCTCCCCTTCGGCAGTGGCTGGCAGGCATGCTCTAGCGCTGTAGCATGAACTGAACTAATATGACTAATGTTAACATAGAGTGTAATAATAGTGAAACGTAACCATGTTAGTCTTGTCCTGTAAGCAACTTGAAAACTCCATTTTGTATCCTTCTGCTTGACATAAGTGAATGAACTCTGCATAGCCTTTATGTATGAGTGTGTGTAAAAGGGTGAATGGTGAGAGAATGGCATAGAGATGGGAGAAGAAGATTCAACTGTTTATGTAAGCAACAAGGTGCCAAATGTAAGTTACCAACCAGTAACTAACTGACAAGCAGCTGAAAAATCCCTTTGACGCGCAAAGGCACAAAGGAGATAACAGAAGAAGAAATTCTGCCAGACGGGCAACAAAAACACTCCAAGGCTAAGATAAGCTGAAGACAAAAGAAGAACAACCGCAGAAACAGAAGCTAGGTATGGAAAAACCCCAAAGCACTGAAACAAAGGATGCCAATCCCTATAAAAGAAGACTTATCCCTCTTTATAAAGTCTCACTCGTGATTTGAGCCATTGGCAATTTGTGTAACAGCGCCCCCCTGCAGCTTCTGGCTTGAGCCACTGCAGGCATGTGCCTGCATTTCCTGCTTTAACAGAGAATGTCTGTCCAGTTATTAATCAGTTTAAGCTGTGCAGCTTATACTAATCTGCAAAAAGTGAATCAATACAGGCTCAGGCTTTCTGAATGTCTGTCTCTAGCCCTGGAGGTTGGTATGTAGACAGTGTGTGACCTGCACGGCCAAACACAAAGCTCAGACAGCCCACACAGAGGTGTACATTTCCTCTGTGCACAATACAAACTGCAACAACCAAAGGAGTCTGAATAAGAACTATATGCACAAATCATCTTACATAACTTCCCCATGTACCTTTTTAAAGATAGTACACTTAAACTTATTAAACTTAATTTATTAAACACAAAAGCATCTGCTCTCACCAATTATTCTCCCTTAAACACATTATTAAACAGAGGGAAATCAAATTGCCATCTTTGAATACACACTGATTTAATAAATTGAAAAAAAATAGGTTCCAACAAAAATTATACTTCTACCAAATGATGTGACTTACTAGATCAAATATATCCATTTCTGACTCATACAAGCTGATTATTTAATACTTGCCCAGCTGTAAAGCTGTGGCATACTTCAAATTTTGAACTTAAGTGTCATGTTATATTCAATATTTAACGCTTATATTGGAAATAAAATTATTAAAATGCCATAGAAAGTTAATCACAGGAGATAATGGAAACATACTCAGTATCCTGGCAAACTGACATTGAATTCACCTCTGTTTTACTGAGGGCTATTTTGTTATTGCCTTGGCCCCATTCTTCAGTTTAGCTTGG
>NW_017729002.1:760285-773269 GCF_001723915.1 Gavialis gangeticus | reverse complement strand
TTATACTTCTACCAAATGATGTGACTTACTAGATCAAATATATCCATTTCTGACTCATACAAGCTGATTATTTAATACTTGCCCAGCTGTAAAGCTGTGGCATACTTCAAATTTTGAACTTAAGTGTCATGTTATATTCAATATTTAACGCTTATATTGGAAATAAAATTATTAAAATGCCATAGAAAGTTAATCACAGGAGATAATGGAAACATACTCAGTATCCTGGCAAACTGACATTGAATTCACCTCTGTTTTACTGAGGGCTATTTTGTTATTGCCTTGGCCCCATTCTTCCATTTTAATACCAAATATGATTCTAAGTTAGGGAAAGTCACTCAGAAGAATTAAGATGGTTAATAATGGGACACAGCCTCCCCGTTATTGGATATAATTGTTCAAGATATATTCTGAAGGCACACACTACTTGATCTGAGAAAGTCACCATTTATATCTGCCATACAAACATTGCAGTTATTTTCTATTCTAAGTATAAGGAAATGCTGTGATGTCTCAGATATAGTATAGGTATTGTTAACATATTTTTTTACCTACTGTTGGAAACTATATGACTTTAACTCTTCCTCAATTGTAAAAATCAAGCATATTTGAAAACCCTACCAGAGTCTCCTCCAGCATTGTATCTGCCAAAAGGTATAAAAGAACAAGTCAGACTACAAGGTAAAATTAAAAATTCTGTTTAAAATTATAAGAGGAAAACAGAAGTCCACCTTTCTTCTTTTCTCATACCTAAGATAGTCTTCTCTCCCATCCTCCTCTTGAATGAGGTAGCAAGATTGTAGTGTTTCATCTTCAGGGCCTAAATTCAAAGAGTCCCATGAATATATCTGGTGCTCTTTGCTCATGTATTCCAGTTGCAACTAAATCTCCCAAGTGCACACCCACACACTTAACATCACAGATTAGTCATCTAATACCAAGAAAATGGGCACATGCATGTTTACCAAAAGTGTGGATTACACTCCTTGAACAACTGTCCAATTCCCACACTGCTGCATCACCAATTTCATGCTCCTGAAGAACAGCCCATGTTTGGATAGCTGGTGCAGACCCATGTTCCCTTCCTGTGTATCCTGGCATGCTCTCATTTTGGCTGTAAAATGCTGCCAGATTTTTGGAAAACTTAGAGGTTCCCAGCATGGTATAGACTGACTTCTTTAATACAAGAGAAAATGAAAACCTGTGAACAGTTATGCCATCATATGACAGTGCCCTAGCTACCACATGGCTGATATGGCATTACCTCACCTCAGCCACGGGGCCTGGTAGGCCCTGACGGTTCACCAGAGTGAAAACAGTGGTATTCCTATCCAGTCTCTCTTATCACCATCCCTTTCACATCAGGAAACCACTTTTATGTCCTAGTAGCTCCTGCCACTGCATAACAATTCAACAGCTGATTAACTGTTGGACAAAAACTTCCCAGCAGCCCACACCCAGGTGGCTATCAGTCAAATTCTATCCAGCAACTAATCCCAGCATCCCCACCAACACACACATTTAATAAATCAATATATAAACAAATAAATCAGCCTTCATCAGATGCATGCTGCAGACAAAAGACATCTCAGCCCATTAATCTGACTTCACCAAATATTTCATATAAGTAGCAAGGCACTAGTAAGTGCCATACTGGGTCAGACCAGTGGTCCACGCAGCCCAGTATCCTGTCTCCAACAGTGAAACTAGAGGATACTTTAGAAAGAGAGAACTGAACCAGATATCACTAGAGTGTTACATTCCCTATTCATTAGTCTCCCCAGCATCCACCATTATTGGTTTAGAGATGCCAGAGGAAACATCTCCATCTGTTCTGTTCTGTGGCTATTAATAGAGTGATTTACAAGAGAGTTTTACTAACTTCCTCATAACACCTGTCTGAAAAAAAATAAAAGCATTTTTGTGATTAATATTTATCGGCTTTTCCAGATTCAACAGAGTACTGGCAAACATGAAACATTTGAGCAGTGTTGCAGGCTTTGATTAGGTTTGTGAGAAAAAAAAAAATCTAACTGACAGTGAGACCCAGCCTGCTTTCTCATATAGATGACAAAATGTTTTGAGGGGCTATCACTCATCACACAATTGCAGTATTTCTTTGCAGACACATAATGATTGGCATTATTTCTTACTGCGAGGACATTTTTGCTTTCCTATCTCCAATATTATTAGGGGAAGTTATAAAAACAGAACTATTATCTGTTAGGGAGTGGGGAGATGTAGCTTACTACTGCAAAATCTGTTATTTCTTGGAGTTTTCCTCAAAGATCTGAACTCCGGTGAGAAAGCCCATTTTTGCTTGAGAGCTGTCAGCAGGAAGCTCTTTGTCATTTATTCAATAAATCACTACACTAATAAACGGGCTTTAAAAACTCCTGATTTATAGCCTGGCACTTCACAGCAATTAAAAAGACAGTACACCATTATACAAGTGTAGTATTCAAAATGAACCAAAGCGAAGAGACAGCTGAGAGCTACTGAAACTACAGGATCCACAGTTAGATTCCTGCACTTAGAACCTCATCTTCAGAAGGATTTCAGTTGAGGGGATTTTTAAGACTAAAGGACTTTTTTATGTCAAAAGAGAGGGAAAAAAAGGAGAATGGACAGAGTCATAAAAAGGCTTACTCCCCCAGTATCAAACACTAAGAAGATGGGGAAGGGAAATGGTTCTTGGGGAGAACGTCTGCTTTTCTGGAGTTTCGTGAATCCATATCAGGCAAACACAGCCTTTCTGAACTTTGCATAAGGGATACCCAGCCCTATGACAGTGTGACTCAGGGGAAATCTTGCTAAAAACCTAGAGCTGTTATCCAAGACCAGAATTTTTAAGGTGCTTAATGACTTGTTCAAGTCTCTCTTGGATCTAAGCTGGGTTCTCAAAATGGAATAAAACAGCCATTACTATCCATGGTAAGCCTTACATCTGTTACAAAACAGTGGACAGAAAAGATATTTTAGACCTAAGAAAAATTATACAAGTTAGTTGAAATATCCCTCTACCTTAAATTTCTGTAGAGATAAATGTAGGCCACCATATTAAAGGCTGGCTAAAGGCCTGGTTTAAGGTTATGAAAAAGCATGCCCAAGGAAAACTGTAAAAATGCTTACAAATATTTTAAAATATGTGATATAAAAATCTGTGCTGTGGTGAAAAGGTTTCACACTCTTTTAGTCTAACACACATCCGTCTGTCACACTTTTATCACCTGCAATGCAATTATTCCAAATTTAGCTATCAGAAGCTATGCATTTTAAATACGCAATCAGACCCATATGTTGGGGCTTCATTGACCATAAATTCAACGTTTCATGAACAGTTCCAAAAATACTTCAGTTTAGACTAGTCTGGTGGCAAGAAGCCCCCACTGGCACCAAGGATGCCAGGGGCAGACCCGGGCATTCCTGGGGGGGGGCAAGTAAGCCCCCCCGTACCCCAGCAAACTTACCGCCAAGACGAGTGGGAGCGGAGCAGGAGCCACACAAGCCAGCGTTGTGCTGGCTCTTCAAGTGGCTGCTTCCTGGGCGGGGCAGCAGCCAGCTGATTGCAGCAGCTGATGCCGCCGCTGCAGGGAATTTAAAAACCCCACCAGAAGCTGGTGGAGCAGAGGGAGAGAAAACCAGCTAGAAGCACACCATGCAGGCAGTGGCTCCGGAGGCTGATAGTGGTGGCCCTGAAGACACTGGCCCATGTCAAAGGAGAGGGAATAGTGTCAGGCATTAGGCTGGGGACAGACAATCCCCAGCCCCTCAATTTTGAAGCTTATAGAAGCGTGTCTCTCTCAGAGGGGAGAGGATGCAAAATGCCTGGGGCTCGGCCTTTTGGGATCAGGGACTGAGGCTCCAGAGGCATTAACGTCCAGGCAACCAGTGGTTTGCCAAAGCTGACACCAGACCCCATAGTAAAGGGGCGTACAGAGATCGGCAGAGCAATGAACAGAACACCCGAGCAGTTGGCGAGTGGATGGGGTGTAGGGAAGGTGGAACCCTGAGGAACACTGCAACACTCTTGTGAGTACCCCATCTTCAGGCTGATAGGGAAAGAAGAACACCACTTAACCCCCTCCTTCTCTTCAGGTACCAACAAGTCATGGCAGGAGAGTTGGGGGACCCCAACCAAGGGGGCAGTGGTACTCACAGTGTCCACTAGAGATGCCACAACTAGTAACAGTATGGTGACTATATCTTAAGCACTTAAATAGAGATAGAGGGTGAAAAGTTTCATACTGAAACTCCTCTTGAAAATTATAAAAAAATATAGTCATGTGGCCAGATTCCTAGGGCTACCCCATCAGCATTGGAAACTACCTTTAAGTGGTGAACAAACAGTATTGCCTCTCAGCACAATCTGATGATCATTTGTATCAACATGCTATAGCACTGCAGAGTCTTTTAATGAAAGATCCCTTGGTAATACATACAACAAAGATGTTAAAATTAAAATTACATACCTATAATTTTGAAAATCTCTGTGACAGAATCAGTGTCCTTTAAGACCTTTCTGTCTTAGTGCATTTGTGATATAAATAGTGGGGTCAGATCTTTGAACAGCTATCACAACATACTACTAGTAGTTCTACCTGTCCAACCTTTGTTTCTCCAGAGTGTAATTGTAGTAATTGTGGAATACAATTACTTACTACTCAGCTCTGCAACTCAAATGTAAAATAACCCATTCCATGCCCAGCTGGCACAACACTTTATGCAGGATTTGGCCCTTAAACGTTCTCCCTAAGTATCTGTAGCCTCCCTCATAGATATGATGCTAGTTTTAAAATGTTAGGATTCTGGATACTACTTGCAGCGCCTGTCTATTCCCACCATGACTGTCACAGCATGGGGTCCCCGGGGATAGCCATGATGCCCCCAGGGTTCCGAGACCATGCCAAACCTGCCCTACGGGCACCCTTTTTCTCTCCTGCCACGTCTTGCTGGTAATTATGATAAATAGGGATGCTGCCCTTGAGTATGTTTGGACACAGTCCTGATGGACCCCACTGAACCCTTTGGGTTCCTGGACCACTTTTCGGGTCCAGCTCAAAATAGATGCCTCACAGGAATCCCTTAGCCTTATGGGCTAGATGCATGACTCCAAAACTGCCCCCTTATCAGGCCCCATGCCTCACAGATGGTATTCAAACGTTGTCCCTCTGAGGCCTTGATATAGCTCAGCCTCCCTTCATTACTGGGCTCCCCGCAGCCTTGTCTCTGCACCCTCACTGGAGCTGCACCTGGTGGTGTGCCTGCTGTAGCGTGCCCCAATGAGGCCTCCTCTTCCCCAATAGCCTCAGTCCGGTCCACCAGTTTAAACAACAACATAAAACACAAGCCTTTGTACTATAACATAATACCAACAGTGCAGAGTGCACTCTGTCCCTTTAAGAGAGGCAAACTTCTCCCCAGGCATTAAGTACCTTGTAGCCCAGGGTACCTGGTGAGCTCCAGGAGCCCCATTAGTCTTGTAAGCAGTATATCAGGCAGCCAAAACATCTCTGGGCAGTTCTTTTCTGCAGGCTCCTTCCCCTGGCTGCTGCCAGAGAACTAACTCCTGCTGGCTTCAGCCCTGAGGTTGATATGTGCCCAGGGCCCTGCCTTCTTCTGGTCAGCTGACCGGGTGCAGGTGCAGGCTAATTCCCACATTAGTCTGCTGCCATAGTAACCTGCACCTATATGGAGTTTCTGCCTGGCTCCTAGGGCCCTCTCTCTAGGCAGATTATGCCCTTAAAGGAGGAGGCACCTTAGTGCCCTGTGACAGTGATGTTGTAGACATGATGGTCCAAAAATTCTGTGAGGTGCAAAGATTTCTTAGGGTGATATCCTTTACTGGACCAACTATGTAGTTGGGATAGAGTTAAACGAGTTTTAAAGTGTTGAGATAAAAAAAGTCTTGCATTCAAAAGGTTGTCCGACTCAATCCAAACTACAAAGTTGGCCCAATAAAAGGTATCACCCTAAGAAATCCTTGCCTCTCCCACAATTATATTATTAAGAGTCCAACTTTTAAAATCAATTTCTTAAATGTTGGAATTATTAAAGGAATTAAACAGCATGTAGTGCCATTTTTTCTTTTGTAAGTCTGAACTATAAAAATTGTGCATGCTTTTTCTAACTCGCCATACAGTGAACCATTTCTGCCTTTTCTAAATCTTTCCAAACTGTACATTTAATTGTAAGTATCTACAAAAAATAATGGTCACTGCCTTCTGCAGGGCAAAGATAAGACAGGTTTTGCAACCATGTGAACTCTGCTTAGCCCTAGCATTATGCACATATTTCTAAATGTAAACTCAATTATGAATCCAGTACTGCTATCATAGCTTGAATATATATTTCATATAAAGTAGCAGCAATTAACTTATCTTCTAATTTATGATATACCAGTATCAAATATTCAGATACAGTTACAATTACCTTAACCTTCAAAATCTCAAATAATTTCCTATTCATCATGCTATTCTGCATACATTAGCTGTGTTAAGATGACCAACTCATAGCTGATTTAGTTTTAAAGCATGCAAAAAAGTAGTGACAATTTTAGTTAGTAACTGTAACTGAAGGTTTGCTGAAAAGACATCTATTTTGTAGCTAAAAAACCCGCTACCATTAATACTTCCTAGAGGCATGGTGGTGATGCACTGGGTTCCCACTGCAGTGAAAGATCCAATCATAAAAATAAATATTCAGACAAGAAGCTGTTCTGAGAGAAAGGGTTCTGATTCTTTATCTTTACAGTGCACAGCACTATGGGTTGATGGACTTATGTTTGTCTAGCCAATTTCTTCCAAGAGGTCAAGAGGCAACATCTAGACAGAAAGGAAGAAGGCATTATCCCAGAATAACATTTTCCTATGTTTGGAATTTCTGACGGAAGTGCTAAGAACAGAGAAATGTTAGCAAATCAAAAAAATACACAAATAAGAACTGGGGGCTAATAGCATTGATATTCATATAAATTAGGAAATTTCTTCCCTCCATCCTATGTAGTGCTCAAAAACAAAAGAAAATTATAATCAGGCCCAACCTCTATATTGTGGTAAGGAGACTGAGGCTTAAATTTTGGCCTAATATTGATATACAAGTGTGAGATTACTTAGCCAAACTACCCCAAAACTACACATCTAAATGAAAACCACACGCTACAGAGAGATGTTTGATTATGTACTTAAAATCCAGATGTATTGAAATGTCTGAATTTCAGAAATCAGGAGGTGTCAAAGATTAAATTTCTTCACATTTTAAAAAGCTGCATATTTACCAGTCTCAGTACTGCTGCCTACAAATTACTTTTTGGAATCACTAAGCGAAAGGCCATGCCTCTAACCAACATGATTAATGGCTACTTGCAGACATGAAAAAACCCCAAAACAAAAAACCTTATGCTTTGCCAGAAGCAGCAGCATATTATTTCGACCCAGCTCTTAAGCGTCTGTATAGAGAGGGTCCTTCAGCGGGGCTTTTATCTAAAGTTGATTCAATCAATTATATAAAAGTGCCAAAAAAAGCCCCACCAAAGCACACAATCTATACAGACGTTGCAGAGCCAGGTTGAACTAATGCACTGCCTCTTGTGGGCATTATGCTGGGCTCAGTGCGGGAGTGCACCAAGTTTGAAGTAAAGCACCGTTTTGGGCAGTTTTTCCACATCTACAAACAATGATTTCTCTACCACTCAGGCTGTTCAATGTAGCAAAGAATTCCCAATCACTATGTGATAAATGTCTTGCTTAGACGAAGATAAAGACAATGTAGTTTTCTAATAGTCCTAACTTACTAAAGCTTTGTCCATGCAGGGAAATTAGAGCATAATAAATTAGGGTGCAAATTTCCAATGCGCTACCTACTCAACCGCAATGTCCTCATGTAGAGACTTTCAGTTCCCACTTCAGAAGTGGAGCAACTATTTTGCATTTGTCCTTAAGGTGGTTCGTGTGGGGTAGCCACTGCATGGTAAATTTGCACCCTAACTTAATGTGCACTAACTTTCTTATGCAAAAAAATCCTCAGTTACATTTATACTGATGTTTCAAATGTATAGATAGAATAGAATTTCCCTCAAGAGACTACAATGTTTTTTATTATTCTTATTTTTATTCCAATTTCATTAATGTAGCATTTATTGATATTTGTTTTCCCATCTGAAAATTAGTAGTCATTTACTTAGATGGTCAAATAATTGGTTATGAGAGATTATAACTTGCCTCTTTAAACAGAAAGAAGCCACTCAAACATAGCTAGGATGGTCAGAAAGCTATTACCACTTAATAGCTAATTTACAGGCTATTTGAAAAATATTACCGATCTCAGTTAAGGTCCTGGAAGATCATTAATGACAACAGAAATACACACAAGCTCAGCTGAGGCCAAGAGTTCAAGGGGCTAAGCCAGGGGTGGGCAAAATACAGTCCATGGGCTGTATCTGGCCCACAGCAGCCCCCATAGCACTCCACATGTGACCATGCCCTAACTGCTTGCACCAGGGCAGCCTGTGCCTGGGCTCCTGCTAGCACCCACCAACCCGGGCCTCAGCCAGCGCGCAGCTTCTGCCGGGGCTGTTCCCAGTGTAGCTTCAGCCAGGTGCTGCTCTGCGCCCCCCACCTCCAGCAGCGACTCCTGCTTTTGATCTTGTCCCTGCCACATCACGCTGGGCAAGCAGTTTTAGCCAGGTGGCTGATACCCCAGTGCCTGATGCTCTAGCTTCAGCTCCCAGCCTCTTTTTGGTGGAAGGCAGCCAGGAGCTGAAGCCCCACCTGCCTGCCAGGATCAGTATGGTGCAGCGGGGCAGAAGCAAGAGGAGGAGCTGCTGCTGGAGGCAGGGGACACAGAGCAGCACCCGGCTGGCTACAGCTGCACCAGGAACAGCCCACCAGAAGCTGCTCTGGCTGCTGCCCCTGCTGCACCATGCCATGCTGCACCATGCTGCTCTGAGGCAGCTTCAGCTGGGCCCTCTTGCCTCAGTGCTGGGGCTCAGGCTTCAGCTCCTGGCTGCCCTCCTGGAAGCTGAAGCCAGATCCCCATGTGCTGGGGCAGGAGCAGGAGCAGGTTCCAGTGGGCTGTTCCCAGGGTGGCTGCAGCCAGCTGGATAAGAGCCATGCTACTCTGCACCCTCACCTCTAGCAGCAGCTTGTCCTCTCACTCTTGCTATGCCGCGCCATGTCACTGGGGCTCTGGCTCCAGATCCCAGAACTGGAAGCAGGGGGAGCAGAGTGGAACCTGGCTAGATTGCAGGTACCAGCAGAAGTGCAGAGCAGGCTGCCCCAGTGTGAGAGGGCAAGCTCTACCCCATATGGAGTGCCATAGACTCTAACGCCCACTGCAGCTCTGTTGCATGTGTCCCCCGCTCTTCCCACACCCACCTAGCACGCAGGCAGACCCCTTCCACACATACACGTGCCCCCTCCATCCCACACCCCAGAGAGCAGGGGCATGTGATCCCAGCCTCTACTGCCCCTCCCACTTCACTCCTGAACACTGCTCTCTGCTGCCCACAGTCCCACTGGGAGTTTTGGCGAGTTGCTGGGGTGGGGCAGCAGTGGTGGCATTGACCCAGCACATGATAGCTAACCAAAGTTCCCTATGTGGCCTGTGGGCCCAAATAATTGCCCACCCCTGGGCTAAGCTATTTTCTCATTCTGGAAACTAATGCTAATCAAGTACCACATGTCTTTCTTAACCCAGATCTTTTAATCACCCCAATTATTAGAAACATGTAACTTGAAGGCCCTTTTGCATGCAACATCTTACTTTGCCTACCACCTGCACCCAATTATATTTCAACTGCTCCTCTGCTGAAAGTATCTGTGCTTTTACTTCTGCTTACTTTCACTCTTTCCCAAACTTCACATATCAAATCTGGTCTAGTAACTCTTTTTTAAGCCAGGCTTATCACTACAATAATGTCCATGAAAGGGGGTGAACATTCAAATACTTAGGTTTATAATGGCTCCAGGGCATGCACCAGCAGCCTCTTCAAGTGCAAGCTGGAATAACCAAACTCCAGTCTGGCACTGGCCAAGTGACTTTGGCAGCATGTTAGCAACAAGGGGGGGGGGGGGAGAGGATTGGCTGTACCTTTGCCATGGCCAGGAAGCTAGGAGATGCACCAGTGCCACTTCTCCCACCTCCCCACTCTGGCTGGGGCACAAGCAGAGCTTCCAAACTAGTTGTGCCCGGGCTGGGCACTGGGAACTGTGCCTATGCTACTGCCACCACGTCTCACTATGCCCCCCCATTCTCCAGCTACAGCGCAGCTGCAGCTTACAGCTGATGGGAAGTTGCACTGGGGCTGAGCAGCTGAAAGCTAGGTTTGCACTGCTGCCACTTCTCCCTTCCCATCCTCCCTTCCACCCCTGTTGTAGCCTAGGCCTAACTAGAAGCTTCCCAGCCCAGGCCCAGTTCCCCAGTGGCTGGAAGCTACATTCACACTGCACCCAGGAAGAAGTGGGGTGATGTGGGCCTGACCCCAGCGCAGAACCAGCCCTAACAGAGTCAGAGGCAAAGTCTTTCAGCACTGTGGGCCAGATAGCTCCGTGGGCTGGATCCCAGGCTGTATGTTGCTGATCCCTGCTCTAGGGAAACTTTTTCCTGCATAAAACAATACAGATAAATAAGCATATCATCAAAAAGCAGAGAAAATATTATAAGCATAAATCTTAAAGTTACCAAATTACTCACTGTATTTTTGCACAGAAGTGAGACAATCTTTTAAAAGTAGAATGAAAATGGTCTGATCTTCAAAAAAATACAGTGCTCAACACACAGAAGCTTTTCATCTCACTTAATTTGGTACTGTTTATATACTGCATCTAAAATCACATTAGAAATATCTAATCATGGAGAAACAAACAATACTTAATGGGATCTTCCTCCTGAAGTGAATAATGCCTAAGCAAACACAAAGGCACTTATATAAAGATTTAAAAATAAAACGAAAAACCCACAGAAAATCCCAAATGCAGGGATATTTTCTAAAATTTGTACTTTACTTTAGCAGCAGAATAGTTTTAGAAATAAGAAATTCTTTCTATCATACCTAATTTGAAAATAACAGACTATGGAATCAGAAGATCATTAATAATAACCAACAAGCAATCCCCTAATCCAAACTGCAGGACAACAGTGTCTAGATAATGAATAAATCCATGTATTTCTATGAGAACAGTGAGACTTTCTTTCGTTATTTTACTGTTCTTTAGTACTGATAGAGATTCAGTAAAAACAAAAAATTAAAAGAAAGAGAAGGCAATTAATTTACCAAGAAGCACGCAGATTTTAGCTGTGATAAAGTTTATTTGTTTGTTTATTATCAGATTTACTGTAGCCTGCAAGTATTGCACCTGGTTTTCTTCAATCATCCCCAGGAAGAAATGCCAAGAGGAAAAAGAATGTAAAGATCAAGGAATAATAAGCCTACACCTGGAAATACACACGACATCAGACCGGTGAAGCGGGTTTCTTCTTTTACAAAAATATTACTTATACAAATAGGTTTTTTATAAGAACATTTTGCATATACATCTCCCAAACAAGTACAATTTTTCGCTGAATTAATTTGAGGAAAATTAACCTCTTAATGTTAATATTAGTGTAGTGTTTTAAATTACTTTTTGAGATTTTGTGCTAAAATACTTTGCACCTAACTTGCAAATATCCTGCTACTGCACTATGTATTAATTTTCCATACAGGTACAAACAACCATAGTACCTAGGACTGTTGCACTTCAGCAACCTTAAAAATAAACAACTACCATAAAAATGTAATGGTACACACACACGCACGCACCTATGGGGGGGAGAAGGAAGGAGAGGGGGGGAAATGTATACACATAAATGTATGCTATAAATTTAGTAGATAATCTGGAAGAAAAGATGAAGGTCACCACACACTACATTTTAATTTCACAACCTCATCTGCAAGGAATCCCACAGCACCTGTCCAAACATATTTATTTCTCTAACAGTGAACATCTTTTACAACATATCAAAAAGGCAACAGCTCTCAAATTGACTAATATAATCAACTCTAACTTGTTCTCCAAGACAATTTTATTCCAGACAAACTAGGACTAAGATCAAAAAATGGCATCAAACTATCTCCCTTTAAAAAAAATTACAAATACACTTTTGGGGATCAGAAGCTGACCTGTGCTTAACTCCAACTTTTTATTTAAAAAAAAAGATTGATATATTTGTCATCAGCCACTTTAACTTGTCTCTACGTATTTCTCTTTTTATTTTGCAAATCATGCAGAGATGTGAATGTGGTAACGTAGCTAGTGAAATCTCCACAAACTGGGAGGAAAATAAGAGAATGGAATAAAATCATGAAGTGGCCTCAAGAAATAAAATGAAAGAATATCTTTCACAAAACAGACCATTAAAGCATCTCCTGGGGCAATATTAAAGTAGATCTGAAAGTAGTTCAATTGTTCTGAATTTAAAAAAAAAAGTTGACAAGATGACTCAGAAAATATCTATTTCTACACTAAAGAAAATGTGTAGCTATACCTCAAAGTTAGCATTTACAAAGTACAAATCAGAAGATATACCATCATATCAGAGTCACAGACCTTGACCTAAAGGTGCCCTACAGTCACATAAAGCTAACAGATGATAATATGTTGCCAACCCGGTAGTTATCATGACATTTATCATAAAATTTAATAGGAATCAAATTCTTTCTGCCAATTAAGGTAATCAATCACAGGTTATAAAAACATTGCAAACCAAAAACACTATCACAATGAGAAAACAGACTGTGTTTGATGTCAAGTCCAAGAGTTCTTTAATGCAAAAAATAGAACTAAAGGAACAAGTTTCATTCATAAGCCCAAGGCTGTTTATAAACACACAATTTCACATATATATGAAAGGTTGGGGGAGGAAGGAAATGCAGCTGATACATATAATTTCTATCTATCTATCTATCTATCTATCTATCTATCTCCACACACCAATTTTATATAT
>NW_017729002.1:745276-755285 GCF_001723915.1 Gavialis gangeticus | reverse complement strand
TTCACATATATATGAAAGGTTGGGGGAGGAAGGAAATGCAGCTGATACATATAATTTCTATCTATCTATCTATCTATCTATCTATCTATCTATCTATCTCCACACACCAATTTTATATATATACATACATATACATACATACATACATACATACATACATACATACACACACACACACACATATATACAAGGGCACTGGAGGCAGGCAGCTGCTTCGGCTCAGGCTCGTACCTACCTGCCCCCCACCATTTGCCCATGAACTCCATCATCTACCCCCTACGGTCTTCCTCTCATCTCCCCCCAAACAAAGCCTCTGCTTCCTTGCCTACACCCCTCCTTCCCCTCCTTATTTTTGCTCCATGCCAGCAGACTCCACGCACACTGCAGTTGGGGCACTGAGCAAGCCCACACGGCTGCTACAAGGAACAGGCTGGGCTCAGGCCATGCTCCATGCCCCAGGCTAGAACAGGGATGGAGCAGTCAGTATGAAGCATGTCAGTATGAAGCAAAGATAAATGGGGCAAAGAGGGCAGCAGAGACTGGGAGGGGAGATGAGGGAAAAGGAGGGGGAGGAAGGTATAAGAGGCATGGGGAAAGGGGAACAGAAGCTGGGGAAGCGTCAGAAGGGCGAGCAGAGGGGGAAAGTGCAGCCCCAGGTTGTGGGGGGTGGGCAGGCAGGGGGCAGAGGTGGCAGGGGAGCAGGCACCTGCACCCCCACTGCCTGCCACCATGCAGCAGTGGAGGGGACAAATTTAAGTCCTATACATGGAATTAATGAATATATGAATTAAGCTCTACACATGGAAAATTATAACAAATTTATACATTTTCAATGTACAAAATCTAACTATTAGGGGGGTCATCTTAAATTCATCGTTGTCTTAAATTTGAGTAAATCTGGTGTGGAAAAAGTGTCTATTTCAATCAAATTACTTTATAACTTTTAAAGGTAATAGTTCAGTCTTACTGATATTTTAGCAAAAACACTTTCACATTTGGATCATAACAGGCTTCCTTTCCATACCTGGCTATTGAAAAAACAGGATTATATGCTCTCAAGTGATGTTGAAATGCACATCTAAGCATCTAGTTATTACTAAACTGTGTTTCATGCAATTATCAATTTAACTTTAGTTGCTCAACAGAAGTATTATTTAATTAGACATTAACTTCCAACACTTTAAACACCTTGGGATTTCTACACGGTTGTTCATTACATACCTATTGAATATAATACATTTTTTATTTATATATACCTTTTCCCATAAGCATGCAAGGGCAGTTCTGTGGCAGCAGTGACTGATGCACTGCTCGTAGCAGTGGTGTGGCCAGCTACCAGTTACAGCAGTAGCTGTTTCAGTACCTCCCTCTTTCCCCCTCCATCCCACAAAAGGTGGTGCCTGGCATATTACATCATTTTTAAATGGATCAAACACAGTTACACAAAATCTTAAATAATTCTCCCAGATAACATGGCCTCTTTCTTACTATCAGACGTACAGAGAGCCTCACTGACTTCAGTGCATCTTTACTTGACCACAAGAAACCACCCTGCCAGATACAATTACAGTCAGAGGCAATACGTAGCATACTCTATTTACCAATATAAAGATCTTTTTTCTTTAAAGAAGAGAAAAAGACCATTTTTATTCTTTTAATCCAATTAAGGAAACATTTCCAAAACTACCAATATGCCGATGAAAGGATTGGTTGCAATATTATTTTCTTGGAAAGTATGAAATAGATATTAAAATTCAAAGATGTCAATGGTTTGACAGAACCCTGGAGCTGCCTGTCAAACCTGCATGTTACAAGGACAGCAGCTGACTCTAATAGCACTGATAACTAAATGGGATTAACTATTGGGAATCTAGCAGCAGAGAACTCTTTTGAGAGCAGGAAGCCTAAATATTTAAGCCTCTGAAATGCTTTTGCTCTTTGAAAGATATTACACCCATTAATAACTGGTCAGTTAACAATCTGTACTAGTTCAACTAATGAAAACTGTTGATCATGCAAAGAAGTCATTTTCAAATTTAAATGAAATATGGTCCTAATAAAATATTTGGATAATCTTAGAACAATGATTTAATATAATTAGTTGCAGTATTTTACCTGTGTGCCTGTGCTGTTCAAACCCATTACTTTACAGAAGCTGGCATAAACATTATATCTGACTCCATTTGAAAAGTCAACGAGCAACTGTACATACTCTGTATGCTGTACATACCTCCATACTGCTATTCATATACAGATAACATTTTTATCAAAATAAAGCTTAGCTTAACATAATATCCTTTATAGGAAAAATGTATTTTTTCCTTTATGATGGGCAATGACAGAGTGGTTGTGATCATGCAAGAAATGTAAATATATATATACATATATATATATATACACATACTCCTATTTTTTTCTTCAGGGTCTAACCAAAAAGCTCCACCAAAATCACAATTTAGGTTTATTTAGTCACGTTAGAATGATGTTATAGCTGTGATGGTTCAGGAATTATGCGAGAGGAAAGGATTTTTGGGGGCAGTATCTTTTATTGGACCAACTGTATAAGCTGGGATAAAGTTAGACACTCTTTCAAATGCAAACTATTCTGCTTCAGGTCCCTGTCTAACTTTTTCAGATCCTGAAGAATGCTTTGCATTTGAAAGCTTGTCTAACTTTATCTCAAGTATACAGATGGTCCAATAAAAGATATCACCCAAAAAAATCCTTGGCTCTTTGGTTTATTTAGTGTAATTCCATGAATATGCCAAAGCTTGTACCAGCTTAAACTGCAAATCACCACTGACAAACGACTATATAGAGGCATCTATACTCAACAACCATGCTTCCCGCATATTCCAAATGATATGTGCTTATTTTAAAAGAGAACCAAGACAGATCAGAGAATCAAAAGAATTCTTCCTGGTTCATACAACTAAGACAACCATTAATTGGCTTTCAAAAGCTTGTTTACTTCCCAATGCTGCCCTAATTACACCTGAGCTTGTTTACTTCCAAATTCTGCCCTAATTACACCTGAGCTGTTCCCCTGCAGGCACAGAAAAAAAAAAGATAAAACGTTGTGGGGGGAACTGCAGTTGATATGTACAATCTTTAGTTCTTCATGAGCGAAAAATCCAACAGCCTGAAGAAGTCTGCATACAAATCAGATAAGATATAGTTTTAATCATCAAAATATATTTTAGGCAGGTTTTATTGCCCATCCTCCCAAAGAAACTGCAATGGTTCAATCTTCACAGATAGTAATGAATCTTTTCCTCAACAGAATCTAACACCAGCCATAAGAAGAAACATCCACTACATTTATAAAAAAAAAATTAAATTCTTTAACTGTTTAATCATATACTCAAATTCCTTCAGATCACTCAAACGATGCTTTTGTACTATTTTCTTTCATTTTTTAAATCACAGCTCATCTGCCTTTTCATTTCTGGCAACTCTGAACACTAGAATTGGCAACTTCTTCTGTAAATATGATTACTATGCCACATTGTAATGTCATTGTTGTGCAACTTGGGAGCCTATGATATTATGCAAAGATATATTACCTCACATTCCTTTATCTAGCACAGTATCTTTTTTTTTTTTTTCACCAAAGGTGGGCTGTCAGAGGTTAAATTCTTGCTACGCAGCATGCAACCAGAATTATAATTAAGGTGGCAGAGGCTGTCATTTTATTTTAAAGAAAAACAAAGGAACGAAAAAAAAAATCTCCATAAATGTGAAAGAAGAGTGGTAAACATTAGGTTTCTTTACTTTCATAAGTTCAGTCACCTCCCTTTCAAGAAACACCTCAACCAATTTCTATCTACCTCTATAACAGCCTCTCAAGTCATACCCTTGATAACAAGGTACACACATACCTTTACGTTTAAAAGTGATTACATATTTTTGCATAACATGGTGGGAATGTGATCGCAGCAGCAAAATGAGGAAGGGCGTTGTTTTGCCGGTAAGATCATGGACCCAGACTAATAAATAGGAAAGTTAATTTCACACTGTTGGAACTTAGCAAGTGCCTATTGCTAGTTCTCATTCCATAAGGGCTCTAGTTCTCTAGTAACAGTTCATTAGTTCTCTAATCTGGAATGGAAAGTAGACTTTAAGGAAAGGCCACTAAAAGAAAATGGCTGGAACCCCTAAGATCTGGAACATTAGGAAAAACATTCTCCTTTATCACTTCCCTTATGTGAGGAAAGATCAGTTGGTTCCAAAAATGGACGGATGGCAAGTCTTCCAAAAAAAAAGCTGTAACATTCAAGTTCACTGAACATTCACATCATGAAAGGAACTGACCAATTTATTCCATGATAACGTTCCCAGCTGAGTTAATAAACTTGTGTCCTAATAAAAAATGCACACCTTGTATCTTAGGTTGCCTCCTGTATGCCTGGGACACTAAGTCATTTGCCTGTTGGGCAATACTCTCTCTCACTTAGCCAGGCAAGGAGAAAGAGATTAATAAATTCAAAACATAAATTATGGACATTTGTCACTTACAATGGAGAGAGAGAAAGTCACAACAGCTACAGTAGTCTAAAATCACACTATAAAAATGCATATATTCAGCTGTAGTAAAAAGGTTCAGCTGTTTTCTTCTCTCTAAAACCTTAACTACAGGAAGACAGGGTTTCTGAAGAACCACAGACCTGAGCAACTCCCTTTTGTGCTCCCTGACCAGAAAGGATACCGATGCAGGTCTGCCAGGGGACTTCATCTATCTCCATTGCCTGAAGCACTTCTAGTTGGAAGCGAATTCTGACCAGTTCAGATGTACATCTCTGTCCATGGCTTACTGTACCAGACAGATGCATGCTCTAACATGTGTGACAGAGCAGGCTGTGGCCTGCTACAGTAAATTAGCTAGACAGACCCACCCACTGGTTACTTGCTTATCATCAACATAATTAGTACCCATGCTGAATGAACCTTAGCTCAAAGTCAGATGTGTTTGGGATTCTTGTATCTTTACACTGCCGAGAATACTAAGGCATTCATCTCACAGGTGACCACAAATTTTCTGTCCTATTCTCTCTTTCGATTTCAGAGACTGAAATTGATAACCAGCTTCTAAGGAAAAAATATCAAGAAAAGATGATTATTATGCTAATGTAAATCAGATTCTACCTTTTTATTAATTCTCTAGATTAAACAAAATGATTCTAGAAAAGACCTTAAAGCTCACCTTCCTTTCACAAAAGTATTTAAAAGGAATCAAAATTATATAAGAAAAAATATCAGCTCTCTGATTGAACCCTATGAATATCACCGTTAGCAAAGATCAGTGCATAGCGACATTCTCACATCAGCATCCTCCTAAATGGTTTTCACTGGGTTCTGTCTTTCCTAAGATGCATCTTTCCAGTCACCATTATTTATTGTGAGAAGTATGTCCCTGCTGTTGTACTTTTCTTCCCACTGTTCTAAATGTTCCTCCCATAAAAATACTGAAAGTGCAATTACTAGAAGAGCACTTCATAAAATAGCTCTCACAGCTAAAAAAGTACACCATTACTGAAACCTAACAGGAAAAAATTGAAGTAGAACACTGCACTTTATAGTCATTAGATAAAAAGTAGTACAAAATGCCATCAGATATTACCAGATAACTAAGTCAACTGATTACAAGAAATAAACGTCATAATTGCATAATAAAATGTCAGACATTAATACAGGCCAAGAGACCTACAGTACATTTTTCCATTAGCGCGTAAGTGACTTAAGAGCCCAAGTCTTATTTTCAAAAATGATGTGGCATTTAGAAACTTAATCCCAATTACAATAATACATAGAATCCTAAGCGCCTATATGATTTCTGAAAAATGGGACTTAAAACACTTAAGTGAATCTGAAATGGTTCACTGCTGGTTTTGATGAACTTCCAATGAAACATAGGCATGGTCCCAGCACTGTTTCCCTCTAACACACAGACCACCTCAGAGCTTTAGACACAAGGCCTCAGAGCCAAAGGTCCCAACTGGCTCTTAAGGCTTCTAAGCTAGTAGCCTGCCTAATACAGGCCTATTCATGCCTGCTTCCCACTCCAATCAAGCAGACCAGAAAGACCCTCAGGAACTGTGTGGTGGTGATGACAATCTGGGTCACTTTTACACACAAGCCGAGCCCACTGCCATACTGAACCTGATGGCCTGTGCCATGCATTTACCCTGAAGGGTGCCACACATGACCATCTGCTTTGACACGATGGCAGTGGAGCAGATGCCCCTGCACAGCACCCTTAAGGGCCACACTTGTTGCCTATTAAGGATGCCAAAAAGGGTGCTGCAACCGGCAGTAAAGCACTGATGCGGAAGCATCACCTGGCTGAGCTGCAGCAGGAACACCAGGAGGTAAGGGTAAGAGCTTATGGGGATGTCTAGGAGGCTCTTGGTCCAGGGCATGACCTAAAAATGCACGCTACCAGGGATGGGTGGCCTGGTGGGGCTCCTAGTGGTGTGGGAGCCCCCAGGAAACACCAGGCCAGTTACCACCCCAGTGAAAGGTGGGTACGGGCACCTTAATAACCCCAGCCCCCACAACTTGGTGGGTATGAGGGCCAGGCACGGCTATGGCCACCTAAGCCTGCAGGGCAGTAAAACCTTGGAGGCCCCTGGTTGGGGATAGTTGTGTGGCCCTGGAGAGGGAGGGCCATGGTGAAGCCCAAGAGAGATGGCAGTTGTGAAGTTCCTGACAGGGCAGGAATGTAAGTGGCCCCACACACAGTAGACAGGAGTAGACCTGAAGGGCTGTGCATGAGGGGGGCTGAGTAGGGATGAATAGGGAGTAGGCCTGAAGGGCAGTCCCAGGGGCACGTTGAGTAGGGCCAAACTGGGAGTCAGCCTGAAGGGCAGCATAAGGGCCAGCCTGTGAGTAGTTGAGTGTGAGGATGATGAGAAGACCCCAGGGTGGGGCATGGTGTAGAGGCCCTAGAGTGGGCGCAGTAGGAACCCTATGTGTGGGGAAGAGGCCAAGGTATGTTCATGGATGTCTGAGGCCATAGTTTGGGCCAGAGGCCGAGTGGGGGGGCTCAGCCAGTGAGTTAGGGGCAAGTCCTGACCCCAGTAAGTCCTCTGCCACAAGGAGGCTGAGTGTGAGTCAAAATAAAGACCTACAGGTGGAGCACAATGACCTGCTGCTCCAGGGAGGAAGACAGTCCCTGTGGGACCCAGAAGCACCAGTCGTGGTGTGAGAGAACATTGTACGTGTGTGTGTCATCCGCAAGGCTTGGGATGCAATACAGGGGTGGTTGGAGCTGCCCAGGAGAAAAGACCTGCCAAAGGCCAGCCTCCCGCCTAATTAAGTCACCAATTTTTATTAAAAAACAAGGTGTGGCAGGCAAGAGAGGTTGGTAGTTATCCCAGAAACAGTTGGGCAGGCCAACTTCTAATTGGCCACGGAAAAGTCCCAATACAGCGGAGTTTTTAAATTTTAATTTAACAAAACTTCTATTTTCTGTTTAGTCTTTAGAGAAAACCTGGGCCTTTTTTATTGGAAATCTCAACAAACAAAATTACAAAAATGAAAAACCAATGCTAATTCAACCTGAGTGCTGAATCTACACATATGTATGAAAGTAAGGCCTTGTACAGACATTCAGTTTCTCCTGGGAGAATCACTGCTCCCCCCAAGAGAAACAAAAGTGTACAGATGTTTAGACATTCTCCCAGAGTAAAAATGGCTGCTCCAAGACAAAAATAACTTGTGAACAACCAAGGTTAAATCACTCCCAGGAGAGTTTATGGGGCAGCAAATGTCTGTACATGCTGTAAGACTTAGCTGCTAATACCTTTTTGCTCCAGTTCTTTAACTTAATTCAGCTGCTAGAACTTTTGGGTGCCTATACACATGTTCTGACATGTTCTGATTAGAAGGCTCTACCACTTGAGTCTGCTTTAATGAGTTCTAACTGGAATGCTCCAGCATGCTATGGCGTCTCATGTATTCCATGTCCCACATTTCAAAATGGCAGTGGGTGTGCTTTAACTAAAGCTCATCTAAACTTTAAAGTGCCCCCGCCACCATTTTGAAATGTGGGACACTGAATACACAAGACACGGCAGCATTTTAATTAGAGTGGCTCCGCAGAGCCACTCTAATTAAAATGCCCCTTCCCCCCACCCCAGATTACATGTATAGGCACCCTTTGAGCCTGAATTATAAGGTAGCAGAAAAAGGTCTCACATGGAGGTTAGGCCTGTAGCTAACAGACAGTACAGCAAACAAGCTGCTGAAACATTTGAAATACCATTTTAGAAGTAGAGTACTAAAACAAAGGGTCTCACATATCCGCATGAAGGTAAAGCTGAAGAATCTCCAATACTATTTACATTGGTAGGAAAAATTAGGTTTTTTGGCTACAAAGAAGCATGCATATGCACTTAGGTGCACAAGAAGGCATTACTGCAGAACAGTGAATGGCTGTCTGTTTGCCTACAGTCATCATATCACCATTTTATTAGTAAGGCCAAGTTCTAAAAATACATATAAGATTACCTCTATTCACCGAAAGAGCCTCAGTAAGATAGTCAAATGATTGAAGTTATTATCGCTGTGCCTAAGAATTTAAGGTTCTTTATTCATAAACACTTTTAGATACCTAAAATATTTTAAGTGTTCCAATTCATTCCAGTATTTCACAAACAAAAGTCATGAAAATATACCTTAAAAGTAGCATTGCTTACCTGATAAACATGGAATGCATTAGCAGCTTTTCCACGGAGAAAGACTGAGGGAATCCAAACATTTATAAGAGCGCGATTCGATCTAAAACAGAGAATGTTCAAATAAAGGGTTATCTTTTCACATAAAAGTAGCAAAACTACAAAAGCAACTACCTCTGATGCTTTAAAAGTGTCCAAAGCAATCAATATCAGCCAACATTTTCTGAAACTTGAATATCACAATTCTGACACAACATTTTGCACCCACTCTACCTAAGAGTACCTCTTAGGTATACTTTAACTTAAAGAGTAGCATGAAAAACAATTTACTCTATATTTTGTTTTCTTTGTGCATTTGACAACACTTTGATTATGCGAAAGCATAAAAACACTTTGATTATGCGAAAGCATAAAAACTAACTTTACACAGTAAGTTTCCTTCTCTATGAAAAATGCCCCAGCTAACCCTAAGTTTCAACCATTTAAATGGCATTCCCTGAGAAACCTGAGGTAATTTAAACTGATTCTGACAAAAAAAAAATATATAACTTTTAAAATCTTAAAAATAAAACTCTGACTTGTTACAAGCCTGTAGTAGGATCAGTTCAGAAAATATGTAAGAAGTAATATTTTTTCAGTATTATTTTTTATTAGACCAGCTATACAATTAGAAGAGGTATAAGATAAGTTTTTGGGCACAAAGTGCCCTCTTTGAAGGCCAAAAGCTTGTCCACACCTCTCCCAACTTTGACGTTAGTCCCAAAAGACCCCCTTTTCCTTCTTTTAATACAAGTCGAACATTTTTGCCTGGCAAACTTATACCCTTAAAAAAGCAAAAACCAAAATCTTCAGCAAATAAAGTCAAACATTAATTATAACAGTTATTCATTTATTCAACAATAATATACAGTCTGGATATATCAATCCATTCCAACCAACTTCATTAACAATAATTCAGAATATTGTTTAATACTTTTTCTGTTTGCAAAGGAAGATATTCATTGGAATACAAAAATAAATCTCAAATTTATTTGTCCATTGCATTTTGTTTTGGTACATTTCATTATCAAAGTATTCATATTATTGACAATAACAGATGTTTAGTGACTAATTTATTTTTTAGCTGAGATTATATGTTTATCGTGTTTTACCAAGGGAACAAACCTTAGAAACTGAATTTGATTTATAGCTATGCTAACAGATATGATCCCAAGTTTTTAAAAACCAGAGGTGACACCAATTCAGAGCTTAACATTTGTTCTGAGTCTCATGGCTAGAGACTTACCAAATCTGTGGCAGAAATGGGCTGCACAGCAGCTCCTTTAATCTTG
>NW_017729002.1:741195-745265 GCF_001723915.1 Gavialis gangeticus | reverse complement strand
CTGTCCCGGGGAACCAGGATGGGACTTACCCATGGTGGCAGAAATGGGCTGCACAGCAGCTCCTTTAATCTTGCAGATTCCCCCAGCCAGCCCACAGCCTCCCCCCCCCCACTGATTGACAGAGGAAACCCCCCCTGCTCAATCCTGATCAGCAGGAAAGCAAAAACCATGGTTTTAAAATATGAACCATTTTTTCCTCTCACCACTCATTCCTGATTGGCAGGGAAACTGCAGTTTTAAATATGGCGCTGTTTTTGTCTTCTGCCTCTGACTGACCAAGGAGCTCTTGCAGCCTCACTGCTTGCTGCTGACCATCCAGGAGGCAAAAACAGCACCATACTTAAAACTGCAGTTTTTGTCTCCCCACCAATCAGGACCAAGCAGTGAGCGACAGGGTTCCTCTGCCAATCAGTAGCGGGGATGGGAGAAGCACACAAGGAAATCTGCAAGATTAAAGGAGCCTCCACATAGCCCACTTCTGCTACAAATTCAGTAGGTCTCAACTCATGGCACATGACTCTTCGTCTCTCCTCTTTCTTTCAAATTGTTTTAGCATCTGGGAATTCACAACATAACTAGGGATCTACTCAAATCGTAATTTCACAACTTTTGGACTTTGCATGGAATCACCAGGGAAAAAACCCCCAACTTACTAAAAATAAAATACTGGCTCCCCAGTGGGAGCCAGTTGCAGCTGTAGCCCAGCTGCACAGCCTATGGTGGGACGGAGGAGGGACAGTCAGCACAAAGGGGAGTGGCCAGGATGGCAGCCACCTCTCCACTCTCCCCCACTGATTAGCTGAGAAGGCTGCTTTTCATGTGGCCCTGCCCCCCTCTGCCAATCAGTGGTATGGGGTAGGGCAGCATGAACGGCAGCCCTCTCCACCAATCAGCAATGAGGGGTGGGACCGCATGAAAGGTAGTCGTGTTGTCCAATCAGCGACGAGGAGCAGGGCTGCCACAGCTCCCTGACCAATCAGTGAAGGGGGAAGACTCACTGCAATAAACCTATGAAAATGGAGCTCAGTGCCACACACAGCCTGCAAAACTGCCCATCTGCCGCCTTGATTTAGTTAGGTCCCTAAACATAACCACTGGTTTCTTTTGACAAGCATACTGATAGCTGAAATTAGTATAAAGTTCAGTAAACCTCTTTAAAGGAATCATTCCTAAAATGCATGTTGCTACATCTGCTATTAATTTCTCTTGCCAGATCTCTCTAATTTATTTTTCAGTATCATTAAACATAGTATATAAAGTTTGAATCTAAACAGGAATCTATAAAATTATTTGGTTAACAAACAAAAAATGAAAAAACTTTCTTTCCAATTCTAAACCTTTTTTCAGTAATGCAAGTAATTGTTTCTTCCCATTATACAGTTTCCTTTTGTTATAATACTTTGTATAAGCATGAATTTTTTATAAGACCCAAAAGAAGCCAAGAACCTTACAGGATCTATATAACAGGTTGAAAATATATACTTGAAAAATGTTTGCCAAATGAAAGATAGGATATTTTTCTTCTAGTTCTCTAGAGCAGGGATTGGCAACATTTTTGGGCAGAGTGCCAAAAACACTGGTAGCCTCAATTTGCAAGATGTTGGCATGCCAGAGGCACAAGGCAGGGGAGCTGTGAGGGGCCTGATCCTTGTTGTGGCAGCACAGCCCCACCCCCTTCCCTACCACTCGCCCCAAGGCACACATGCCAAGCAAAATGCCTTCCTGTGCCACGCTCTCACACCCATTCCAGAAGTTGCCTACCCTGATCTAGAGGCTGCAATGATCAACCCATTCATAAGGGCTAAATACAGACAATCTGAATCGATTCAGGTGCAGAGATTAAACTGACTAACAAGTAAACAGATATTCACTTTTGTAGCCACATGCCTGCAGTGACTCAGGCCAAAAGCCAGGGGGGTGCTTGAGTATGGCTCTCTGGCACGTAGCCAGCATGGGCTATGCATTTGCTTCCTCTTCCTGCTGCCTCCCTGAGGTCTCTGGGATTTGCAGTCCACAATCACAGAAGCAAGACTCTGAAGGGTTGCTCATCACTTCCTCTTCCTTCTTCCAGGTGCCGCTGGGGTTTGTAATCCATAGTTGCAGCCAACAGTAATTTTAGCAGGGCAGGGCAGCTCTGTACTCAGGAGAAGCAGGGTTTAAGCCCCCTCTCAGACGAGGTTTGCCTGGTGGGGAGACAGTCCCTTCCTCCCCACCTCCTGCTCCCAAACCCTTCTCTGCTAGAGCAGGCAACACAGGCCAGACCAGGGCTGAAAAGCATGCTGGGATGATGGGGGACTGTGATTAAACTTGAACCAGGAAGGGGTCTGAGACAGAGATTTCATAAACTGGTTTGACCTGTATCAGTTAAGTCTGATACTACATTCACCCAGGTTTATCTTAAACCAGTTTCAGCTATTTTGAACATGGTTTATGTGCACTGAGCTTCTGTTCTGTTACAGGCTTAAACCAGTATCTGATGACTGAAACCCGTTTATGTGTAACTTCTGTTCCTAGGGAAGAAGCTCAATATTGTCCTCAGAGCTGTAGCCAAACACTTTGGCACCTGATGCAGGTCACATGCAGAGCAACCCCTACGTGCTACTATGTAACAATATATTATATGTTACTGTTTCTGTTTTTTTGATAAAAGACACTTGTATGATACAATATGGGAACACCTTAAGTATATACAAATACGTGTATAGCGCAGAACAACATACATCCCCACACGGTTGCTGTAGCCTCTGCATGTCCAGCATTGCACATTAAAAGGGGCAAGAACTTGATGGAAAAAATACAATAAAAAATGTTTATCCCTCCTGCCTCTACCTTCATGACTGCTCTCTGCATCTACATGTAGGCGGTTCCTTCCAGGGCTGGGACAAGCCAGGCATGTTTGCTGCCTGTGAGTTCAGCTGGGCTCAAGCTGGCCTCTTCTCAACATGGGACTGGGGCAGGAACTTGGCCCATTCTGCTGGGAGTTGCAGTGGCAGGGCAGGATGGGAAGCAGTGCTCAGGTGTGTGCTGGGATCAATCCATCCTGCCTCACAGGAAGTGGCCTGTGAGTCCCACTCCTGGCTGAGACTTCAAGTGAAGTGACCAGGAGTGGGAATGGAGGTGGGGGGGCACATAGGGAGAAGGGAAGCTGGGCTCTGTGTGCACCTGCTGCTCTCACTTTCCCTGGCCCCTCTCTGCACAGGGTTCTGTCACTGTCCATATGATTTGGCACCCCCTGTGGGAGGGCATCTGGTGCCAGTGCACTACTAGCACTGCCCTTACTGCAGTACTGGTCTCCCTACATAAGGGACTCCATCAAATATGGTTGATGTTGGTATGGAAGTAAAGACTTGGTACTGGGTGCCATCTCTATATTTTTCTGGATCCCCTAACAAGCAGGAAAATGCAGCTGGTGCTCAATATAGAAGCCCACCTGCTCAGAGAAGTGTTTCTACTAGGGAAACATCTGTACTCATAATGGGTACTGACTGCCAGCTTCTTATTTAAACAAACTTTAATCTTCAATGTGGTAAGTAGGTGTGGCCCTATCTCTGCATATTGCACCATTACAATTTTGATCACTGGTAACATTTAAGCTTGTAGTCTTGTGATTTAATTACAAGGACATCAGATGGGATCTCAACTGCAAACTTTGACACCTGCCTAATTAATGAGAGCCAAAATTTGCTATAAAAGTAAATCATGCTCCAAAATAAATTTGCTTCCCTAAGCATTTCCTAGGGGAGGCTAAGTGGTAGTGGCCAGCTTGGTGAGTAACTATTGTGGTGTTTTTGTATTCTTTATTAAATATTGTTTTATAAATTTGTCCAGTTTTAAAGAAAAAATAGAACCTATCAAAAAACATCAAGTTAGCTGATGTCTAGTCATTGACTATACACCCTACAATTAAGCACTCATTACTAGTTTATTGTCAATCTTAATTTCAAGAGCAACATCTTAACAAAGTTTGAAAAACCCTTCTTATGTGTAAAGGGTAATTAGGGGTGCACCAATAAAGATTTTTTTGGCTGATACTGATGGCTGATTATTAACCAGCCATATCAGCTGATACC
>NW_017729002.1:740054-741176 GCF_001723915.1 Gavialis gangeticus | reverse complement strand
AGCCTGACAGCTTGGAGAGCAGCATCTGGCTGGTAAGTCTGTGGGAGGAAAGGGGCATGTGGGAAGGAAAGAGTGAGGGGGGGCAGATCGAGGCCCCAGTGGTGAGGCAAGGAATGGGGCTGAGGCAGGGCCAGCTTCTGCCTAGTGGGGCAGGGCACAGGACAGAGCTGTGGGAAGCCCATCCGGGGGTGCACAGAGATTGGAGGGGGGTGGCTCCCCACCACAGTGCACAACCCCGGGGGAGATCTGTGCAGGAGGTGAGGGTGGGTTCAGGGCCAGGAGCTGCGCTGGCCTCTTTCCAGCAGAAGGGCTGGGCTGGGCTGGGGCTGTGCTCGGGTTAAGTGGGGGCAGGATGGATGGTGGCGGTGCTGGGAAGTGGATCTATGGGGAATTTTGGGGTGGCTATAGCACGTCCTGTAGCTCCCCCTCCTAGAGCTTCCTGCCCCAACCCCGCCCACCCTGAGTGCAGCTCCAGCCCACCCCACTACTGGGAAGAGGCCAGTGCAGCCCCTGACCCTGAGCCCAGCATGGGTAGCCTGCCTTCACACTTGACACATAACCAGGGGGAACATGCCCCCATGCCTCCCCCAGGGGTGCATGCTGCACTGGGGAGCCTCCCACCCTTCTCACCCTCCCTCCACACCTCCTGAATGAGCTGCCTGTGGCTCCATCCTGCATGCTGTCCCACCCCAGCTGGGCAGCACCTGCCCCTGGCCAAACCCCACTCCCTTCCTCACTGCGGGGGCCTCAATCTGCTCCCCCCACACACCCCTTCACCCCCACAGATTTACCGGCTCGACACTGCTCTCCAAGCTGCCTGGCTGCATTCCTGTCCACATGAATGCTGTGGCTGCACGCATGCACATGGCATTTATCAGTGATATTATCAGCTGCACCCACCAAAAAAAGCCAATTCCAATAATGTCAATTTTCCTTTTATCAGTGCCTATCCAATATGGACCGATATACTGGTACACCTCACAGGTAATAATTATGGTATACTGATGAACTCCTGAAGGTTCCTCAATTATTATACTGCTGCTGTTCTATAGACAAATTAAGAAACCTTGCTAATAACAATAAAAAAAAAAAAAATTAAGCCAAGGAACTGGAAGTATATTA
>NW_017729002.1:716282-740043 GCF_001723915.1 Gavialis gangeticus | reverse complement strand
GCCTCCCCCAGGGGTGCATGCTGCACTGGGGAGCCTCCCACCCTTCTCACCCTCCCTCCACACCTCCTGAATGAGCTGCCTGTGGCTCCATCCTGCATGCTGTCCCACCCCAGCTGGGCAGCACCTGCCCCTGGCCAAACCCCACTCCCTTCCTCACTGCGGGGGCCTCAATCTGCTCCCCCCACACACCCCTTCACCCCCACAGATTTACCGGCTCGACACTGCTCTCCAAGCTGCCTGGCTGCATTCCTGTCCACATGAATGCTGTGGCTGCACGCATGCACATGGCATTTATCAGTGATATTATCAGCTGCACCCACCAAAAAAAGCCAATTCCAATAATGTCAATTTTCCTTTTATCAGTGCCTATCCAATATGGACCGATATACTGGTACACCTCACAGGTAATAATTATGGTATACTGATGAACTCCTGAAGGTTCCTCAATTATTATACTGCTGCTGTTCTATAGACAAATTAAGAAACCTTGCTAATAACAATAAAAAAAAAAAAAATTAAGCCAAGGAACTGGAAGTATATTAATGACTTCCTCAATAGCCAGATAACCCAAAACATTTGATTTTGGGGGTCTTGTATGTTTAACTGTTGGTATAGATTGGGTTACTTAAATGTCATTTATTGCATTAGTGTAACATTAATATTCCTCCAAAAATTAATTACAAAATGTTTCAAATTCTGTATTTTCAGAAAGCAGTAGAATTTAAACTATGGGGGGTTTAAGCCTCCATAAGTAACAGTATCATATTAGTTCCAACTTTTTAAAATGCTGTAGCAGGGCACTAAGGTGTGCCTGCTCCTTCAAGAGCAGAGGCAGCTTAGCTAGGGAGCCCTGAGAGCTAGGCAGGGTTCCACAACTGCAGGTTGCCATGGCAGCAGGCTAATCAGGGTATTAGCTGGCACCTGCACCCGGTCAGGCGACTGGAAGGAAACAGGGCCCTGGGCATATATAATTCCCAGGGCTGGGACTAGCAGGGTGTTAGTTTTCTGTCAGCAGCCATGGGGAGGGAGCTGTTGCAGAAATGCTACTTGGAGATGCTTGGTTGCCTATTCTGCTGCTGGTAAGACTACTGGGCTCTAGGAGCTCTTAAAGTATCTGGGGCTAGGAGGCACACATGGTTGAGGGAGAAGTTCGTCTTCTTAAAGGGGCAGAGTGTGATCTCCAATGTTACTGTTGTTGTTATGATATAGCCCAGGGGCTTGTATTTTTTATTTGAATCTGGTGGACCACAATGAGGCTATCTGAGGAGAAGAAGGCCTCATTAGGTTTGCAAGGAGCCTGGCGCCAGTGAGGGCACAGCAACAGGGTTGCAGGGTGTCCAGTGCCAGTGAGGGCACTGCTACAGGGGGTGGAGAGATCCTGGCACCACAGGGCACCAAGGGCTCAGTGACAATACAGGGCTGAGCTAGACTGCAGCCTTATCAAGAGACAATGGTTATATATAATCAGTGAGGCATGGGGTGTGGTAAAGGGATGGTTTTAGAGCCATGCTTCTAGCCCATAAGGCTTAGGGTGTCTCGAGAAGCACTGACTTTGAGTGACACCCGGCAAGGGATCCAAGATCAGCAGGATCTAGTGGGGTTCAGCAGGACCATAACCACACAAACTCTGGGCAGCCTCCCAACTTCTTATTTCAACAACAAGATGTGGCAGGAGAGATTTAAAAGGTGCCCGCAGGATGGAGCAGGCATGGTCACAGAGCCCCAAGATCATCACAGCTATCACTAGGGACCCCACGCCATGACAGTTAGTCATAGGAATTCCAGAAAAAAGGAAAAATACTGCAAACAACATGGTAACACAACTCCGGTAACAGTGCCAGATTGTAAGCGCAACTGTATTCACACTACACTTAATGTAGATTGTTGTGTAAAAAGGACCAGTCTTTTGTGTTACACTAATGTCCATTTTCTTCAGGGGGATGATATTTTTAAAAGAATATTACCAAAGAGGAGGAAAACAAAAATTACTTTTTAATTATATCATTAACCCTTATCAGTAGATACCTACTGAATTCACAGAAGAAGTAGAGTGCGTGGTGGCTCCTTTGAGCTTGCATCTTTCACCATGTACACCTCGCCCCTTGCCCCACCAATTCACTGCTTAGTGAAGGACCCTGCTACTCCCTCCTGATCAGCAGGGAAGCTAAAACTATGGTTTTAAACATGGCCCTGTTTTTGCCTCCCTGTCAGCAAACTGCAGGGCCATCCAGGGCCCCTCAGCCAATCAGTGGCAGAAGGCAAAAACAGAGCCATATTTAAAACTGCAGTTTTTGCCTCCCTGCTGGTCAGGAGTGAGCCACAAGCAGAGTCCTCCATCATTCAGCAGAGCTGGGGGTATGGGGTAACCTGCAAGATTGAAGTGTAGTGCACGGTGGCTCCTTTAACCATGAATTCAGTAGGTCTCTACCTATTAGCCTTCTAATGGGGATTTTTGTCAGCTACAGTTTCTAACAGACAATTGGACTAAAAAATATATTTCAAGAATAAAATAAGCTCCCAAAGTATCCTTAGTTCAAGCATTAATCTGAATCTCTTCAAACCCAAGATTACCTCAAAACAAGACAAAGCTTCTGAAGCTACTTTCATTATTTCCAATTATGAACTACACAACTGATGATTCACTTATTGGAGATGATATAAGAACGGTGAACGAGAGGATTTTATTGGTTGTCCAAAAGACAAAATTTTGCATAATCACCATTTACTACAAACTTACATTTCGAAATCTGACAAACTCTGGTCTTCAGATGTTTGACTCAAATCTCCAGGGACCTGCCATAACAAAAAGAAAAACAACCACAGTTACTATGCTTTCTATAAGTGAGGTTAGATACTATATGGAAATTACTACATTTAGTTTTTAGCATGCAACTGAAAAGCTGTTATTGTAAAACAATAAAAGAAAAAAAAAAGACGGTATTAAGGTAACATAATGCAAACATTCCTTCATTGTGCATCTGCAGTTTCATCAAACCAACTGCTAATTCCATTTTGTACAAGTACACAACTGTTGAGACAAAGAATTAACTAAAATCCCAGACCAAAGGAAAAACATGACCTCAAACAAAGTGCAAAGTATATGTCAACACCTGTTAGAAGAGATGAAGGATTAAAACCTGGTGAATGTCTTTGTTATACCAAAAAGAAGTCCTTTTCAATACAAAAAGAACACATGATCATTTCCTTCTATCTTAGCTCTTACAAAAAATTAATGTGTGTGTGCAGCTCTCTTTTGGGAGAGGGTGAGATTTAAGGAGAGAACCACAGAATTTGTATTTACTGAACAAGCGATACTTGTGAGATAAGAGAAATGAAAGAAACATTTAGAGTTGAATCACTGACGGACCAAATAGGATTTTTCTACTTCATTGTGAAATCAGTTGAACTTGCTGTTCCTCAGCCTTATGTACGGTGCAGAATCATAATCCGGTGGAATGGGTAGTTTCTGTTGAAGAAGGGGGATGCAAGATGCTGAGATTTCAGCACACAATGTCTGTACCTACCATACATGAGATAAGTACGACTATACAGGGCAAAACTCTTCTGCCCCCCTCTCCCTGCCACCAACACCATACTACACCAATTGCATACTACTGCTAGCAGCTACTCTGTGGCATATCCAAGGGTTTCAATCTTGCTGAGGACTGTTGTGGATGTCAATGTACCTGCACGACTAAATTCTGATTTTTTTCAGTTTGTTTTTTTTACCAAAAATACCTAAAAATTGCATACTTTATATAAGTAAAAACATTTCTGAAGTCGCAGAGTGATTCACTCAAAAAGTAGGAAATTCCTAATTAATGTTACCAGTCAATGTTGATCCAAGCTCCTACTGTGTTTGCATTATGACAGTCTTTAATTATATGATCTCACACTACTTTTCCACAGGATCCCTGCATCATTTGGTAGACAGAATGGAGAATTAATGAGCAAAACAATGTTTATCAAACACCATTCAAACCCTGTTCTGAAGACAGAACAATTTATTTTTTCATGAGCTTTTCTATTATTATTTATATTATCATAGCACTTAGATGCTGTAATCAAGGGACCCCATTGTGCTATGTGCTGTAAAAACAGAAAACAAAAGGATGGCCTCAATGTATCACTCATCCAAAAAAATCTTTAATATGAAAGGATGACTGTTACTTTCTGCAAGCCTGAGTTTCTGTTGCTCTTTTCTTTTGTATTGTCTAGACTGAGTCTATGTTCCTGTTTTAAATGAAGTCAATAGAGGGGCTGTTAACTCAAGTTGACTAACACAGCTGTACTCTAGAAACACTCCAAAAAGTTTGTTTCACCTTATCTTGGGCTTTGGAATAAATTACTGCAGAGTGCCTAGAGAAATATCTATAATGCTGCTCATTAGCTTCAGTTACCTGGCTGTCAGTTAAGCAGTGTTTCAGGCAACGCTTAAATACTACTAATTAAGGACCAGAGTCCATTACTTTAACTCATACTGGGGGCTGAGCACAGTTCCATATGAGTAAGAGTGACAAAATCTAATGCTGAATTCATATGAAACATATGCTGTGATATTTTCCTATCATCCCTGAATGAAATCCTTAATGAATCATTAGGGTTGTACTACCTCATAAATCAGTTGGTTTTGATTTCCTTTTCAGAAATGATTATCACCTTAATAAAATAACTTGAATCCTTCATTTCCATGAAAAGTAACCGCATTTAAGACATGCCATAATTTCTTGCATGCAACATGCCCTGGCATAAGATACATACCTTGTTTCTGAAAGGTAAAATGAAAAGAAAGCTCTTTCTTTGTTATAAGTAACTGAGCCGCATCAGCAAGAGAGCCAAGACTCCTCACTGATCTATTCCCCTGAAGCACATGCAGTTATTTGCACTTTTACCCAGCAGAAGATAAAGCAACAGAAACTGCCACTAATGTACTTCCTTGCTTACAATTCACACCCCAATTTTCAGCAATTGTTTGGTTTTTTTGGGGGGGAAGTATGTTGTATATGAAAAAATACAGTATTTGAACCCTGCAATGCTAGTATGAGCAATGACATGAGACAGTTCAATGACCTTTGTAGTAAAAATACGTCAACAATATCTATTTACTGCAAGATTATAGAAAATCACTTGCAAGAAACCAGTAAATGGGAGCTATTGTTCAGTGTCTTGATGTACAGTCAGAGCAACATGCCATTCCTGGGGTAACTGCACACCAGTCTAGATGCAAAACAATTTGCAAGCTTTTTATATAAGCATGTTATCCCAAGATTTTTCCAAGGCTAAAAATACATTTTGTTTTAACACCAGAATTAAGAATGGCATTAATTGCCTGTCAAATCTGAATATTAAAATATGCTAATATAATCAGAAAATATTATTGGAAATATTCTGTTAATACTTTAAAAAAAATCAAAGTTTGATATGGTCTCAAAAAACAAAAGAGAAATACAAAACAAAACAAAAATCGACAGCATTCCTCCTGCAGCAGGAAGCTTTGCAATTTGCCTCATCTCTAAAGAGAACCAATTTGTCCCAGTCTATCAGTAGGCAGCATTTCAGTATTTACAGATCTAAAAACATGTGGCTGGACAAAAGCTTTTTAATAGCTAGCTATTCAAAACAGTAGCTAAAGTAAACATGGCACTTTTTGTGTCAAGTTTCAAATGATTTTTGTAAAACCATCAATATTTTAGGGTTATCGTGGAATCATTAAATTTGGGGTTGGAAGGGACCTCAGGAGGTCATCCAGTCCAACCCCCTGCTCAAAGCAGGACCATCCCCAACTAGATCATCCCAGCCACGGTTTTGTCTAGCCGGGTCTTAAAAACCTCTAAGGATGGAGATTGTATCACCTGTCTGCATAACCTGTTCCAGTGCTTTATTACCTCCTTACCTCCTAGTGAGGTTTTTCCTAATATCTAAACAAAACTTCCCTTGCTGCAACTTGAGATCATTGCTCCTGGTTCTGTCATCTATCACCACTGAGAACAAGTCTAGCTCTATCCTCTTTTGAACCATCTCTCAGGTAGTTGAAGCCTGCTATTAAAGCACATCTCAGTTTTCTTTTCTCCAAACTAAATAAGCCCAGTTCCCTCAGCCTCTCCTCAGAAGTTAGGTGCCTCAGCCCCCAAACCATTTGTGTTGCCCTCTATTGGACTTTCTCCGATTTATCTACATACTTTCTGTAGCTGGGGACCCAAAACTGGACACAGTACTCCAGATATGGCTTCACCAGTGCTAAAGAAAGGGGAAGAATCACTTCCCTTGATATGCTGGCAACACTTTTACTAATGCAGCCCAGAATGCTGTTAGCCATCTTGGCAACAAAGACACACTGCTGGTTCATAATCAACTTATTGTCCACTATAACCCCTCAGGTCCTTTTCTGCAGAGCTGCTGCATAGCCAGTCAGTCCCCAGACTGTAGGGGCATATGGGATTGTTCCATCCTCAGTGCAGGATTTTGCACTTGTCTTTCTTGAGCCTCGTGAGATTTCTTTTGATCTAATTTATCTAGGTCCCCCTGAATTCTAGCCCTACCCTCCAGTGTATCTGCTACTCCCCCCAGCTTGACATCATCTGCAAACTTGCTGAGGGTGCACTCCATCCCATCTTCCACATCGTTAATGGAGATATTGAACAAAACTGGTCCCAGGACCAACCCTTGGGGCACTCCACTTGAGACTGGCTGCCAACTAGACACTGAGCCATTGACTACTACCCTCTGAACCTGATGATCCAGCCAGTTTCCTATCCACCTTACATATACCCACCATATCCAAGGCCTTGCTAAAGTCTAGGTATATCACATCCACCATTCTTCCTGTATCCACAGAACCGGACACCTCATCACAAGAGGCAATTAGGTTGGTCAGGCATGACTTGCCCTTGGTGAATCCATGCTGACTGCCCTAATCACCTTTTCCTCCACGTGCTTAGAAATTGATTTCTTGAGGACCTGCTCCATGATTTTTCCAATTACTGAGGTGAGACTAATTCCTTGGATACTCCTTCTTCTCACTCTTAAAGACAGGCACTATATTTGCCCTGTTCCAGTCATCCAGGGCCTCTCCTGATTGCCATGAGTTTTCAAAGTTGATGGCCATTGGCTCTGCAATTACATCAGCCAACTCCCTCAGCACCCTCGGGTGAAACCCATCCAGGCCTATAGACTTGTACATGTCCAGCTTTTCTAAATAGTCCCTAACCTGTTCTTTCATCAGTGTCAACAGCTGACCTCCTCCCCAAACTGTGCTGCCAGATGCAGTAGTCTGGGAGCTGACCTTGCCTGTGAAGACTGAGGTGAAAAAGGCATTGAGCACTTCAGCCTTTTATGCATCATTTGTCACTAGCTTGCTTCCCCGATTCAGTAAGGGACTTGCATTTTCTCTGATCCACCTCTTGTTGCCAACATAATTGCAGAAACCCTTCTTGTTACTCTTCACTTCCCTTGCTAGCTGTAACTCCAGTTGCGCTTTGGCCATTCTGATTTCATTCCTACTTGCCCAAGCAATACTCTTGTACTCCTCCCTAGTTGTTTGTCCAAGTTTCCACTTCTTATAGCTTACTTGCTGTGTTTTAGCTTGCTAAAAAATTCCCTGCTAAGCCAAGCTGGTCTTCTGACATGCCGCTTGTCTTTCTGCACCTCAGGATGATTTGTTTCTGGTACTGAGCTACAGGTAACTTTGCCTTTTTAAAAGTCACTTATATTCTTTATTTATTACTTATCATTTAAACCTTTTAAATAAGTAATATCCATTTTCAGTTTTATATTGCTTAAATAACTATGTAACTTAGCCTTAGGTAAAACTGCATTTTATTTTACCTATGTGTGAAAGCCATCCTGTTACTTTTTGCCTATTGTGTGAATGTGGCGTACATGTGATAAGAGAGTTTAACTGCCAAAAGGTTACAGTAACCTCCCGTTGACACAGCCAGAGATCTGCCTAATTCAACAGCTAAAGATCACAGAATGTAAAGCAAGAACAAATCGCCCAATACCAACAAAAATATTTCATTATCTCAACGCTGCAAAAAAGAAGAAAAACAAGTCCAAAAAAGGAAGGATCGATCCCGCACCAAACATAAGGATAGCTAACACACTGTGACACAGCAAAGATCGTAAACATACATGGAAAACAGCTACCATAAAATATGGGTGAGAATGAAAAGACTTTGGGTGTGTTCTGTACACAATGAAGCATCAGTACACGTCCAATAGAAGCTCCACTCCCTCTTCCTCGTGTCAATTCGGCTGGCTACCACATTGACTCAAGCAATTCAGACTGGTAAGATTTTAGCATGGGCAGAACTCTGGGAATGTGCGTGCGTGTGTGTGTGTGTGTAATGATTTAAGATCTTTATATTTTCAATAAGGAAATCATCTTTTAATCTTTTTGTATTCCCAATAAACATGGCATTTTGCGTTATCCCCTGAAAAAGATCTGGCTTGCTTTTCTAGTACACAATATATGCTTTAAGCATATAATACTGCACCCTCAGTGAGGTTTCTTTAAAGTACAGCCAGCTCCTCCTGTACGTCTTTCCCCACCTCAAACAGGCCTCCCAGGGGATCCTGCCCATGAGTGAGTCAAAGCCTGCTTTTCTGAAGTCTAGGGTCCTTACTCTGCTGCTCTCTTTCCTTCCTTCCTTTTCTCAGGATCTCAAACTCAGACATTTCATGGTCACTGTTGCCCCAGTTGCCATCAACTTCTACATTTGCCAATAGTTCTTCCCTGTTTGTGAGCTGCAGATCAACAATGTCACAGCCCCTAGTTGGCCTCTCCAACACTTGCACCAGGTAGTTGTCCCCAACACTCTCCAAAAAATTTCCAGGATTGTCTATGCACTGCTGTTTTCACCTTCCAGGAAATGTTAGGGTGACTGAAGCGCCTTATGAGAACCAGGGCCTGTAAGCAAAAAAACTTCTACTACTTGCTTGAAGGAAGTCTCATCCACCTCTGCCTCCTGGTCTGGTGGTCTGTAGAAGACACTCACAATATCATCCTTGGTGCTCTCCCCTCTGAACCAAACCCAGAGACTTTCAACAGGCCTATCTCCAGTTTCATACTGAAGTGCTGAGCAATCGCACAACTCTTTTATGTAAAAAGCAATTCCTTCTCCTCTTCTCCCCTTCCTGTCCTTCCTGAAGAGTTTATAACTATCCATGACAGTGCTCCAGTCGTGCAAGATATCCGAACAAGTCATTGTTATTCCAATCATGTCATAGTTCTGTGAATGTGAAAGGACTTTCAGTTTTTCCTGTTTGTTTCCCAGGATCCATGCATTTGTGTACAGATACCTGAAGTAACTAGTCAATTTCCCTACTTTCTCAGGAAGAATGAGAACACTTTCTCCGCTACCCCTTCCTACTTGGGCTTCTTCCAGGTAACCTACTTCCCCACTTATCTCAGGGTTTTGGTCTCTGTCCCCTGGTGAACCTAGTTTAAAGCCCTCCTCACTAGGTTAGCGAGCCTGTCTGCAAAGATGCTGTTCCCTATCTTTGTCAGGTGGATCCTGTCTCTTCCTAGGAATCCTTCCTCTTGGAACAACATCCCATTGTTCAAGAAGCCAAAGCCCTGCTGACAACACCATCTGCACAGCCATGCAATGATCCGCAGGATGCACACACTCCTGCTCGGGCCCTTCCCCTTGACTGGAAGGACTGAGAACAGCACCTGAGCCCCCTGTCCCCTTCTGCCTTCTTCCCAGAGTCCTGCAGTCAATTTTGATCTGCTCAGGGTCTCCCCTGGCAGTATAATTGGTGCCCACATGGATGAGCAGCACAGGGTAGCAGTCAGATGGCCGGCTGAGTCTCAGTAATCCTTCCATAACATCTCAGAAGGATTGCCCCATTGATATTCAGTGCCCCTCCCAAAGCTCTTTAAATGTTTTTCAAAAACATTTGATGCTTAAACCGCTTTTTAACATATATTTTTAAATTCATTCTCTGAGCTGGAAACAGTAGCATTTGATGTTTTAATTGCTTCAAAGATTAAATATATATTTATGTTTATTTTATAAAATGCAACATTGAAAATATATGACAACACTCATGCTTTTAAAATTGCTATTATTTAACTTTTATTGTGGAATCTTCTCCTATATTGTATTCATGCACCATTAAGTAACTGATGAGGACTCTTTAAGAGAAGCACACAAAAAGACACTAAGATACTACTACTAAGTAACTCTGTGCATCTCCTGGAATGAGCTACTGAGTGTATACTGTGTATGAAAAACCTGTTAAAACAAACCTGCATGTTAACTCTGTTTTCTGTGGGTTTCCATTGCTCTGAAAAGTGTAAGTCAAGACAAATCAACTAAACAACCCAAAGTGAAGACCCAAAATGTGACAGAAGACTTGCTGCTTCTCCCATTTACTTTACTACACAAGGGGTGGAATAACATCCTGGGCTCAAAATTCCCTATATGGGTAGGCACTGGAAATTCAAATTTCCTTTCATACTGTCTGCCTATATGTTTTTATCATTAAAGATATTCTTCTACTGCCTCCTCTGCAGAAACTTCCAACAAGTACAACTATTACAACAATGCCTCTTATGTCGATATCTGCCCAATATGAACACTGGCAATTACATGATAAAAATACTGAGCAGTTCTACACTGTGCAGGAATCAAAGCTGATGAACTAAAAATAAAGGTTCTTATAGCTTCATTTATCTCTTGGGCTCTATAGATTTGCCCTGGCATTTCCAACGGAACAGAGAGACCAATCAAATCCTCTCTGTTGTACCAGAGGTTTGCAAAGACCAGCTCCAAAAGAAGACAGATGTATTGAACTGTGCTAATAGGGTACAGGAGGATAATAAAATAATAGACGTAACCCAAAAGAATAATCACAAAAATAAGGAGTTTTACCCTGCTGATTTCTCGAAAGTGACAAAGAATTTGCTGCAATTCTGCCTATCACATGCTGATCAGGTGAATGTGCATGTCAATCACCCATGATTTTCCAGCGTTATTCTGCATTGTCAATGCAAATCTTCAGAAAAATATGGCCATAGATGCATAATCTATACTAAGTATAGAATTCCTTTCACAGCATTTAAGAACCTCAAAGAAACGGAGGGAAAATCCATGCGAAATGTTGGTTGGTACAAGAAAGGAGTGAGAGGAAAAGATTTACATTAAGAAACCTGAAAATTACTGCAGTCTACCCTATGGTTCCACACCACAATCTCAAAAAGTGCCTACATCAGATCCTCAATAAAGCAAAGTAACAATCAGTTTTCCAAGGAAAACCTATTGTATATACTTTCCTACATCTGAAGTTGCAGACAGCTGCTTTTTCTAGATAGTAAGTTTTTAATATCTCCTTTGCAACATGCCATAGGCAATATTTCCAATGTGTACGCATGATTCCTTCATCATTTGGTACCAGCATCTCTGAAAGTAATTCCTTGTAGTAAACTAGCTGAGTCAATAAGATTCAATAAGAATTTTTTTTACTCAGAAAAAACTTAGGAAATCAATTTGCTTCGTTCAAACTTTTCAAACAGCTAACTAAGTTCTGGTCATTAAAAACCCACATATACACAAATGGGAAACAATCTTATTTCAGTAATAATTAAATGTGCAATGTAATTTTTTCCTCCATATACTTCTTTAAATGTGTTAACTTACTATCAGTGTCAATGCTATATTATTTTCAGTTGAACTGAATGACTCAAGTCAATTAAAATGTACCTGCCAGTTTTTATCATTAATCAAAACAGATGCTTCTCTAATAGAATAGTTTTATTAAACTAGGCCAGGGGTTACCAAGATACAGTCATGTCATATGGTCCACAGGGCTCTCAACTGGTCCAGAAATTTGGCAGAGTGGCAAGCAGGGACAGTGTTAATTGCCATGGCTCTTGCAATTAATAGCAATTAACAATAACGCTTGTGCTCACACCACATTTCCAGATCTGTGAAGAGCCCATCAGGCTTGCTCCAGAGCATGGAGCTGCATCATTTAGTCAGCTGGGAAGGAAATTTGATAGTGGAAGGAGTGGCAGCTACCACAGTTTCAGGAGCTGCTACAATTAAAGCTGCGGAATTCCAGCCCTGAGGCCCAGGTGCCATTCCCATGGTCTGGACCTGCACTGTGGATCCATCCCATGGAGCCAAATGAATCAGACACAACTGAACTAGGCAGTTCAGGCTCTGCTAAGAGTTAGAATTCAGGTCATCCATTTAAATTTAGAGTCCAGATGGCTGTAAAATGGAGAAAACAGGAATAATAATTTAGACCTTAACAAGTTCTTCCCAAAAAATTAAAGTATTCAAGGTATCTGAATACTACAAATAGAAAAGTAGTAATCATCTTAAACTGAAATATAACACAGATAAAGGCAGAAACATTTTAAAGCAAAATAATAAGCTAATTCGGGTTAAAAAACAAAAAATTACAGAACAGGTAGGAAGCGTGTTTACTGGTCACTGCAAAAGATGAGTACTTTTATTCCACACTTTGACTGTGATCCTGAGCAAGCTACTTAACATTCCCCTATATATTTACCTGCATTTTACATTGTAAAAGTGTGGTTAACACCACCTACTTCACAGCAAAATAGCACTTCTTATCAATATAGAATTGAGTCACTCAAGTGGAAGTGCAACTGCAAATTCTTTGCTTTTCAGAGAGCTGCCCTCTGAGCAAAAGTAGCTGTTGCATTATTCTAGTCCAAGAAACGTTTGATCTGCTCTGTCCTCAGATCTATACCAAAGTTTTCACCACCCATTTTCACTCCATATGGAAGAATTTAAAAGGCTTCCTCATCTTAATTGTGTTGGGGGAAAAAGAAAGAAGAAAAACTACTGACTAAAAAAAGGGAAGGAAAGTGAATTTTATACAATCAAGGTAAAGAAAAAGAAAACAACTCTCTTCTACAAGTAACTATGCTATCCAGCAGTTTCAAGATATATCTGGCAACTTGTAGTATCCATAGAGAGGATTCTGCTAATTTTAAATGGAGTTTTTATGATAGGAGGGACAGGTGGGACAAGCCTGAAAAGGAACCAAAAAGCTATTCACATAAGACCATTCTTCATCCTGTTATGAAAGAATATGATGTTTTATAAAACTTTATAACAGATTGTCTGGAGTGGCTTATCACCCAACTGGACAAATAGCAGCAAATTTGACGTCATGGTTTATTATGGATTAACACTAATTTAACCAACAATGGCATTGGCCTAACATTTCTTCCTCAAATAAGCTGCAACTGATCTGTCAAAAAGTTACTACAGTCTTCAAAATGACAGTCTGGGGGAAAAAATTAGGCATTTTAAAATATTCAACTAATGATGCAACCTGACTTGTCCAGTTAAGTTAAATTTCAAAGTAAATATCTAAAACTTAATCTTAAAATCCGTTTTGTGTGAAACGTTGAGATTGTCAGGTATAAAAGGTGCTAGATTTTAAAATACTCCACTGCACTCTGTTTTGTATTAAAGGAATGATTCTTTGTTCGTTAAGGTATTAGTTTTATTCTGAAGGTTGATTCAGTGTTTAATAAAATATTGTAAATGATTAATATTTCATTTCAATTGATCCAAAGGTCTGGAATAAGGCATGAAAATATGAAAAATAAGGATAAAGTTTCTAACCAATTTAAGCTTAAATCCCTGCAGCTGTCTTAGCCCAATAATGTTGATTTTTAAGGAGGAGTTGTTTTGTTTTTTTTTAAGATGAGAAGTCTTATAGATCTCATCCTACTTACTCTTCGACAATACTCGTATTGCCTTCACTGAGATAGTTAGATGAAATGAACAGTACTTGAACACTGCATGACTGCTTTCAGTTCAAACAAATGATGAAAAAAGAAAGGTGCGCGTTTCCTTTTATAAAATTTTGGAAGCCTCCAGACAGGTAAGTAAGCTCCAAAAATCTGAAGCCCTAAAATTAAAATAGGGATGTGCCACAGAAAGGATAAGATATTGCCAGCTGAATTCACCAAATTTCCAAATATTAAATCACAGCAACATTTTAAAAAGTATCTCTCTTCTTGCTCCCTTGTTCAGCCAACACAAACCTCAGATTAATCTTCTTTTTCAAATGTGAAAGTCTAAGGAAAAGCAATAGCTGAAGGAAAACCTAAGTAGCAGGAATTTAACAAGGGCAGTTCAATTTCTTCAAATCCTAGAAGCACCAAACATCAAAGTAAAAGAAGCAAATGTCTGAAAGCAGTTTTGGCAGCATCTCTACAACAAAGTATCAGCAGCTTACAACATCTCAAAACTCTTGCTCAGCTCAGCAGCAAGAGTCTCCTCCCCAATTTCATTTGTTAAACTGTTTTGAAAGAAATAACTCCCACTCAGCTGTTTATTCATCCACAGATATCAGCAGTGTAATTTGTCTCTCTGGAAGGTATCCTTGTAACAGCATTCATGATACTAAGAAATATTTAAAAGTCTCAAACACCCAGAAAACCTCAAGCTCTGTATTTCTACCCCTCATTATGCAGAAGAGCCAAAATACCTGTATATAGGTTTCCAAGTTCTTTCCTGCAAAGCTACTCTATTTTTTCTCTCTATAAAAGATTTGCTTGCATAAGAGGAAGTAAGGGTCCTCCTTCTTTAGTTCGAGAAGTTCAATTTTCCATATCAGTCATTCCAAAAAAAATGAGTAACAGTATAACAAATGTATCAGCAAAATTTGGCCTGACCCCTCTCATTTCTGCAACATACAATGCACAAATACAACATACATAGATTATTGCTCATCATAGCACAATCTAGCCAAGCTACCCTCCTTAAAGAATGGGATCCGATAAAGTACAATAAAGTCTGATTTTTTTCTGCCTTCATGAAAAAACTGTTTCCCACTCAGACTGCAAGTCTGAAACTGAAAGCCTCGCTTCAAAAAGACAAAACTTTGGAATAAACCTGCTACTAAAAAGGCCTAGAAAAGTAGTAGATAGTGTTGACTGAGGCAGCACAGAAAGACCAGAGTCATGGAAATGGGATATATGATGGCAAGTATGAAGTAAGAAGAGATCAGTAAGAATACTCTCTAATCTGGGACTGCATATATAGCCACATGATGGGAGCAGAGAATTCACTCAAAGGAACGTAGAACCCTAGCATGTAGGAGGGGGTAAAACTGAGAGTCTAAGTAGGGGGAAGTGTGACATACAGCTCAGTAGTTGACGGTAAAGCCATTTAAGACACTGCCAAAAAAGCCCACACCCTTTATGCTCCAAGGGGCCTCAAAAAAAACTCTGTAGTCTTCTTAACTGATATGACACCCTCTTTTAGGATAATGGCATAAACACATTCCATATATAAAAATGCCATGCATAAAGAAATCCTAGAAAGAAGTTATCAAGTTTCCTACACACTGCATTAACCTGATTTCTAGTTTCCTTTCTGGTCCTTGCGATTTTGAGAAATTCATACTAGCCTCTAACACAGTAATATCTTTTATTTCAATGTCCTATCATATAATCCAATTATTTTTATTTATCACTCCATGTCTGAAATAGCTTTTCCTTTATATTCTTTCTAGAATTCCTTAGCTTACCATTGAAAAATTAACTCCCTTGAGGAACATTACAAAGTATTTTCAGAATATTTTTAATATAGATCTCTAAACATTTGCCAAGAACATATACACATCTTGCTGTTGGAAAACTTTCCAATCACATTCATTAAAAAGATAGCATTCTACTTGCTTCTGGGTCATGCATGTGACAAACCAGGATAACGCTTGACCTGTGGTGTTAGTGATGACAGCACTGTGCTGGGAAGTTAGAAAGATACAAGTTCAAACCCCTTCTGAGCAATGGCACCTGGAACCTGAGTCTCCAGCTTCCCAGCTGAGTTCAGTTACTAGAGAGAGCCCTCTTCCTCCTCCTGAGTCTAACCTACTTTTGGGCTGTCTACATTTTAGGCACCAATTTTAGTCTGCATCACCAATGGGTACATGCACACAGGCAACCAGTGCATAATCTACTGAACATGCTTATTCTACATGCATAATGCATGTGTTCATACACTCATCCCCACTGCTGGAAAACAGAACCCTACCCGCATGTAAATACCAAAAATGCTATGTCAATGATTAAAAAACCACCACTGAGACAACCCAAGAAAAGAGAATTCCACCCTATATTTTCAATATAAAAATCTCAATAGAAAAAACTATTTTTAAAAGTGTATGAGGTATCAGGTCAAATGCTAATGTCATTCTGTCAGTTTTTTCAATTTGTTGCAACTAACAGCAAAGAATCAAACATGTTATAAAACATCAAAGTTCAGTAATTCTTGACACGTGTATTTTAACCCTTAAAACCCTTAAAACACTTAAACGTACTACTTTAAATTCGCTTATTTTCAGAATCAGCCAATGGTGAAGTTATATAAACACTTACCGGCCCTCTCAAATCAATGAGTTCCTGTCTCATTTGGGACACAAGAGCTTCTTTAGCCATCAGAGCACGGTGAAGTCTCTCATTGAATTCTATAAGCTCCCCATGCATTTCTGCCACCTGAAAGACATAGAACCAAAATTTCAGGTGAAGAGAACAGAATTTCCAAGGTGAAGATACTTCACTCTGAACTGAAAAAGATCAGCAATATAGTTAATGTCCATGGTATTATAAAGTAAAAAATATGAGAGATTTGCATGTTTCCCGGACCATCATGGTTGCATCACTCCAACACTACCAAAGTAAAGAACACATACTTTCCAGTTAATGAACAGTATTGTCAATGCAATAGTTTGGATAGTGATATTGCACTGTTACAATGAATACACTTAATTTGACTCATGCTATATTGCTTTCCCAACAGAAGAGCACTCAGAAGTAATGGACTAACAACACTATTTGAATTAAGAATGGTGCAGACAGGTAACCTACATACAGCTCTGCCAATAGTACACCACATCAGACTTCTCTCCCCCAGTGGAACCCTCATTTGATATCCTCATTAACAAAACCCTTTTGGAGAATACATGCCAAAAAATCATTCAGATAGCTGAAATAATTTGGACGAAGGACTCCACAACATCTTGGGGAGAATTATACCCACTAACACACAAAGCAAAATAAATCATACCAAGCTTAACAGTCATATATATAATGCAGAAATACCTAAGAGAAAATAGCTTGTTATAGAATACTAACTGTTACAAATTAGAAAATAAACTGCTGTCCAGTTAATAGAGCATTTCCTTAATGGAAGAGGGATTGTATCTTGCTCTCATATCATAGTTCAGCAAAAACTGTTAAAGCATCCCAAATTATGTATTGTTCAAATTCTAGAATTTTACACCTACCAAGTTATTTTGATACATAATTTTAAAAGCTATTTTTAAGTCAGAACTTTGTAGAGGTCTACACTAGGGATCAGCAAGCTACAGCTCCCAGGCAGGTTCTGGCTGGCAAAGAGGCTGGATTCAGCCCCAGAGGCTGCATCCACACGTGGTATGGACATTTGGTTCCTTGAGGACAACTAGCAGCGGCACACCTTGCACTGCTGCTAATTGTCCCTGGGGAACACCTGTGCCACACATGCTCTGGTGCACAGCAAGTTACCCTGGGAAGGTAGGCACTGGGCTGGCCCCTGCAGCCTCACCTGGGCTCCTGGAGCTGCAGCAGCAGCGATTCTGCCATGCAGAGCCTGGCCGGCAGCTGCAACACAGGTCCAGGTAGCTCGGCTCTGCTTTCGAGTGGCAAGCACTGTCCCCCACGTGCACTGCTCTGTTTTTTTTCTCTGCAGGCTTTTCTGACCCCTGCAGAGAAAAACTGAACACATGCTGCATTACCACATACCACACGGCCATGCTTGTCTGGAAGTGGCCAGAAAGTCTGACCAACTCTGGGGTGGCATTGGTGATAGGGAGGCATGGGTGGGTGTGGCAAGGCACTGTTGGTGCCTGCCACTTCAAGGGCTGGAGCTGACAACAGCCAGGTGCTTGATTGCAAAGACCACTTTGAGATCCAGGCTATATAGGGGAAGTAGCAGTTTGCTGCTGCCCCACCAGGAGAGAGACATCAGCTGGCAGAGCTGAGGCCAAGAACACCGTGCAGGTCTATGGGCTGGGGCTATGGGAATAGAGGAGGCTCATGGTCCTGGGCATGACCTAAAACTGCACCCTGCCAAGGTAGGGAGGCCTGGTGGGGCTGCTGATGGCACAGCAGCCCTATGAAATGCCAGGACCACAAATGTCCCTGGTGAAAGGTGGGTAGGGGGCACCTAATAACCTCCAGCCCCCACACAGTCCTAGTTGGTTGTGAGTGGGATACTCAAACTTATCCTCATCTCTTCTTTATACTTTCCTGCCATGACTGAGATGGAGGGGAAAAAAAGGGCGGTTACTGTTTTACTGTTGTTCCTGGAATGCCACCCTGATGCCAACTGCTCACAGTGTAAGTTTTATTTCCAGCTTCAGTGATAACAACATCCTTGCCAAATACTTCATTGGTGAAGGTGATCAGTATTACAATCAGGAAATACTCCATCTTGGTACTTAATTAGCGGCGAAGAATCCTCATTATCTCATTAGCAGCATACACTCCCCGCGTTCCTCACTCTCCGTGAGTGCACGATCTGGGAAGTAATCTTCTAGCTACTCCCTCTCATAATCTGTTCCCTGCTTCCAGTTTCCACTATCTGCCTGGGCTCTAGCCTTGGGGATAACCCCAATCTCCTCTTTTACTCACTGAGGAGCACGGTCCCATCTTCTTAGGAGTCCCAGCAGATCTGCCACCTGGCGTTTCTGTCTTCTCCCACACTCACCAGCACAGTCAAGTTCACAGGTGAGACAACCCCCTTTGCTGCTGTCCTGCCACGTTCCTCAGGGATTCACTGCCTGGTGTCTCCAGTTTTTTCCTTTTTCCTGTGCTCATCAGGACAGCGGGACTCCCGGGAAGATAATCCTTTCCGCCACTAACTTGCTGCATACTTCAGGGCTCTGCTCATCCCGGACTTCGTCTATATCTGCAGTAAGTCTTCTTCTCTCTCTCTGGGGCTTCGTCACTCCCTGCTTCTTCTGGTGCCCAAAGGCAAAAATCAATGCTCTCCCGCCGTCTTTTATCTCCCGGTTTTCGCGGGCTAATCACGCAAACTTTTCCCGGTTGTGTACTGTCCACCACCTGGCAGAGGTCATCGTCGGGTCAGTCCTGCCTGACTCTAAGTAACAGGACTCCTGCCTGAGTCCCTGTTCCACTGGTGAATGCCCAGATCCGGAAGAGCGTGTGGCCTGTGGGTCAGCTGTTCCAGTCGAGTTGGGAGGGTAAAAATAGCCAAGCACCTTAGACCTGACGCAAGGGACCTTGACTAGCCCGTGCTGGGGCCAGGACCCAGGGAGGAGTCGAAGGGCCAAGGGCCCAATGTGAGGGATGCCCAAAAAGCAACAGGCTCAGGATCCCAACTGGCCTAAGATGGGGCCAGGGCCTAAGGAGGAGCCGAAGGTCCCAGAGAGGGGACCACAGCTAATGGGGTGATGGGTATGGATGAGTTTAGCTGCCTGGGAGTCCATCTGCAAGGACTGGGCCACAGTGCAGGGATGGAACAGAGCTGCAGATATTCCCCTAAACATCGGGGTTCAAAATGGGCAGCCTCTCACCTCATTAACATCTTAATACTATTACATCAAAGCATGGTAGGTAAGTGAGGTGGGCGGCTGGCCCACAGGAGGCAGGCCGGTGCTTGCACCGGGTGTGAAAGCTTGCCCCATCACAGTGAGATTTACAGCCCATGGTAGGGACCAGGTCACAAGCTCTGGCCCATGGAGGCAAATAGGCTTCCACCCCCGCAGTCTACAAAATAATAGGAGACTAAATGTAATTGCATAGCTAAGTACAAAATTGGAATTCTTCTTCTGTTTTGTAGTTATTTACCTTACTTTTTCTCTACCCAGTTTACCATCCTTACCTACTAAACAGTATACTTCACCCAACTCCAGAAAGCAGGAAAACAGCTTTTAAGTCACTTCAGACAAGTTGGAGACTGTAGGGCAGAAGTCCATATATTTTTGCTACACCCTTTGTCCAACTTCAGGGAAAGAGGGGACGGAGGCAGAGTAGAGACTGCATAGGAGCAACCTCCATCACCTTATTCCAGCAAAGTTTTCTCCTGCACAAGCAGATTTTTAGGTGATCAGCTTCAGCCAGAGTCCAGAACAGAGCAGACTGGCCCATACCATTAACATGACCCACACAAAATGAGCAAACTCTCTATAAAGCAATTCTCCATGCATACTATACAAGATGCTTTAATGATATTCTGGGCTCATTTTGTTTTCTGAAATGTCACTTTTGTGAATTTACCTTGAAACTATAAAGCAGGCCCAGTAAATGAACTATACCTTGGTGGTATAAGAACCACTTTACTGTTAGCAGCAAAAGCCAATGTGAATTCTCTCACAGTGTGGTTAGAAATCTTACACAACAGAATCACTTATTTATCCAGACAAATGAAACTAAATAATCTAATAGCAGTACTGCAATATTTTATATCAACTCACAAAGCATTTAGAACTTGTGATATGACTGAGTTATCGCTTCAGTTATGCACGTCTTGAAATAACTTTGCATTAATGAGGTTTGTATATTTAATCTTATATAAATTGTTTGTGTGTGCTGCTACAATTTTAATTTACTGCCTTTGTTTCTGTTCCTGTCTTACTTTTCTGTTTTACTTAATCCCATTAAAGAAGCGCACTTCCAGCCTCACTTGATTTAATAATTAGAGGCTTCCTGATTAATTACTCTATTCTTCCTTCTTTTGATAAGATCAAAACATTAAGATTTCCATACTAACAATTATGGCATTATGTATTCATACCCCAATTGTTCACTCAACATCAGTCTTGATGAAGAAGTTTAATTTGAAACACTTGTTAGTAATTAGTAAGCTTATTTAGTCAAAATAAAAGATATGTAAAAACACATGAATTTCTGCAGTATAACTAACACAGCATGGTTCCTGCTTCTGCACAAAGCATCTTAAAAATTTTGCCCTATCATTGCTCCTCCACCAATTCCAAGCCAGAGTGGTTGGACTGACATTCACCTCTTGCAAAGATGATGAAGAGATTATTTTGTTTTTGAACCACTCCTGCTTTTCAAAACTTTCAGTACTTTGACTATAGAGAATAATCTGTTTAAATTTTCTCAGTATTTTTTGTATTAAAAATTTCTCTGACTCACAAATTTCTCTGACTGGAGATTTCTTTGAAACAGAAGTAAATGATCCAGGAAAATCCAATTAGTTGGAGAAAGCATCACTGCTTTTCCAGAAGGCATATGAAAGGCTTACAGGAAAAGGAGGAGGAAAATCAGACCCATGCATGCATGAAGTTTTCCAAAAGTCTCTTGGAGGTAAATTATTTCAATGAAAATCTGGCTTATGAAAGATATTTTAACACCATTAGCTTGGAGTGAATATTAGTCTTAATACACAATTAAGACAATACAATGTGAATAATGGAGATCTTAAAACAATAGTGGCATTTTAGAAAAGCAGCAACAAACACATGACCCTCTCTATTTTGACATGAAGTTTCAGTAAAAACCACAAAATAAACACGCTTTCATCTTAATACATTAATCAACACAAATGTTATGGAATTGCATTTGGAAACCATAAAACTATGATTTTGTGATATGATCCTTTCCAAAATTTGTACACCAAACTATAATTACCTAAACTATGTTTAAAAAATAAATATTTGCATTCTCTTGTTTGATTAAAGGCAGAAATACTGACAATTTAGTGGCCTGTTTATACTGAGCAGGAAAAACTTGCGAACACACCTTATCTTAAATCAGAGACAACAGCAGAATGCTAAACCTCTCCAATAATCACAGACCATGAAACAAAGAATACGGGCAAGAGCAGAATGGATGGAATCTGAAGGTGAAGAACAGACCATAATCAATATGACTTTTTGCCAGGAGGCATCTCCCTTTTGACTGCAAGTACAAAGTACTCCCCTCTGTTTGGATGGACATTTTTTTTACAGTAGCCTGAAGCATCCTGCTAATGAAGTGGGTACTGAATTGTGAAAAAAGTAATAATAATTAAACGTTAATATCCTTCCCACTAGGAGTACAACAAACATTCTACCATCAGATTGAAGAAATTTTAAGATTTAAAAATGTATTGGATAGAATAGATTCTTAGAAATTAAACAAAACATATAAGAAATAATCCTCTTGAATGCAGTTAACAGTTGTACTTCAACATAATGGCACATTCAAACACCCACTACAGAAATCCGGTTGAACATATATAAGGTAACTAAGTCAAATAAGTCTGTTGACAACATTAGATTAACAGCTGAACAATATGATGGGCACGGATAATATTGGACCAAACGAGAGGAACTAATTCAAAACAAATCAGTGATATAACTTTTTAAAGTGTATGCTGTAACCCATGCAGCCTACCCATGTATTTGATCTATTTCATAAGGTTTCCATTTCCAGCCCAAAAACACAGCTTCTCCTCAAAATTGCATTCTAATACTAAACCTTAATAATGATTTCAGTCTCACTAGGCCGAGTATCTTCTCAAATATATGAAATGTATGCAAGATGGACATGCTGACCAGTTGATGAAGCTACTGGTAAGGTTTTGCATTAGAGTGCTAGTTTGAGGAAGCGCACACATATATTTTTTTGGTATTTATTGTAGGATACGTAAAGCTGGGAAAGGTTTTGCTGTTGGAATTGAGCTGTCAAATTTCTTGTTTTTTTTTTACAGCTTATCACTACTCATCTTTAATGTTACATTCGTACAATTAACCATGTTTAATGACGTCTCTTCCTCCAAAAGAGGCATATATAACTAAGACACTACCACTGACATCATGCATCCCAGATCATTAAGAACAGCTGTCTTTGATTCATTTACAAACCTTTCAAATAGATCCATGTATAAGTTACTGATGAAAGATACCAGATTTCAAGACCTGGCTATAACAAACATACATTACACATGTTGTAATGAGAGTAAATGATAATGGCAAAAACTTATATTAACATGGAAGTATTATATTATGCAGTATTTTTTCTGAATTTAATACTTGTATTGTTCATCAAGAAAAAATGCCATAAAAAGGAATTTTACATTTGGATTGCCTCCCTCTGCAGAGACTCCAAGGATAGAGTTCAGGTCAGGCAAGCAATCTCTACATGAATCTTTCCAGTGTGCACCCCCTTTATGGTTAGTTTTTAGGGAAAATTTTACACACTTTCGCTCACTTTCTCCTCACTAAGTCTCCAAACGTTTAATAGGCTAGGGACAGACATTCAAAAAGCCTGAGCCTGAATTGTTTCACTCTTTGCAGGTTTGTTTAAGCTGTGCAGCTTAAACTGATTAATAACTGGACAGACATGCTCTGTTAAATCAGGAAATGTAGGCACATGCCTGCAGTGGCTTAAACCAGAAGCCAGGGGGCACTAGAGCATGCCTGCCAGCCACTGCCAAAGGGGAGGGAAGAGAGATGCCCTCCAAGGGCATTCCTCCCTGCTGGAGTGGAGAGGGCATAACCAGGCACCAGCAAGGACTAGCATACCAGCCATCAGCTAGGCCTCTCCCGTCTCGTGGCACACTTTGCATTCTTTTGTGAAGCTGTCTGCAACTTCCCTTAACTACATCTCCAGCATGTGTGATGATTGTCAGGTCTTTGCCAACTCTTCCCACCTCTCACTGTGGTCCTGCAGGTCTTAGGTCTGGGCTCACAAGTGCAGATCTTGGATCTTCACACAGAGGACTAGCTTGCCTCTCCCCCCCCCCCC
>NW_017729002.1:714444-716272 GCF_001723915.1 Gavialis gangeticus | reverse complement strand
AGGACACACTGTGGAATTAATCCCCTCCCTGCCTGGCTGCAGACAAGCCGCAGAGATTGCAGCCAAACCCCCAGGAGTTATGGGGGTGAGAGGGGACAGAGTAAGGAATTAACTCCGGTCCTGCCTGGCTGCAGGCAAGCCACAGAGGTGCAGCTGGAGCTGGCAAACCCCATCTGTGGTCCCCAGGGTTTGCCAGCGGGGGAGAGAGGGGACAGATGGAGGAAGGAATTTGCCTCGGGGGCAATGGCAGGCCAGCATCTGGCCATGTCCTGCCCCTGCTCCATCTATACAGCAGAGGGGAGGGGCCAGCCCAGAGCACAGAGCAGATCCCCAGCCAGCCCAGAGAGCATGCTGGGATGCTGGGGAAGTCTGGTTTATTTAAACCAGCAAGGGGCCTGGGACAGACAATGCATAAACCGGCTTGAGCCAAATCAGTTAAGTCTTATACTATATTCAACCAGGTTTATCTCAAACTGGTTATGGCCATTTTAAAACTGGTTTATGTGCACTGAATGTCTGTTCTGTTACAGGTTCAAACCAGTTTATGATCACTTAAACAGGTTTGTGTGTAATGTCTGTCCCTAGTTATAGGGGTCCTGTGTTCCTATGTAGGCCCTAATGGACCCCATCTTGTTGGTTTCTCTTTATTAAAATAAACTAGTTATCCATTTGGCCTCAGGAGTACAGTAAGTTGTTTTGAAAAAAAGAGGCAAAGACAAAATTTTGGAGAGGCAAATAAAACAGCTTTCTATTCATTTGCACATAAGTAGGGGATATAATCTGACAATATATAAAGACATCAACATTATGCTATCAACAAAAAGGAGATGAATAAGAGATCTGAAAATGTCAAGATTAATAATGTTCACACAGGTATATTGACACATGATATACTGAAAAAAAATGGAGTAAAAAATTCAGAAAACAACATCAAGTGAATAACTAAAGCTGTATACATTTTTCTTTGTATACTTACTGTCCAATTAACTTGTTACCTATTTTCAAAATTCTTAAATTCAAAGTTCTTCCTAATATCTAATCTAAACCTATCCTCCCTCAGCTTGTGGCCATTGTTCCTGGTGACTCCAAGGGGGGCCCTGGTGAACAGACTTTCCCCGAAAGGAACTACTTCACTGTAAGGGTGGCCAGAGCTTGGAATAGGCTTCCCAGAGAGGTGGTGCTCTCACCTTCCCTGGAAATCTTCAAGAGGAGACTAGATAGGCACCTGGCTAGGGTCTTATGACCCCTGCCACCCCCAGTGCTCATTCCTGCCCATGGCAGGGGGTTGGACTAGATAATCTGTCTAGGTCCCTTCTGACTCACGATTCTATGATTCTATGAGATAAGGGACTCTGCCGCATTGGCCAGGTCACAGTTGTCAGTTGCAGAGCCCTTGGGATTTCTGGTTTTGGTAGATGGACCATGTCGCCGACGGGCCTTCTCGAGCTGCTCCTAGGAGTTCTGCCCTCCTGGCAGTTGGCTCCACCCCTTCCAGACCTGTTCGTTACCGGGGTAGTTCGTTCTCCTGCGTCGCCAACCCACTCTTTCCTGCCACGACTCGTTGTTCCCCAGTGGACAGGGCTAGTTCACGGGTTCCTCGGTGACCCAGGGCCTGGCCCGCCGGTTGCTCACGGGGCTCCGCCACCCCTACACCCCAGCCTCACGCCACCTGTGGTGCTCCACCTCCTCATGCTCACCCAGCGTTGTCCCTGCCGGCTTCTAACGCAGTTCCCATCCTCGAGCCCCAAATACCTGTAGGGTACGTCTACCCTGAGGTTGTGCGCTTTCACACAAGCCTATACAGGAGCCTCAGCCATAACCTCTATAG
>NW_017729002.1:709161-709444 GCF_001723915.1 Gavialis gangeticus | reverse complement strand
GGCATTCCTCCCTGCTGGAGTGGAGAGGGCATAACCAGGCACCAGCAAGGACTAGCATACCAGCCATCAGCTAGGCCTCTCCCGTCTCGTGGCACACTTTGCATTCTTTTGTGAAGCTGTCTGCAACTTCCCTTAACTACATCTCCAGCATGTGTGATGATTGTCAGGTCTTTGCCAACTCTTCCCACCTCTCACTGTGGTCCTGCAGGTCTTAGGTCTGGGCTCACAAGTGCAGATCTTGGATCTTCACACAGAGGACTAGCTTGCCTCTCCCCCCCCCCCC
>NW_017729002.1:704070-708423 GCF_001723915.1 Gavialis gangeticus | reverse complement strand
GAAGAACTACTTCACTGTAAGGGTGGCCAGAGCTTGGAATAGGCTTCCCAGAGAGGTGGTGCTCTCACCTTCCCTGGAAATCTTCAAGAGGAGACTAGATAGGCACCTGGCTAGGGTCTTATGACCCCTGCCACCCCCAGTGCTCATTCCTGCCCATGGCAGGGGGTTGGACTAGATAATCTGTCTAGGTCCCTTCTGACTCACGATTCTATGATTCTATGAGATAAGGGACTCTGCCGCATTGGCCAGGTCACAGTTGTCAGTTGCAGAGCCCTTGGGATTTCTGGTTTTGGTAGATGGACCATGTCGCCGACGGGCCTTCTCGAGCTGCTCCTAGGAGTTCTGCCCTCCTGGCAGTTGGCTCCACCCCTTCCAGACCTGTTCGTTACCGGGGTAGTTCGTTCTCCTGCGTCGCCAACCCACTCTTTCCTGCCACGACTCGTTGTTCCCCAGTGGACAGGGCTAGTTCACGGGTTCCTCGGTGACCCAGGGCCTGGCCCGCCGGTTGCTCACGGGGCTCCGCCACCCCTACACCCCAGCCTCACGCCACCTGTGGTGCTCCACCTCCTCATGCTCACCCAGCGTTGTCCCTGCCGGCTTCTAACGCAGTTCCCATCCTCGAGCCCCAAATACCTGTAGGGTACGTCTACCCTGAGGTTGTGCGCTTTCACACAAGCCTATACAGGAGCCTCAGCCATAACCTCTATAGGCCCCTCACCACAAGCCCTCCACCCTGTGCACCTCTGTGCTTCGTGCCCCACTCAGGGACTCTAGCATCCTGACTACCTAGCTGACCCTCCACCAGGTCCCTGACCACGGATCCCTATGAGCAGGGAAGGGGGGGTTCCCCTCGGTCGCTCTCTAGTTGCCCCGCTCGGGCCCCTCAATCGATGTCCGATGGTTCTGGTGGCAATCCTGCCCCGATCACCCTCCAGCCGGGTGGTCCTCGGTCCTTCGCCCCCTCTTTGGTGTAGCCCGCGCCCACCATCTTGGCACTTACTTTGGGGTCCTCTGATTCTTCCTGGGTTGCCCCAGTCTTCCTTTGCTCACCCGATCCGTCACTCCTGGGTCGACCCACCAACGTCCCGGTCGTCGGGCCTCTCTCCTTGGCCACTGCTCCCTCCGGCACGCTGGCTCTTTGTCGCCTTGCCTGCGGAGCCTGCGCTGTTGCTGGACCTGACAGCAGTCTGGTCTCCGGGCTATCCTCCCCCTCCGGAGGGGTGGCCACCATTTTTAAATCTGCCGGCCAGCATCTGACGCCGACGTCAGCTGCCAGCCACAGCTGTACAAAGAGGTGGCTAATGAGCCACGTGGGTTCTCCCTCCGGCTCTGCGTCTCTCCTGTCCTGGGCTGCAGGTAAGTGTTCCTTGTTACCCCGGCCCCCGGGACAAACCAAATTAGGAAGAGGCCCAGAAAAAGCCCAGATAAAGATGTGTGCATGTGATGGGTTTGTGAAACAAAGGAATATGCTGACAGGACAGAACATGGACAGTGAGATGACCACAGGGAGACCAATCAATGATGCCCAAAGATGAAAAGTCATCAGAGAAGGAAAAGAATACAAAAGGAGGGATTTCAGAGCAGCAAAGGGTCCCTGAGAGGGGAACCCAACACCACCATGGACAGAGGGCACATCACCAGCCCTCTCATCTACCCTATGGGGGGAGGGAGGAGGGGCAGGGAACAGGCCTCAGCCTCTCACCTCCAGGCTGCTGACATCTGACATTTAAGAGAGAACCTCAGAGTGAAGCTCACATACAAGACAGGCATTCTTTGACTCTATGAACCCTGGGACTGGTAGATGTAGAACTGCTCGTATTATTAGCTGCTATCACTGTGTATCAATAAAATACACCAAATGAATAGGTCGTGGTTGTTCTGAGAGTTTGGGTCTTGGAACAACGTACCTGGGTCATATATCCAGTGCCAACAATTACCTGCTCTGATACAGCACTCAAGTATTGCAAACAACAATTTTTCCAATGCTAGGATCATGTTTTATTTATGCTGTTATTAACAATAGCTCATCATGTTTTGTTTAACCTAAAGCATGTGTTGAAGAAACACTGAACTAAGAATGTAAGTGCCCTTCTTTCCTTTTTAGAGCCAAGTTCAAGGAATTTTACCTAAGTAAGGAGTGTAGCCTCAATATCTTAGTTACTTAAGGAGTATGGACTAAATGCTCTTGAGATAGGAGATTTAAGAAGGATCATATTCATGAAATAAAAGATTATCATCATAACAAAAAATATTGGGGGAGGGGCTGAATCACAGAGATAAATCAATGAAGACAGGCTTATAGCAGATGATGTCACTGAGACTATATAAATGGAAGGATTTGTGAATGTGCCTATTCTGCAAGTGGCTTTAGCAGCAAGAAAGTACAAATTGGGAAGAAAAACTTCAGCACCAAATGGTTCTCATTACTTGTACACTGGATATGGAAATACTAGATTATATGTGATTTCTTTTTTCTATGGACCAAAGTAATATCATGATGAAATGGACTGAAACCACATAAAAACTACATTTCTTTTCTGAACTGGATCAGCCTCCTACCTTGGTAATGACTCAGCCCTTGAATAATCAAATGAAGCATATAGCTAGAAAGATGCACTACTTAATAAAAATTCATTACAACACTTTCCTACATACTGTACCAACTCTAAAGCAAAGGGAGATGATTCATATTGCTCATTTGCTACAGGCTGTCTTTAAAAAAGGATTTAGCTTGGGACTTGGCTCAGAAAGTTTATAAAAGTTAGATACATAAACTCTGAAAATATGAACAATACCAACTTTTTAAATTGTTTTGAGATATTTTGAACATTTTTTTAAATACAGGTACATATTCAGGATATTATATTTTTAGGCAGAAATAGGCATGGGGGAGTTAGATAACAAGATTGGCTACACAATACAGAAGTGATATAGTGATTAAAAAGTACCTCAGTACTTCAGAAAGTGATGTTTTTTGGGCCAAAGTGAGGCAACTAGACTAACTACAGAGATGATGTTCTTAGAACAAGGGAAAAGTACACTTTTCTTTCACCTTCCTGCATAGGCGTTTATTAGCCCGTGCTTAAATTTTAGAAGACATTTCCTTCCCCTCCAAGACATTTTTTTACTTATATGTAGCTTGGGTAGGTATAATGTGGAAGTACATAGTTATGAGAAGAAAAAAACAAAGCATGGAAAGTAGGATTTAAAAAAATCCCATGGGCCCAAATGCACTAGCCCCAATTAATAATTTTTTGCCTCAGAAAACTAGCTTTGCACTAAGCACTGCGCCCCCACCATGCACTCCTCTACCACTGCATAGAGCACCAGCACGTGCCAGCCTGGCAATGACCCTGTAGGAGAGAGGGGCAGGGGTCAGATAAATAATATTTTCTCCCGCCACCTATGCTGTCAGATGTTAAAATACTAGTGCGATGGGATATGATCCCAATCCCAACAGTAACATTGTAACAGGGCAGGGCCCTGTTATTAGGGGTGCAGGGGAGTCTGAACAGCCCCATACCCTGGAAGCACCTCCTCATGCCCACCCCAGACCTGGAAGTACTCACTGAAGGCTGGGTAACCAGGTCCAGGGATACAGTGAGTCTCCCAGCAAGGGAGCTGTCACAGGTGTGGTGAATGAGGAAGAGTCAGATATGTGGGTCAACGTCAGCAAGGGGAAGAATAAAAAAAACTGAAAAAAGCCTCAAGGGGCTGTACTTGGCCGGGAGCAGCTCCCTGGAGCCTGGAGTTATGCAGGGTTAAGCAGCCAGGACTGGCCTTAAAGCAGGGCTCTGCCTGCTCATTTGTTTGTTTGCTTGTTCATTTTATTTGTTTGCACAAGCCCAGATGCTCTGCAAAGCCTCTGAGTTCTTTCTGGTGGCCAGAAAGAAGCCTGTGAAGACCCACTGGAAGATAGCTAAGTGATAGTTTATTAGCTTAGCTTTCTATGCTCATTTTGCATTTCTGACAAGCCCAGGGTGACCTGGGGGTGTTATTTATTAGCCTGACTGCTGCAGAGGCTAGGGCCCTGAACAGTGGGTCCTTAGCCAACGCCAGCAGCAAAAGAAAAATGGTCGACCCCACTAGCCTGACCAAACATGCCCTGCTGTGTCCTGCCCAGAATCTGCCCATAGCAGCTTAGACACACATCCTGCCATGCTATGCATGACGAGATGTATGATTGTTGGAATTGGGGAGATCCAAATGACACCATTATTTTAACAGGAACAATGTAATCCAACTGGGGTTAAGAGGGTTCCTCCCCCATCCCTATCAGCCCAGCCAGGCACATGCAAGCACAGCTGGTTGGCTGCCTGGACCCACAGCTCCCATGGGAACAGTGGGGCAAGG
>NW_017729002.1:681483-699070 GCF_001723915.1 Gavialis gangeticus | reverse complement strand
AAATGACACCATTACTTTAACAGGAACAATGTAATCCAACTGGGGTTAAGAGGGTTCCTCCCCCATCCCTATCAGCCCAGCCAGGCACATGCAAGCACAGCTGGTTGGCTGCCTGGACCCACAGCTCCCATGGGAACAGTGGGGCAAGGCAAGCACTATGCCAGGTTGCAGGGAGGCACAGAGCTTGTCATGACATAGCACCCTAACCCAGCTGATGGCCTCCCTATGCCTCAGCACCCTGAAAAAGGGTGCAACCCCACGCAGGGCAGCACAACTCAACTGTCAACTAAGATTTAATCACTTTTCTGACTTTATGTGTTCTTAAGAATGGCACCCAATAAAGAAATTACAGGGTTTTTTTTATATATCTGCTACATAATACTTCCCAAAAATTTGCTTTTAAACTGTGAGCTCATAAATAGTTACTGGATACTCTACAGCAAAGTAATCTGCAGAACTTGATAGTTGCACAACGTGTAAAATTTAATTAAATGGAAAAAATAATCCAATGATACATGATGGAAATTTTAAACAGGTATTCCTTCCAAGTATAAATTAACTATATTTCCTTTCAATGTCCAAACCCTCATAGGAGCAACATTAACCAGCATTTTTCTCAAAATGAGTCAAATTGGAGCAAGTCAGCTATTTAAAAAGTTACTATTCCCCTTCTCCATTTTTCCCCTTAATTCAAAATCTAGGCTAACAGGATGACAAATCCTCTAATCACCTCTACTACTCTGTGAATTGACAGTTCTGTAGACAGTAAGTACTTACTTCCTATAACTGACAAGAGGTGTGTGCACTATGTTAGGATATATATTTTTCCACTAGACTTTGCACCCATTTTACTAAATCCAGATCTCAGTTCTCACCTGCTGTTTACTGTCCCAATTCAGTTACTCTCCACACAATTCTTAGAGAAATTTTATCCCAAAGGAAGGCAGCAACTTAAGTTTTTTGAAAATTCACAAGACGTGCAATGATATATCCATCGCATATGGGATTGGCACTGATAAAAGGAAAATTACCATTATCGACAATCAGCTTTTTTTGGCTGGAATAGCCAATAATGCCTACGATAAAATGCCACATCCATTCACGCAGCCAGGAATGTAGCCCAGCAGCTTGGAACGTAGCATGTGGCCAGTAAGTCTGTGGAGGGAAGGGATGTTGGGGGGCAGATTGAGGCCCCGACAGTCAGAGGCGCAAGGGCTGGCGCACTTGCAGTTACTGCCCAGCCAAGGCAGTGAATGAAACCCTGCCAAAAGCAGGATGGAACCATGGGTGGTTCATCCAAGGGGCCCAGGATGTGTGTGGAGGGGGCATGGCTCCGCGCTGGTGCACACACCTTCAGGGGAGGCATGGGGGGCATGCACCCACCCGATTTGTGTGCGAGGTGAGCGTGGGCTGCCTGCTCTGGGCTCAGGGCTAGGGGCTGCACCAGTCTCTTCCCAGCAGGGGCTGGGCCAGGACTGCACTCAGGGCAGGCAGGGGTAGGGCGGGCAGCAGCAGATTTGGGAGGGGTGGATACAGGGTAGGCTATAGCCACCCCAAAATTCACCATAGCCACCCCTGCTCTCCAAGCTGCCCAGCTGCATTCCTGTAAATCAACTATTGGATCAGTATTGGCCAATATGGCTGGTTAATAATTGGCCAAAAAATCTTTATCAGTGCCCCACTAAAATTCACTATTTAAAAAAAAAATCTTGTGTAAAATAGTATTATGATGCCGTAAACTTCAGAATTTACACCTCTTTTTTTTTTACAAAAGCAAACAGAAGCCTTCAAACAAATGTCAACATTTAATATTAAATATTCAAAAGGGAATGTTAATTAAAACCCTACACATTTTAAACTAAAGATTCATTAGGCAACATATACAATAGTCTACAGCAAGCAGTGAAATTAGGAACATATGCTGCAAACTTATTTCAATAGATATAATCCAATTAACAAGAATGCATCCCATATGAAGATGTTTGTATAAAATGTATCATTCTGGAAAGCTTTATATCACATAGTTGAATCATAAGTATTTTCCTTTCTCTCTTTAGAATCAATGTATTGACCTAAAAAGTCCAATAACTTGCCAGTAACCATGGTACAGCAAAACACCATAAAATCTGTTCCTTTGTCAAAAGCTACCAAGAACTGTAAGATGTACTAAGGCTTTATCATAAAACTGTCAAATTGATTGATAAAAGGGTAATATAAGATGTTATCTATATCAAGAAAAATCACTGCTGTGGACAGGTGGATATGATGAAAGGTTTTATTTCTTGTGTTCCATAGGGGTTATTTTTATCGGTTCAGTTACTGTTTTCACAATTTCTATTTTTTAAGTTACTTAATAGTTTGACATTTTTCACCTATTTACTAACAGTCAACAGACGAGTAAGCCATTTCATTCCTAAAAAAATTAAAATCTGATGTTTTTCTATCTAGAGTCAACAGGCTACTCAGCATTCTTCATCATAAATTCACCACATTAAAATATTGAAAATGGAGTCAGAAAATACAGGTTGGGTGGTGGAATCAAAAATTGTATCCACGACACTGTATTTCTATTAGTTCCATTAACACTGAAAACACGCTCTACATTTTGATATATGTTGTGGTTATATTGGTGCAGCCTATTAAATATGTACATCAGAAAAAAAACTAAGATGCACCCTACTGTCCAGCATTTTCTGCAGTCTGAGTTGGTGCAATATTTTTTAAGTTTATGAGAAGCCAATTTTAAGAGATCCCCAAGGGCTTGTTTTCATTACAACTGTTAAGTCAAATTACTCCACTCAAGCGACACAAACATATTAACCACAAAGAATTATTGGTATAGCGGTTGATAAGTTGTGCTAACTCAAGCTGTAGCCTGTAGCTTAATAATCAGAAGCCATCAAGAATCAGCTCATAACCCCAGATGGAACTGCTATCTGAAGTTTAAAACCTCACTTAACTTGACCGGGGGGGTGTAAGTGCATGTCTGTGTGTGCATACAGACCCACCATAAAGCAATACTTGAGTTATACCTCAGACTAAGACTACAATGAAAAGAAATTCTAATGGTGACTAGAATGCTCAATGGTATCACAGCTATCACAGATAGCGGCAATTACAATTGAACTACAAACACAAGTGGGGCTCAACCTCCAGCCTGCAGGCCAAATCAGCCCATGGGGCCATGTCAGCTGGCAGCATCTGGTCCCCTCCATCCACAAATTTGGCAGTAGGAGAGTGGTGGCTGCATTAATTGCCATGACGACCAGAGACACATCAATTGAATACTGTCACTGCTCCCCCACCATCAAATTTCTGCACCCATGAGCAGAGCTGTCCCTAGGGGTGTGCGGGGCCTGGGGCATATCAGCCTGTGCAGGTCCAGAGGGTGTGAGTGGCGACTACCTGCAGAAGCTGGTGGCGGCAGCGGGGCCTGTATGGCACTGTCCACAGTTCCCCCCAAAGCGTGGGGCCCAGGGCAGTCACCCCAATTCACCCTCTCCCCCCAGGGACAGCCCTGCCCATGAGGAGCCGTGCAAGCCAGATGACACTGCCCCGTGTATGGGCACACAGGGTTACTTCATGGCCAGATCCAGCATGCAAGGATGGGCTGGCATTCTGACTTATACCTACAGACCAACACTGTTCACCAACCCCATGTTGGATCTGGCCAGGGAACTGGCCCTCTGCCACTCATCTAACCCATGTGGCCAGATGATTGTGCACTACTATCTTAAAGTGATAAAAGAGGAGCCCATGACTGCTCCCTGTACCCTGGCAGACTCTGTGCTCCCAGCAGCATGCTCTGCCACAGGCAGAAAGATATGGGAGTCACATTTTTCAGCCCAGCTCACCCCACCCCAGCTCCTCCCATGCTCCAGAGTGGGTGAGAGGGCCCACAGGTGCATGAAGCTCTTATTGCTGGCATAAGTTGTAGAAGCAGCCCTAGTAGCAGGGGCCCCCTCAGATAGAGACCAGGGGCAGGGAAGTGGCAGAAGGTGGGAAAAGCCACCATCACAGTATATGTGACACACTGGAATGAGGTACTACCTGGCCTCACCTGACACCATCTGGATTCTAGCTCAGTGGTCCTCAACTGGGATGCTGCTAAATTCCAAAAAGTTATGCAGAACTATCCAGAGCCTAAAAAGTTTGAGAACTACCACCCTAAATAAATAGCTTAGCTTTTAAGAACCTCTGTTTTCCATTACAATCAATTCATCGTTGCTTGTCAAAAGCTTTGAAATTGTACTACTGAAAGCTGACATATCATACTTAAAAATTATCTTTAACTAATTTCAAGATTTGATATTTTTAAAGTGTTTACCACTTACTGTATTGTTCTGATTAGAAGTCTACCTTTTTTTTGCCTCCAAAAGAGCTCTTAACACAATTCTATTTAAAAAAGGGGTCAACTTATAATTTTCCCGTTACAGACTTGACTTTTGTACTTACCGTATTTTAGAACATAAAATAAAAATACCAAGAGAGAATATATCTTCAGTGCACTGTTGAGTTTAGCTTTTTAACTCTTCGTGTGGTTTCTTGATTATCTGATTCTCCTGTCAGAGTCAATAAAGTCTTATCTGTAGTAATCAAGCTATATTCAGGGAAGAAGGTGTTTTTCCTAAAACAGAACCTGAAAGTGTGGTGTCAGCTTATAACTAGAATACAGAAGCTATTTTAACATGTTAGCAAAAAAAAAAGTGATATTTTGTCCCTTCAAGATAAATATACATATAAACCACCACTGAAGATTAAGACAGAACTACCAAAACTACCACCCTTGAGTTACAACTACAATAGTCAGTATTCTCCAGAAGCAAAAGGAATAGTAAGTCAGAACAGAAATTATCCTGTAGTACATACTAACCTGTGCTAACACAAAATTTGTAACCATTTTAAAAGTTTGTCATTTCATTTGGAAGTGGGCAGATGGTAATAGGATGGGCTTCAATGTAGATAAATGCAGGGTGGTACACCTGGGGAGAAGGAATCCACAGTATACATACAAGCTGGGGAGCTCCCCCCTTGTGAGCACAGAGGTGGAAAGGGATCTTGGAGTCATTAATGACTCCAAGATGAACATGAACCACCAATGGCAGACCGCAGCTAGCAAAGCCAACCGCACCTTGTCGTGCATCCAAAGATGCATCTCAAGCTGGTCCAGAGAGGTGATCCTCCGCCTCTACATGACATTGGTCTGGCCTCAATTGGAGTGCTGCGTCCAGTTCTGGGCACTGCACTTTAAGAAGGATGTGGCCTGCCTTGAAAGGGTTCAGAGGCCCACCTACTTGGTTGGAGGGCAACAGGGCAGACCCTATCAGGAGAGGCTGAGGGACCTGAACCTGTTCAGCCTCAGCAAACGGAGGCTGAGGGGGGATTTGGTGGCTGCCTACAAACTCATTAGGGGAGATCAGCAGCAAAAAGGAAGGGTCCTATTCCCCCCAGCAGCACCTGGGGTGATGAGGAACAATGGCCAGAAGCTGCTGGAAAATAGGTTCAGGTTAGAGATTAGGAGGCACTACTTCACTGTTAGGGCGGCTAGGATCTGGAACCAACTTCCTAGGGAAGAGGTCCTTGCTCCTACCTTGGGTAAATTCAAAAAGAGGTTGGATGAACACCTATCTGGGGTCATGTGATCCCAGCGTGTGCTCCGGCCAGTGGCAGGGGGTCAGACTAGATGATCTATTTAGGTCCCTTCTGACCCCTAACTACTATGAAACTATGAAACTTTTCAGCCATAACACCGTCATCTTTGCATTACTTACATTTAAATACAACATGCGTACGTGTACATGCATATATATTTTGCCGAATGAACACTGGCCATGTACAAACACTGACAACGAGGAATGTACAGATGTTCAGGACTTTTCTCCCAGAGCAGAAATGGCCACTCCAAGAGAACAATAACCTGGGGGAAACAAGGTTAAATTACCCCAGGAGACTCTCCTGGGAAAGCAAACGTCTATACACATTCTTTATGCTCAGCATAACAAAATATAAATATGGTAGGATGAACAAACCCTAAATTTCACTCAAGAAGGAGGTACCTCAATTTGTGAACTAGATCACACAGAAAATGCATTCAAGTTATCATGACTTCAAAGAGTTATTTTTTCAAGTTTCCTTTTTTCTAATCAATATGTCTGAAATAGATTAAGTTGCTGTGTCCCAGCTGAGTCCTAAACACATATTTCATTTTTACGCAGCTAAAGAAAGAATAAGATTGATAATATTTGGTATATTTGCAGTCCCATGGGAGCATGAACTGATCTTATCTATTATGTGCCTTATTTAATAAAACAATTTTTTCAATAAGCTCCAGCATCTATCAACAATCTTTCCTGAAAATGATAAGAGGTTATTAAACAACACTGGCTGTGTTAAGTTTGGTTTCTCTGGTTGTCTGAATTTCCATTTCATTTAATAAAGAATACTTATATTTTTTCATATTCCCAAAAACATACTGAATTCTCACTAATCCAATAAAAGTTTAACAGCAGCAAATGAGGTTATCAAAATATATGCCTCTTATCCGTTGTTAACATAAACTTAACTGAAGCAGATGGCTCTTCTGGCTGATTTCCATATCTGTACCTTCACCTATGTCAATGTGCATAAATCAGCAAACACGGAGGTACTTAAATTGTACCAATTTTTCCATAAATACAATAATGTACTAAAAATTAGGAAAATAATATGAAAATTATGGGTTTCTTTAAGAAAAACAAGAATATGCCTGCAACAATGAAGGAGAAACAGTTTGAATTTAAGCTGATTCATATAGGTTTCATCCTGTATTTGTTGCTGTCCTCTGGATTCAGCATGACTTTCACTAATCAAGTTTTTCTGCTTTGCAATATAAGTAGTAAGTGATTTGTTAGAGGAGTGGAAAGGTTGTTTCTGTACCCTTTGCTGAAACACCATTTGTACAAATACATAGTGAACTACAACTAGGCATAGTGAACTACAACATATTTCCATGTCACCCATGGAATGTACTTGTTTTCCTACATTTCATAAGCTTCTGGATACCACCACTGCAAAACTATAACAACTTAGAAAACTGGTGCTTCTAAAATACAGGATCAATAATTTATAAGTGCCTATATGTCCAAGTTAATAATACAGGCAGTCCTTGGACTTAGGACACAATTGGTTCCTGAAAATCACGACTTAAGTCGAAACATTGTTAACTTGGATCCAATTTGCTCATAAGAAACAATGTTATAAATGAGGGATTGGTTCCTGAACCAAGGCCCAATACCCTATTTTCACCACAAATACCCCAGAACTTTGTACTCGATTATAGACGAGTCATATAGCTACATTCATGTATTTATATTGTAAATAGCAATCATATTGATTTGGAAGGACTTCTTTGAGGTGACTTTGCTGGACTTTTTGAAAGGCTGATGGTTAGACTTTTTGAAGGGTTCTTGGCTGGAGTCTTCTCAGGAGCCTTAGCTGCACGTTCTTCTGGAGTCTTGTCTGATTTCTTAAAGAAAGCGTCCAAGGAAATTTAGACAGATGTTCTCCAGGGAGATGAGTGACGCAGCGAACTTGCTCGCTGGCATGGCATTGCATCGGATCAAGCATTGTAAAGTCGAAGTTAACATCATAAAGATGAAAAGGTGTCAATTTATAAACATTGTAAGCACGAAACGTTGTAACTTGAAAAGTCGTAACTTGAAATGTTGTAAGTCAAGAACTGCCTGTAACTGAAATTAGATCTCAAAAGGGTTCAATTCTGAAAATTTGCAAACAGGATGCTTTTTTAAGGACCCCTGTCCCTTAATATAAATCACATTTATCCAGGACACAAATAAATAATGTTATATTTCTCCTTCTGCTGTCCATGAGTACAACAGAGCATGTAAATTAATTGATCTCCTGACCCCATTTATTAGATTATATCAGGTCTTCCATAGTTATTACTTAACTATGAAAACAAAACAATGCTAGGGTAATTATGCACATAAAGACATAGAAAAGTTACACACCTAGATAAAACATCTGATTACATAGTAAGAGAAAAAGAAGCCAGCAATAATTAACTTCCCAGGTAGTCCACAATGGATTACATGAGAGGTCACCAACCTTTTGCAAATGCAGGCCATAACTTGCAATAAGGCTGGTATCATAGGCCACAATTCCCCTCCAGCCACTCTAGCAACAGCGAGCCAAGGCTGCAACAAAACCAGCCCTCTGTGTGTGCTGTAGCAGCTGGCTAGAGAGGTGAGAAGTGATGGGCATGCCATTAGCAAAACACAGACTGGGGAATCAGTGCATTTTTTATGTGGACCAAATCAAGCATTTGCAGGCTGGATCCAATCAATCCCTTTGCAGGCCAGATCTGGCCTGTGGACTGTATGCTGTCAACCCTTGGATTACATCCATTTTAACTACTGGACAAATTCAGACATTTGCCAGAATAGGAGGCAAATGTGTGTGTGGGTGGTAAAAGCTTGAAAATTTAAGTAGCTCCTTGACATCCAAGCAGCATTGTTATTTGAAGTATATCTAATGAACTGAGACATTTGCCGCATCCGCAAGGGGTTTGCCTCAACACCAGGCTGGTTATATCATTATTTATTTCAGCAGCAACAGATCAATAAGAGCATTCTACAACATGCTGTACTGGCTCATGCAGAAATGAGCTCTCAGCTGACACAGGTTCATGCCGTATCTTTTTACCTAAGTTGCTTTGCTTACCTGTATCTCTAATCTTTCTTCATTTAGACCATACAGAAGCAATGTTCATGAGAACCATACAACAAAAGAAATAAAGTTACATCCGGGCAGAGCTCAATGAATAGGTAAGCAGTAAATGTAAAAACCTGTATCTAAAATCATATAAAAACAGACACCTGGACGATGTTCTGAATAGGTGTTCTCTTTTTATTCAGGGAACAGCAACTCTCATTAAGACAGTGAGTCTAAATAAAAACATCTGGAGCAATGCAATACAGCACCTGGATAATCCTAGCTTGACAGAATTGGCAGGCAATCATTGTGTGAGCAGCCAGGAAGGAGGTCACATACAGATGCCATTTCTAAAGCAACTCATTCCAGAATGCGGCATCTGGGCTCGATATTATGTGCCAAGATCATACCAGCAGTTGGCTTCAATTTAAAGAACGAGCAGAGAAGCAGCACATTATATGCCAACAACAAGAAGATTCTGTGTAGAGTAGCACATTTTATCTCAGCAAAAGAAAGATATAGTGTGAGAATTCCAAATCCTGTGCCAACTGTACTTTAAAACTACATTGTTCTAAAAGTCATGCAAATCATATCAAAAAAAGATTCTCTTCAGAAATAGGAATACAAGGTTAACCTGAATTTTTTCCATATTACAGAATCTTAGCCAAGAGCAGAACATAGTAAAAAAGAATTACATTTAAGATCTTATCTTCTAAATCCATCCTGTTTTGTTAAGAACGAAGAAACTGAAGGACAAAATGAAGATACGTACCCAGAATCTAATTCTAGCCCCCATTTCATTAGAAACCAGTCCAATGGAATCTGTTAATTTTTAAAAGATTATGAAATCTTATTGTAAATTAGTTATTTGAGATGGCAAGACCACTGGCAAACATTAATTTAGCTGCATGATAGGGATCTGGGGATCCAGGAAAAAATGTGTCAGTCGTAATTTTGGGGATCTGGGAAAAAATTCAGATCCCAATGCATGCTGGGATCTTTAGCACTACACCACAAAGACCCACATGAGCAACCAGTGATACGTGCTGCAAAGCAAGGCTTTTAACCATGCCATGGTGCAGGTAATCCATAGCTCCTTGTGCACCAGCAACTTGAATTTCAGCCTCACTGCTCAGCCCTGCAAATGGGATCCAGCACAAAGCTTTTAAAAGTGGCAGGGCACCAGTGAGCTGCAGGGTGAGGCTGAAGATACGCTGGTGTGAGGAAAGACCAAAACAGCCCCATGCATTGCAAACCAGGCTATCACTGTAGCTGTTCCTTCTTAATTACAACCTGGTTGGGCCTTGTTTGTTTTATACACTGTGATATTCCTACCTTCAAAAATCATTCTAAGGCCCCTCACATGTTACATTTAAGATGTGATTAACTTATTAATCACATATTAAAGTAATGACTGCAGTGGCCATATGCTTATTTAATTAATGGTGTGATAAAACCAAGAATAAGCCACAAAGTTATTACACAAAATACATGTAATAACTTTGTTGCTGGTCCCTATCATGCCTTTAATTGAACGCATTTGTGGAGCATGCAGAAAACCAACTGATCATGGAGTTTGATCACACACTTCAGTAAAAGGAAACAACAATGATGAACACACTTGTGGAGGGGCTTCTTGTAGGTCTCTAAGAACAAAATGATGTAATTATGAAGTACATACATGAATTACCATTACAGTTTAAATCTTTTGTGATCTCAGTTTTCAAAATGCATAGCCAGCTTATGGGACAAATGGCTGCTGAGGTAGGAAGGAAAGAATGCCTCCAGCTGCTCTTCAGATCTCTTTCATAGCAACGTCTATTTACCCTTCAATGGGGCTGAGCGCAGCTAATAAGCAATCCCAGTTTACACACTCACTCAGGACCTGAACAAGCAGTAACCCACTTCCCATTATAGTCTCCTGAAAGATTCTTTCGTCTTAAGGGCTGGACCCTCCACACACATTTATACTGTGAAAACTTACATCCCTCTCATTTTGAAGAATAATGCAAGGCCCTGGGTAGACATACCATCTGAAGTACTCCAAGTGCCTCTGAAGCACTCCCAAAAGCAAGGATACAGAAGTGCACAGCAAAGTGAAGTTGTTTCTTGAAAAATGACTGAAGCACTTCAGAAATGATCCTCAAAAAGTGGAAAAGATTTATGAAGTGCTTCTTTTTGAAGCACTTCCTAAAAGGCTCCAACAATACCTGGCATCCCACAGTGCACCGCTCCCCTTCCCACCCCCTGGACCAGGGAAGATGAGCTGGAAAGCCAATGAGTGTTACTCACTGAATGCAGTCAGCCTGAAACTATATTAGCTCAACACTGGGCATATCTCAATGAGACACTTAATGCACAGTAGCATTCCAGGCAAAAACCATTCTAATACGCTACTGCACAGTAGTATTAGGCTACTGCACAGTAAGCATCACTAAAAAACCATGCACGCAGTAATTGTAGTTATTGTGCATTTAGTTTAGTACTTCATTAAGCAAGTACTAAACTAATTGACCAGTAACCACAGTGCATTAATGAACATGTAGACATGCTCACTGAGTGGCTAACTGATGCTGCAATTTGAGGTTACAAATACTCCAGAATAAGAAAAGAAACCACTGGATTTAAGATAGTCTTATTAGCATTTATTTTGGGGGTGGGCAATTATTTGGGCTGGAAGACAACTTCAAGAATTCTGGTGAACTGTTGTGGGCCAGGAGTCAGGTGCTGACCTGGCCTGGCCTGGCAGAGGGGGGCAGGGGGACAGGAGAGGGCAGAACAAGATGGGGACACAACAATTGATCCTATCTGGCCCCAGGCCCATCTGCCCCAAACCCACCAACAGGGGTGCCGGACAGAGCAGGTGGGTGGACAAGCGTGGTCTCCATGGAGACCAGTCTGTGACCCCCACAAGCAGAACATGCTTATCCGGGTGGATGAGATGGGGTCATAAGCAGGTAGGGGGCAGCATCCAGGAGCAGGATGGGTGGGCAGGCCTGGGATCATGGAGCAGTGACAGTGCAGGGCAGGGGCCCAGGGCAGAGCCAAGATCCGCTTCCTGCGTGTCCTTGCAATGGGCACTGGTTCGACAGGCAGGGATGTTCGGGGAGCAGATCACAGCTCCGCCTTGGGCCCTGGCTCCACGCTGTCACTGCTCTATGATTCTGGCCCTGGCCATCCACCCCACTCACAGTCATTCCCTCCCCACCTGTGGCCCCATCCCATCTGCTTAGCTGAGTGCATCCTGCCTGTGAGGGTCCTGGCCCTGCCTCCATGGAGACTCTGCCTGCCTACATAGTCCAGTGCCCCCAGCAATGGATGCAGGGCAGATGGGCCAGGATGCCTAATGAGCAGGGCTGGATCTGGTGGTGGTGATGGCAACAACACAGACAGCAGTAGTTGTAAGGAGCTGCTGCTGCGGGGGCTGCCAGGAAGCTGAGTCCCATATGCCCAGGGGTGAACAAACCAGCCGGATGCACCACCAGCTGTAGGCCCCTGCCTGGACTGGATGGGCTTGACAGAATCCTTTGGTGGGCCAGACCTGACCTGCAGGCTGTATTTTGTCCCACCCCCACCCTGATTTATTTTAAAACAAAAAACTATATTGGGTTACAGAGAGGCTCCCAGCTTTGGGGACATAAGAGTGAAGGGTGTAGAGCAGTGGAAGCCAAAATTTTGGGCACATATTAGCCTGACACCCTCCCTAGATGCCATTCCAACCTCTTTCTCCTGCCCTGCCCAATCTGCTGATCTGCTTTCTGGTCCTGATGTACTAACTGCTCTGCTGCCTATCCCCTTGACCTGCTGCATGCTACACTAAGAGGCTGCCTGTGCCACTTGTGGCACATGTACTACAGGTTGCCTACCTGTGGGATAGAATAAGGCAACCCAGGACTTCATTTCTTTGACTAAAGCATCACTGCACACTAAGTAGTGACTTAGGAAGGAAAACATAGGGAAAGAAGGCCCCCCCATCCTCTAATTCCAAATGTAATATAAACCATTGCTACATATAAATATGCAGATTTGTATTCTGTAGTGTCTGCACAAAAGCACAACTAGAGAGAACAGAGTTCAAAGGATATACTTTCAACAAAGTTTCAAGAAGAACATTTGCTCATTACATCAGGTATGAAGACAACTGTAGCATATGAAAGCAGAGAATCAAACACCTTCAACATCAACAAAGGGGTGAAACAAGAGTATGTCTTAGCCCCCAAGTGTTTTTTTTTAAACAGAAAATTACATAGCACATACAGAACTATGTATAATGCAGTGCAAAAAAAACACACCATTCCATACTGATCATGAATATATTCAGCACACGCAGATGGTGCTCAAAAGTGCACACTGCTCAGGAAGAGGGTGGTCTGTGGGTGTGGGGTGAAAGTAGTGGAGGATGAAAAGAATATATCTGCACTTACAGGTTGGTTGGAGTAATGAATGTCAAAACTGCAACTTTCCTTGCTTTTTTAGTTTGCAGTACTAGGATATACAAACCAGGAAACTTAACCTACATTATTCTCTGCGGTGGTGTCTAAATCCAGTATATCAACAAGGAACCTGACCTTCCTTTAGCTCCTGCAAATCCCACTAAACTAATTACGTATTAGCAGCATATAGAGAAGTATGCAATTATGAGGCCTTGATCCAGAAGTTTTAAGCATATACTTAAATTAGCTGTATGCGTAAGTGCTTTGGTGGATGTGCTAGGTATGCAATACTGATTGGAGAATATACTAAAACTAATATGCTTCAAACTAACTGAAACAGCTTATGGTTCAACTATCATAATACATATAAGTTAAATGAAAAAGTCTGTGTGTTTGAATATTAGTTATGTTTAATTTAATATTGTTTAATATTAAGCAGCAGAGCTATCATTATTATTCACAGTATTAATTTTCACCTGAGGAAAAAGCATGTAAAAGTAGGGCATAACAAAGAAATTATGTCTCCTTTAGGGAAAGGTAAAGGATAATTAATTTAATTAAGAATGATGAAATGACTCACTGCAGAAATTCCAACTTAAAAATATAGAAAGGCAATCATTTGCATTTGCTGGAGTGCACTAAAGCAAAATACATACTTCATGTGAAAGCCTCAACAATGGCCAAGATTTTCAGGACTTGCTAACAATCTGGAGGCTTCCACATGTTAAAGGTCCTATTTTCCAGAAGTCTGGTGTTCAGCCCTCTCTGAAAAAAATCATGCATCTTGCATATCTCAATCTGGGCACCATAAAATGAGGCAACCCAATCCAATGGGCTTTTTTAAAAAACTTGGCTAAACCAATGACATGAATAAAATGTTTACACTTTTAATAGACAATAAGTGACTAACAATAAAGAATCCAAACAACAAAGCTAGGAACAGTAATTACATATAAACCAATTTAAGTCATCAGAAACTGGTTTAAACCTGTAACAGAATAGAAGTTCAGTGTACATAACCATTTTCAAAGGGCTGAAACTGGTTTAAGATAAACCAGTTTGCTTGAATGTAGTATTAGATTTAACTGATTCAAGTCAAACCGGTTTATGAAGCGTCTATCCCAGACCCCGTCATGGTTCAAGATAAATCACATTTCCTGAGCATGTTTTCCAGCCTTGAGCTGAGCTGAGCTGAGCTGAGCTGGGCTGTCTGCTGCAGCACAGAAGAGGGGGGAGGAGGGAAAAGAAGCAGGAACTGTGCCCCTTCCACCCCCAACAAACTCCAGCTGGGGGCTGGGGCCAGGGAGTGAGGTTAACCACCCCTTCCCCTGTGTATAGAGCTGCCCTGCCCTGCCAAACCTACTAAAAGTTACTGCTGGCTGCAACTGTGGACTACAAATCCCAGAAGCACCTGAAAGCGAGACAAGGAAGTGATGAGCACTGCTGTAATTCTAGACTGTAAATCCCAGAGACCTTGGAGGCAGCAGGAAGAGGAAATGAACACACTGCCCATGCTGGTTACATGCCAGAGAACCGTGCTTTAGCACCCCTCCCCAACCCCGGCCAGCTACTGGCCAAAGCCACTGCAGGGATGTGGCTGCATTTCCTGAATCAAAAGTGAATGTGTACCCAGTTGTTTCTCAGTTTAATCTCTGCAATTTAGACTAACCTGAAAAGACCGAAGCGATTCTGCCTTAGGATTTCTGACTCTCTATACTTAGCCCAAGTTTCCACTTCCACACTTTTCTTTTCAGACTGTAATTTTTAAAAATGGCACAAGAGATTCATCTATTTCAGTTCCATTAAGTGTTGATATAGATCGAAATAAATCAAAGAATTTTACAGGTTTTAAGCATCTTTTTACTGAAATTCAATTCATAAGGAACAATTCAACTGAATAGTCAAGAAATGTGCTGACAATCTAAAATATGTTACACTGAGAAAATAGTAATATATTGAAGATAAACATTATGTATTTAGCACTCTTATGGAAGAATCATTAAAATAGATAAAGCAATAAAACAGAAAGTTAGTGTGCAAAAGTTAAAGATAAATAAATACAAAAGCAAGGGAGTAATTTAATAAGCATCCCCTCTATTTTATTAAGTTTAGCAGCTACTTCTACAAAGAGTAATATTTCCAGAAGCAAAAAGATTGTGTCAGCGATTCATTTTTATTAATGTGAAAAGTCTATTTATCCTGCTTCACCATTTTTGAGAGGAAATTTCCTCAAATATATGACACCACTGGCATCCCCTTTACACCATATCAGACTAGTCTTTTAAAGAGAGCTTGTTCCTTTTGATTAATGTGATTGTTCCTTCAAACATTATTGCACCATTCATACCTCCAAGTTTCGGCTGAAAAATGAATAAAGTTAAAGGACACCCACTTGAGAACTTTGAATGTTTGAAAAAACATCCAGAGAACATTTGGAGCACACAAAAATACTTATTGTAATTGAAAGTGATTCAGACACTCATATAGAAAGAAACACACTTTAAGCCTCCTTGTGAACCTGAATTTTCAAATGATACCTACTTGTCTCCACTGAAAACTGGATTTTTTTTCCATTAAATACCCCTGAACAGAGCTTTTTATTGTGGGACTCTATGGTGCAGGTGGAGCCTTGTAACTTTAACAGTTTAAATTTTATTCAGATGGACCCCCTGTGGACACAGGCAGATCTAGGATTTTGAAACGGTCGGGGTCAGATGATATGGTGCATCATCACATATAACACAACACATATTTTTCTCCAGTTAGAGAGAAACTATATGGCTTACTAATATGCTAGGGGGTCCAACACTATATTATTCACTTTAAGATCAGCTTCAGTGCTACCTGAATAGAAATGCTGCTACCTCTCCTAGGCAGACGACTTTAAAGTGTAGTGGAGCAGGAATCAAAGAACGAAGGGGGGTGCAAGTACACTCCCCTTGGATCCCCGTTGCCTGTGGACTTAATTACAGTAGGGTAATTAATCACATTTTCAATGCAATCATTTCAACCTCAAGCAAATGGGACTTAAAAGGAAGGTGCCATGGCTCCTTCAGGAGTTCCACCATCCTGGCAGTGAAATAGGGATGGGAGGAAGCTGACTGCTGGAAGGAAATTCTTAGGTATGCTATTGACCTTCCACAGACCAAGTAAAAGTACATATGTGTCTCCCACAGACCAAGTAAAAGTACATATATGCCCTCTACTACCCAATAGAGACCTTTTTCCCCTCAGAACAGCATGCTTTGACATCCAAACAGAAGCCACTTGACAGGACTACAGTATCTCTTAGTGAAAACAATTTGGAGTTTTGTAAAACAGTTGATTTGGTCATTGTGGCAAAAAAAAGCTAAGGGTAATAGGGGTGCACGAAATGGGCTGTATTAGATTCAGACTTGGATTCAGCCCAAATCGGGGACAGTGATTTGATTCGCTGATTCAGATCACTGTCCCGATTTGATTCGGCCAAATCCGAATCTGAAGAGTCAATGCTGATTCAGAGAATCAGCAATTCAGCCATAGACACAGCTTTAAACATTTTTTCTACATACCTCGAAGTACCAGGTGCGACTCATGAACACTGTGATGGTGGGGTGGATAGGAGCATCCCACAGGAGCACGGGGGGGGGGCCAGAAGCACTTCTGGTCCACTTCTGAGTTCGCCTCTGAGTGCACGGGGGACCCCCCGCATTCCACCAGCTCGACAGTCGGCCACAGGGGTACCCCAAGTGCCCCCAGATCCAGGAGGCACCAGATGCTGAGCTGGGGGGGCAGGAGGGCGTCCCCCGCACACCCCTCGGTGGACCCAGAAGTGGACTGGAAGTGCTTCTGGTCCACCTCTGGGTCCACTGCCGAGTGTGCTGGGGACCCACCCCACCATGCTCCCATGGGATGCTCCATCCGTCCCAGCACCTCAGCATTCACATGCTGCCTGGTACCTTGAGGTATGTAGAAAAAAACATTTAAAGCTGTGTGTATGTCCAAATCACTGAATCTTTCCGATTCTCTCCTAATCGATTCGGAGGGTTCAAATTCAATCAGGAGAGATTAATGGGTCTCCTGATTCAATTCAGATTCGGAGATTCAGCTGCTGAATTCAGCTGAATCTCCGCGGAATTGAATCAGCGACCAAAGCTTCACACAGCCCTAATGGGTAGATCCATGGTATTTTCCCCTGAACGTAACAGTAAACTTCTGAAACACTGAAAGATGGTAAGAATCTGCCTGTCCTGAATGGGCTGAGGCCAGATGTGATAATTAGGAGGTGGCTAAATTTATACATAAAAAGGGAGGGTTGGAAATGGTCACATGGTGGATATCCAAGTTAGCCATGGAAGATGAAATACACCTCTCTGTTTGGGATCAACTGATTAACTATCCAGGAACCATTTATTATCTAGAAAGTTTCTTGGGACGCCTTACACCAAATCCAATGACCCAAC
>NW_017729002.1:660721-676483 GCF_001723915.1 Gavialis gangeticus | reverse complement strand
AGGAACCTAAACATTGCAGAAAGGAAATGGAGCCCAGTACTAGACTGTGACAAGGCCTGAAGAGGACTGAAGGGGACTATTCACAGCGCTCCCCAAATGGAAATGACTAAGGAAGGAATGGCAACTTATACTTTACAACTTATCACTCGATAATTTACAGATAATAAGTTGTAGCCCAATTAAACCAGATCTGCAGTGTCTTGCCATGCTTTCTGCATGTCTGCAACAAGGAACAACAGTTTGTGTAAAATACTATAAAGATGCATAAACCCTGTGTCTATCATTTAGTCAAAGGCAAAGGGAAATTGTTCTCAAGATTTTTTTCTTTTCAAAGTAATGAACTTCAAAAGAAATTTATAAAAATCAATACGGTCTTAAATAAGGTATGGAAAAGGATCCTCTAGTGGGCTTAGAGGGTCAAATGATTTTTAGATATTCAAATTTTCTTAGTTTGTTGCATCTTGTGCCCTTATCTACAGATTGGTAGGGGGGGTCTTCAAAAAAAAGTTTCCTTTCATTCAAAATGCATTTTTAAGCAGCTCCGATACTAGAGGAACTTGCAATAATGTATTTCAAATAATCTAAAAAAACAGTATTACAAAGATTTTAGAAAGTGATGCACAAATCTTATAAGCAGTTGTGTATCTGAACCTCCTGAATATTTTAAGTCATTTTTAATTTTTCAGTGTCAGTCTTAAATACAAGAAAAGTCTAAATAACCTCCTTTTGTTTATTTGATATAATATATTACTACTCTTTCATTTTCAGATGTTAAAAGATCTTTTCCTCTTCTCTATTCAGATTGAATTAAAATGTAAATTCTAACACTCTCCAAATAGTAGAGATGTAGATTAAAACATCCTAGAAACATGAAACAATAACTAAGAGATATCCAGAAAATTAGAAAGCTGAAATACCTGTCATCAGGAGGGCCAATTGATAGACATGTTCATGGAATTTACTTTTATTAGTAATTAAACCACTTATTGTCTGTCAAAGGGAAAGTTCTGTATTGCAAGTATTCTGGATTGAGAATGTTCCACTTAAGATTCCTGAATTATATTTTATTGTTTCATTTTTTTTCTCTTGACAACAAGAATTTAGCTACTTTCAACTGAAAGTGATAGGGTTTTTTTAAACCTATAGCTTTTCTAATAGTGGTGGTAATAGCAACTGTTCAGAAAATTCTAACTATACAGGATTTTTATTTTGTAGCTCTATCCCACTACCAAATTTTAAAATACCAACTTTGATTCAATTAACATTACCAATTTCATTAACATGGATTTGGTACATAAACAATAGCTTCCCAGGAAAGACCATGAATGCACTGTATATTTTAGAGGTATATATCGTGCCTATTGTACATACGAAGGAGTTTTTGCCAGGCCTTAACACCATGACCAGTCAAAAATTCATGATCAACTTCCTCTGAAAACCATGGCCATCACTTTCAAACCTGGATGTCTACAAACATCCTTTGTCTATATTGCATCAGCAACGAATCTCAGGAAGGACACATCTGAATATGCCCCAGCCCCTGGATGCCAGTTACATGCTCCAGAGCCAAATATTTGCTCATGGATTGCTCTGGTCTCATTCTCAGAACTTGCTTTTGAACTCTCAGCAACCTCACAGGTAAATTTCCAGATCTGGAAAACGTGCAAATTCCAATGAACGTGACATACTTAGTATTGTCCTCCACAAAGCTCAGCACTGACAAACTACAGATGGGCTCCAAGACACCCAAACTGAAGTGACCAGATTTTTCCCCAGGCACTGAACTACCATAGTCTTGCTGATTTCTATTCACATTATTAGCATATACAGAACAAGAACTCAAAATTATCTTACTTTTTTTTAGACACACTTCATATTTATTTTAAAGCACTACACACTATTGACTTGCTACTCTTTCCTCCTAAGTGGATTTCAAGAATGCAGCATTATTTTACAGTAAGAGATCCATGTACTTTATGGCTGATTATACTGTGTATATTTTTATTGTACAACTGGCTTTTTAGATTGAAGTTTTTTATTTTCTTTAAAATTATTTATAACAAGGTTATATTCCTCCAAGCCGTATCTCATTATGACCTGTTTTATTTATTTCACACAGGGCTTTAAGCAATAAGTAATTTGCCCTAAAGGGTCTTCAAATACCCTCAGAGTTGTTTTTCATTATAATGATGTTTAAAGCAAGAAAATCACGTACAAATAAGCTAAGTTTTTCAACAACCTGAGCCATACTATCCCTGAAATTTTGCAAAAAATGAAGGGAGAATAATCTTTTACCTTTTCTTTTTAAAATTAAAATTCACTAAAAACTTGAGCGCAGTCTATACTTGAAGAAATTACTAGTCATTACGGGTCAATTAATAGGTCATTTTTCTTCATTATTCAAAACTCCAAGTTTCTTCTTCAGCTAGGGATAAAGAATAATTTTTCCCCGAAGTTACTTCCACGAAGAGTTGTCCGCTTCCTGTCTGTCACCTACTGTTCTGAATGGAAGTGAATATGCAGACCTCCCTTACAAAGAGAAACTTTTTTCAGATAGCTATCTCCTGCTATGGTCTCAATAAAACTGAAGCAAAGCCCCCCCTGTGAGAGAGGGCTGTACAGGCTTGGAAGGGACAGTAAGGAAGGGAGAGTTGGGGGACTCCCCTAGAAGTAAGGCAAAATGTTCCCCTGGGAACATAAATGGAGAAGGCTGGGAGGGAATATGAGGAGAGAAAAAAAAGTTTTCTTTTACAGAGGTAGTGAATATGGGTTGGTAAGTGAAGTTGGGTTGGGCAGTGGAAGGATTCTCTTCTTGGTCTTATACTTCCTTTCAGCAGACAAGCTTTTCTTTGGGTAGATGTGATACCTTTTATTAGACAAAATAAGTAGTTGGAAATAAGTTCTTGAATTTCTTGTCCTGGCAAAACCTGCCAACACATCTCCACCACTCCCACAATAACCACACCCCACAACAGAACCATCACTATTCCTGGATCTTACACCTGCACCTCCAGGAATGTTATACATCTCACCAAATGCCCTGATGTAAAATCTGTAGGAGAAACTGAACAACAACTGTGTACCAGAATGAACGCACACCAAAAATCCACCAAAAACAAAAAAAATCCAATTACCTGTGGTGCACACTTCTCCCAAGACAATCACTCCCTCTCCAATCTCTCAGTTCTAATCCACAAAAGGAACTTACAAAACACCTTTCATAGATGAGCCTATGAACTCCACTTCATAAAACTACTGGATACAAAAAATCATGGACTCAATATTGACACTGGATTTATGAACCATTACAACCTGACATCTGATTCACCAGGTATCTGCCCGACCTTACCATTTATATTTTTCTTTCCCCCTCTTCCTCTCTCACCCTCCTCCTTTGTCTTCCTAATTTCCAGCTATTTACTTTTAAACAGACTGCCTCTTTTCTACCTTGGAGAACTCAACTACAGTTGAGTCTCCCTTACTCACTTTGGCATTACTTCCCCCTCGTTTACTCCCTCCCTTCCCTTCTCTACCCTTTGGTTTCCTAATTTCCACCTATTTACATTCTCACTGACCTCCTGTCACACTTTCAGTTTCTTTCATTCCTTGGAGATCTCAGAACAGCAGAGACTCCCTATGCCTGAAGAAGGGGGACTGTGCCCAAAAGCTTACTAAGAACTTTTTTCCAACTACTCAGTTGATCTAATAAAACATATCACATCTACCCAAAGAAGCTTGCCTGCCTATGTCCTTAGACCAACACGGCTACAATCAAAAACTTTCTTTCAGCAACATACTGAGAAAGTACCTCAGGGAGTCGAACTTAATGATTTGCTCAGGTCCCTTCCGACCTTACCAACTATGAAACTATAACCCTGCCCAGCTCCTCTGGGGTCTGCCCTGGCCAGCAGCTGAGGGCTACATGCCCTCAGAAGTTTCTGAAGCCCAGCCACTTGGTATCTGGGGACACTACCCCTTGTGCCAGATGGACTGCTGAAGCAGCATACCCCAAAATCCATGTTCTTCCACAAGTAGAAAAGACCACTATATATATAGCAAGCAGCATGGAGACCTGGGTCACAGCCCCAAACTGCCTTAAAGCGCAGCATGCATGCAGCGCCATGCCAAGCAAGGCCACTGCATCATGTGGCTGCGGCGGTAACATGGGTGCCAGGTGGCCAGGTCCAAGCCCCACTGTCCCATGCTGTGTGGGGGGAAGGGAGGACTGTGCTAGGAGGCCCCAAGCAGCCCCAAAGGTCGCTGCTACTGCTGGTGAGTGCAGGGATGCTGGTGCCAGCAGAGGAAGCGATGGGGGGGCTGGGCTGGGCTGGGGGGCGGGCAGGAGACCCACCCCTCCCATGGCAACCCCCCTCCAGCCCCTCCCACATCCTACTTGCCTGGCATGGGCCCCAGGTCCCAGTCACTGCAGCCTACACTGCTGCCTGCCCTGCATGGGCAGGCATCATGCTTCAGCACCAGGGAAAGAGCCAGCCATAGACAGAAATGTTGCCTGAACATGTGTGATTAGTACTTGACCCACCTGCATTAATAAATGCTTATATCCACCACACTGGGGAGCAGTCCTGCCACTATCAACCTCTGGAGTCCATTTATTGGTCAGCCAGCTGATAATGGGCTCTCACTTCTTTGGTTATCCCAAGTAGTTTTGCTTGATACTTAGTCTTTGCTGCAGTACAAGCTCTATCATACCTCCAAATGCTGCATTCAGAGCCTAATACATTGTTTGAATATTGAATATGAGGTTTACCATTTACCATTTGTCCTTTGATGTCAGATTAAAAACAGATTATTCACGAATATCTTGTGTCAGGCTCAATGCGGAGCCCTTACACTGAAGCATGTGGACCCCCACACTGAGTTAAGTGCACCCCAGGCAGCCATGGAGCAGCTGGCTGGGACACAGTGTGCCTTGAGACAAGACAACCAGCCCCTCACCCCACAACATGTGGAGCAGCAGGACAATGTGTCCTCCAGCAAAGCACACAGGCAGGGGCATGCACTAGGGCACAAAGTAGCAGCATAAATTTGTGCCACTATTATTTGTGCTGCTGTAAAGGCACAACCCTGTTCGTATGGACCTGACCTGTGGATTTTAAAGTGTCGGTGTCAAGATGTCTGAAGTGAAAGCAATAAAAGTTACCAGCACAAGATTGTTCTTATAGTAATTTGCAAAGAAACCACACAGTTCCTGCCATCAAAATCCAACCACCAACATAAAAGGCTTTGTCCATAAACAGTCTTTCAAACTAGTTCCTAAAGGAGTTCAATAACAGAATTTTGCATCCATGCACAATTCAAAGGACATGACTGTCCTTGTTTACTATAGGGACAAAATGGATTTAAAATCATATAATTAAACATGTTTACTGCAAAAACATATATTCTGAGTGCAAACATACAATTTAGTGCCAAGCCTCGTGTTCCCTGTATGTTCTGTCATGGAGAAAATCATGAAATTCAATGAAAAGGCCAGTAGTATGAACAAAATCCCATAAACTGAGGCCCTGGTAAAATTAAAATCAATGTTACAGTGATCTGTGTAAAAACAATTAAGGGTCTCCAAAGACAGTATTCTTTAATGCTAACAAAAATAACTTTAAAGCTTCTCTATTCATAAAAGGATTATTTTCCTATAAAAACATGGGGAAAAAATAAAAATACAATTAAGTTAAAAGACAGTTGCTCAGAGGGATAAGAGGGATGGGGTTGTTCGGGGGAATACAAGACAGTAGACCTGTCTACAGTGGCACTCAGTCAATCAAGCATATTCACTCATATACAGCACCAGAGAAAGACTGTTGTCTAGAAAAGTTGTAACCTGGAAAATGCTTATTGTTGGCAGTTCTGTATGAAGCACGTGTGAGTGGTTATACAGATTTCTGGTAGCAGTCATTATTTGTATTATGCTGTCTTGGTGGCTTGTACAGCTGGTGTTTGCCTTGAACTTGACTTTTCAAGAGAACACTTTATACTATTTAATACACACTACAAGGAAAACTACATTGCTTTTCATGGGTTGCTGTATCTATTCTTATTTTTTTGGTATATTATTACAAAGCATTCACAGTTATATACTTTAGATGCTATATGCAACATTCCAAATCATAGAAACAAAATTTGTCATTTTTTGGCATATCAGATATCATTATGCTTAAAAAACATTGTTATGATTAAAATGAGATATACATGTTATAACCATTCATCCATCATTCTGAGTACTTTTGCCCATCTACCTTAACAATGGTGGTTGTAGATAAGTTTTCTGGTTTAGTTACTTTGTTATAAAGCACTCTAATATTGCAAAGATGCAATGACTGACAAATCTAGTAGTTCATATTATGATGAAGAAAATCTGAATCTAAAACATACACTTACATGCAATGATAGCCCAGTTATTCAGTTATCTCCTCAACTGTTTATTTAATTCACACTGCTTTATTACTTTGAATTTTTAAAAATACAATTCTCCAAAATTTATAACTAAAATTGCAGTAAGTTCATATACCCCAACGACATACTGTAATCAATGTGAAATAACTGGATACAACAAACCCTCCACCTTTAGAAACAGAAAAGGAAGCACACTTTTCTATTGACATTGTAGGATATATGGTTAAAAAAAAAAAGCATAAAGGGAGATAAACCTGAAGAGTGAATGGCAAAATATTTGCATCACAAACTGTAAAATAAATATCTATATATTATGCAGTCAAAGCTGCATTATCAGAAGACTGTGTTTTACAGGAGCAAGAGAGGTTTTAAAAAAGGTACACATTCATATTAGGCAAAAGAAACCCAAACAGTATTTTACCATTTCATCTTACAAATACTGTTTTCAGATTTCTCAGAATGGAAGTCACATTCCCTCTACAAATGTAAGTAAAGGCACGATTGGACCTAATGCGTGATCCATGCAATCGTGCCTCCTGCCATGCCACATATGCATCAGATCCTATCAGACCTTATTGCCAGTGTAAGAGGAACCAGATCCTGGGCTCCCCCTGCACTGGCAAGGCAGAGGTTCCCATGGCTAGGAGCCCTTTTTGGTGATGGGGCTCCCAGCCAGGGGGACCAAAAATATCCAAGTCTGTGGAGCAGAAGTCTGTCTCCTAGTCACAAGGGTGTGTGGAGTGCCCCACAGACAGGAAGTCGCAGCACCTGCAATTTTCCAATCACTGCCTGGCACAACCCCGCACCTCTGTGGCTGGGTGATGACATTGGTGGTGATCTCCCAATCCAGGAGTGTATTGCGCTCCCCAGCAACTGGAAAATTGCAGCCACTGCCATCTCCCAGACACAGACAGCCTACACATGCTAAATAAAAGCTGAATAGAAACCACCTATAAGGTTATTACACATTTTCGTGCAATAACTTTATAGTTGGTTGGACCTTTTTAAGGCATGAAAGTTAATGTGTACATGTAGCCAATTAACAAGGTAATTGTGCAATAGATATAATGTGCAGAGGGGGCCTCAATAAGACTGGCACAGTGGCTTATCCAAAAGTGGAAGAGAAAGGCTTTGAAAGTCACAAACAGAACTGTATGGATGATAGATTTAATTAACACATGAAAACTGGGGCTGAAAATGTAATTAAAGCTGTTTAAAGTTTTTGTTCTTGCTGTTTGATCTACAGCTTCTGACAGGCAAAGAAGACATTTATCAATGGCTTTTGGGTTTGGCTGGGCTTTTTAAAAGTGTTTTTTTTAGGGGTGTAGGTTGTAGCCATGTTGGTTTAAGGACATAGCAGATTTACCCAAAGAACCTTGTCTGCCTATCTTTTATTAAACCAACTCAAACCATTGGAAAAATTCTTTTTAAATAGTTTTCTGCATTATGGTGCAGATATCATTTGTTTCTTTCTTCTGTGATCCAAGCTAGAGATGGGTCAAATCTGGAACCTCAAACTGGAATTCCTAAGAATGTGCAAAATACAATGAAGAAAGAGTGCACATTTGATTTGACAGATCTGAATCCATTCATTCTAGTTCTGTTCCAGTTGTGATATGAAATTTATCTGGATCCAACACTGTCAACTGGACCCAGTCACAGTAATAAAAATAAATACAAAACGTTAGATCAGAACTTTAAGGGCCATTGTACAAGGCCCTTCTGATATCCAGCTGTATCAAGCATAGAGCTGACAGGCTTAGAGATGTCTGAAACTGCCTATATCCCTAGAAGGTGGCTGGACAATTTATCAGCACCCACATATATGCATACATAAAGTTATTTTATTAATAAAATACATTTAGCAGAAAGCATCCTACAAATTGAATGTTATGTGTTAAGAAATAGCCAGTATTGACTCAAATATGAATATTAATGGATAGTTTTGCCTAGGGAACCTTCAGAGAAAACAGTTTACACAACTTTTCTGCCAACTGAGTACCCATAGCAGAAGCTAAGTGCTTACATAAATTTGCAAGGAAAAGGATTCATTTGACCATCAATGTGTGATTAACAAATGGATCACTGATTATATGCATGGTGACTCATGTGCATATTGTTCTTTTTTTAAAACATGTTTTGCAGGAAAAGAGACAGTTCATCTTATTCACCAAGGGCAAGACTGTCAGCAACAGACAATCCATATACATATCTTGGAGAAATCTTACTAAAAAAGGAAGTTTTTTCCAGGAGCTCCTTAACAATATCACTGTATTTGTCACCAAATGGCTGCCACTTTCATATGACTTTGGTATTACAATATTTAGTAACCAGACCAATATGCGATACATTTTCAAGGACATACAACAATTTGTCCATGCTCCATATTTTGCTTTTGGCTACAATTTCTTAGGGGAAAAACTTAATGAATTTTTGCTAGAACACTGCACTGAGAATTTTCTGTCACTAAAATTTTCTAGTATGTTTGTTCAAAGACAGACAATTTTCACAAGATTTACAAAATAGGAAAAAAAATATGTTTGTACAAGCAGTTAAAGACCAGGTGATAAATTTACAATATTGACAAATAAAATATCATTAATGAGTAATTATTAATCTACAGTCCCATAACAAATACTTGGAAATTATTAATCCCGTAAGAAATACTAGGAAATTATTAATCTACAACTATACTCTGCCCAGGGAAAAAGCAAGGCAGGATAGCACCATGAGAAGCTTGTACACGTGACAAAATTGGCCTTTAAAGCAGCTTAACTGCCCTTTTGCACCACTGTAATGGTGTCATTGTTTACACCTCCGGCAGCATATTTCCTTTTAATTTTGTCACGTTGTACACGTGGTGGCAATTTTGCTTTAAATGACCTTGTTACATAGCAAAGTAAAACACATCTGATGTATTTTAGTTTGCTATGTAACAAATTGCAACAGTGGAAGCCCAGACATGTTTGGGGAAGCCCAGGCTTGGTGGGCTTCCAGCATCCTGTGCACTGGCCCCACTGCCTTCTCCAGCCACCAGCACATTCAGCTGCCCTCCTGCCACCTTGCCACACTGCCCCAGAGGCAAGTCAGCCCATTCCTAGGCGCTCAAGGCAGCAAGGACGGTGCATGGAGCGCTGGAGCCTATCTGCTTCTTCCACAGCTGGGGGCGAGCTGCCAGTGGGCCAAGCAGCCCCTGAGCTGCAGGGGATGCCGGACCTTCCCTCCAAGGTGGAAGCACCCACCTGCTAACACCCCACCCAGGTGGTCCCAGGAGGCACTGCCACTGTAGAGGAAAGCACTGGGCTCTGCAGAGCTCAGGGGTTGTGCAACCTGGCGGCAGCTCATGCAGACAGGCTCCACTGAGGATAAAAAAGAAAAAAAGCAGTGAGGGGTCTGATCCTTTTTTTTTCCTCCCAGAGCCTGCCTGCCTCTCCCACAGCTAGAAGGTGAGCTGCCGGCAGGCCCTGAGCTGCAGGGGACCCAGTGCTTCCCTCTGTGTTGGTAGAGTCCCCCAGGTTGCACCTGCCCACTAACAGCCCACCTGGGCAGTCCCAGGGAGCACCACTGCTGAGGAAGGAAGGGCCAAGCCACCCCGCAGCTCAGGGGCTGTGCAACCCAGTGGCAGCTCATGCAGGCAGACTCCATTGAGAAAAATGGGTGGGCTGCAAACGGATGGGTGCTGCCTGGGGGGGGGCACTACCACGACACAGGGAAGGACCGCCCCCCTCCACCGCCCAGTGCCTGCCAGCAGCTCACTCCACCACGGAAGAGGCAGGCAGGTTCGGGGGGGGGGGGGAAGGATCAGGCCCCTCACCGCTTTTTTTTTTCCCCGGTAGAGCCTGCCCACAGCAGTGGGGAAGGAGGTGGGAAGGCGGGTGAGCTGATGAGGGGCCATCACTGTGACATGACAGAAGTCTCTAATTTGAAATAGTAGAGTTTTAATCAACACAATTAATAAACCACTGTTTCAATTTAGGGAGAACTAAACCCCTGTCCCATGTACAAGCAGCCTTAAAGACTAACTTGTTCACAAAGGCATACATTTTCATAGGCTACAGACTACTTCATCAGATGCTATGACATCTGTGGTTCATTCACCTACTCCTTTACCAACATCGTATATGCCACTACCTGTTTACAGTGCCCCTCTGCTCTCTAAACTGGACAGATGGAACAATTCCTACATAAAGAATGAATGGACACCAATTTGACATGAATTCCAGAAAGACACAAAAGTCTGTGGCAGAGCACTTGAACCTCCTCAGACATTTCATCACTGACCTCAGAGTAGCTGCTCTTAAACATCAAAGCTTTAAAAACCAACTTGAAAGCAAACCTGCTAAACAAGAAATCATAACTAGCAAGAGAGCTACCGGAGGAGGTGACGGCAAGGCTCCAAAGCATCCTCTATCATGACAACTTAATTGATTCAATGATAAAGGAGACCTCTACAATTGTGAAGGAAGAACTACCATAGGCAATACTAGAGAAGGAAGACGACATGAACTCCCAGGAAGATGGAAGCTTGTAACCTCTGGCACCAAGCAGAAATCATTTTCACCTGCAGCAGTTTGTCTAGCGAACAGATATGGAGCTCTAGCAACAGAGAAGGAGGAACATGTTCTACTGGGGGAAGAGGCCAGGCCAGACATCCCCAATGATGGAAGGATCAAGACCAATGCCATCAAAAGGAAGCAACCAGTGGTGGTAGTTGGAGACTCCCTTCTGCAGGGGATGGAGGCATCCATCTGCTGGCCTGACCTGTTGTCTCAGGAGGTCTGCTGCTTGCCAGGAGCCCAGATCTGAGATGCCATGCAAGGATTACTGAGACCTATCTGGTGCTCTGACTACTACCCCATGCTGCTCATCTATGTGGGCACTAAAAATACCATCAGGAGTGACCCTGAGTAAAACAAAAGTAACTATAGGGCTCAGGTTGCAAGGATAGGTTAGATATTAGGAAGAACTACTTCACTGTAAGGGTGGCCAGAGCCTGGAATAGGCTTCCCAGAGAGATGGTGCTCTCACCTTCCCTGGAAATCTTCAAGAGGAGACTGGACAGGCACCTGACTGGGGTCTTATGACCCCTCCCACCCCCAGTGCTCATTCCTGCCCATGGCAGGGGGTCAGACTAGATGATGTGTCCAGGTCCCTTCCAACTCATTGATTCTATGAGGCTCATGTTGTCTTTTTCTCAATCCTTCCTGTCAAGGGGAGAGACCCAGGCAGGAGCAGACACATCCTGCACATAAATGCAAAGCTGCACAGATGGTATCACCAGCAGGGATTTGCCTTCTTTAACCATCGGATGTTGTTCCAAGAAGGATTCCCAGGAAAAGACAGTATCCACCTGACAAAGAGCATCTTTGCAGACAGGCTCGCTAATAAGGAGGGCTTTACACTAGGTTTGCTAGGGGGATGGAGAACAAAGCCACGAGGTAAGTGGGAAAGCAGGTGACCTGGAGAATGCAAAAGCAGAAGGGGGCATCAGGGGAGGCCTTCTCATTCTTCCTGAAAAAGTAGGGCAATCAAGTAGTCATCTCAGGTGTCTGTACATGCATGCACAGAGCCTGGGAAACAAGCAGGAAGAATGGGAAGTCCTTACACAGTCACAGAACTAGAAAGTGATTGGAATAACAGACTTGGTGGGATAGCTCTCATGACTGGAGCCCTGGGAGAAGCTGTTTGACTGCTCAGAGCTCTAGTGTGAAACTGCAGATAGGACTGTTGAAAATCCCTGGGTTCAGGTCAGAGGAGGAGAGTACCAAGGGTGATGTTGTAGTGGGTGTCTTCTACAGACCACCATACCAGGGGGAGGAGGTGGATGAGGCTTTCTTCAAAAAGCTAGTGGAAGCTTCCCAATCACAGGCCTTGGTTCTCAAGAGGGACTTGAGTCACCCTGACATCTGCTAGGAGGGCAATATAGCAGTGCATAGGCAATCCAGGAAGTTTTTGAAGAGTGTTGGGGACAACTTCCTGGTGCATGTGTTGAAGAGACCAACTAGGGGCTGTATGGCAGAGAGCCACCTCTGTCTCTCCCCAAAAACTCTGCTTTGTGACAATTTGGTTAATATGGGCCCTGCAGAGAAAAGACATCCCACCTCTTTTAAGTAACAGGAGGTGGATACATTCCTGAAGGAGGGGGGAAACCTGCTCCCTCTGCCTATGTGACTGGCATCACATACCTGGGTAAGGGGCTTATGCTCCCTATTGTTCTAATCAACCTGACTGGGGGTGGAGGCTAGAGACCCTGCCTGTCTGCCTGGCAACCAGTGATGCATTTCAAATTGGTTGGCTGACAGCCAACAGGTGCTGGCCTCCATTGAACCAGGTAAATAAGATCATAAGGTCTATAGAAGTTAAGGACTGCCCAGGAGGAGGGGCAGTAGCCATGATGAAAACTCAGAGAGAGAGAGAGAGAGAGAGAGAGAGAGAGAGAGAGAGAGAGAAGAGCTGCACCATCTGAAACTTGCTCTCTCTCTCTCAAAGCTCATGGTCAAGGTACTGCCTGCCTCCAGAGGGAATCTCCACCTGCCTCTGGATGATACTTGTGAGTAGGCTACCTGAGATCTAACTAGATATATAGCTTGCAGTGACTCAGATGCATGATCAAAAGCTACCCAGCCATGCCAGTTTGCTCTATGGGATTTCTCTGATATTGCTCTACTCTGTACCCTATTCCAAACCTACTCCTTGTAACCAATAAAGTTCTCCTTTGTACCTAGCGTGGGAGACTTATTGGGAGTGGGTCTAGATTATGCCTTGGGGTCCCCTTGGTTCGGCTGACTAAGGGAGACCACTATTTGTGCTTCAGTCTGAAGGAAACCCCCAAGTTCCTGAAGTGGGTCGAGTACTCTCAAGGGCCACTAGGCCTGTGTTTCCCAGGTGGCACAGTGCCAGGATCAGGCCAGACCCTGTGATGTGCCAGCACTACCCCCAGGCTTGCAGGTGTGCTCCAGGGAAGGGGATCCGCTAGATGTGAGATGCCCCCAGGGAGGCACTCAGAGCCTGGAAGGTAGTCGGGCACAGTGAGGTGGTTGGCTCAGCACAGGAGCACCCCCTACTGGCCCGCCATAGGCTGTGCCCTTGTTGATCTGCTGCTCACAAACAGGGACAAAATAGTGGCAAATGTAGAAGTGGATGGCAACTTGGGCAACAGCGACCACAAGATGACTGAGTTTGGGAACCTGAGGAAAGAAAAGATGGAGAGCAGCAGAGTAAGGACACTGGACTTCAGAACAGCAGACTTTGATTCACTCAGGGAATTAATGGGCAGGATCCTCTGGGAGGCCAGTCTGAGGGGGAAAGGCATCCAGGAGACCTGGTTGTATTTTAAAGAAAATTTACTGAGGGAACAGGAACAAATCCTGATGTGCAGGAAGACTAGCAAGTATGGCAGAAGACCATTTTGGCTTAGCAGGAACTCTTCAGTGGCTAAAACACATAAAAGAAATGTAAGAAGTGGAAACTTGGACAAACAACTAGGGAGAAGTACAAGAGCATTTGTACAGGCATGCAGGGACGAAATCAGGAAGACCAAAATACAACTGCAGTTGCAGCTTGCAAGGGACATGAAGGGTAACAAAGAAGGGTTTCTACAAGTATGTCAGCAACAAGAGGAGGATCAAGGAAAGTGTGGGTCCCTTCCTGCATGGGGGAGGCAACCTAGTGACAAACGATGCAGAAAAGGCTAAAGCGCTCAATGCCTTTTTCACCTCAGTCTTCACAGTCAAGGTCAGCTCCCAGACTACTGCACTTGGCAGCACAGTTTCGGGGAGAAAATGAGCTGTTGATAATGGTAAAATAATAGGTTAGGGACTATTTGAAAAGCTGGTCAGGTACATGTCAATGGGGCTGGATGCAATGCACCCAAGGGTGCTAAGGGAGTTGGCCAATTTGATTGCAGAGCCACTGGCCATCATCTCTGAAAACTCATGGCGATCCAGAGAGGTCATGGACTACTGGAAAAGGGCAAATATAGTACCCATCTATAAGGTAGGGAAGGAGGAGGATCCAGGAAACAACAGACCAGTCAGCCTCACCAGAACCCCTGGAAAAATCGTGAAGCAGGTCCTCAAGGGCTTCATTTCTAAGTATTTTAAGGAGAAGAAAATGATCAGGGACAGTTAGCATGGATTCACCAAGGGCAAGTCATGCCTGACCAACCTTATTGCCTTCTATGATGAAATAACTGGCTTGGTGGATGCAGGGAGAGTAGTGGAAGTAATACATCTTGACTTCAGCAAGGTTTTTAATACAGTCTCCCACATTCTTGCATGCAAGCTAAAGAAGTATGGGTTGGACAAATGAACTGTAAGTAGGCAGAAAACTGGTTGGATCATCAGGCTCAAAGGGTAGTAATCAAAGGCTCAATGTCTAGTTGTCAGCTGCTATCAAGTGAAGTACCCCAGGAGTCAGTCCTGGGATCAGTTTTGTTCAGTATCTTCATCAATGACCTGGAAGACAGGATGGAGTGCACCCTCAGCAAGTCTGCAGATGACACCAAGCTGAGGGGAGTAGTTGAGATGCTGGAAGGTAGGGCTAGGATTCAGAGAGACCTAGACAAATTGGATGATCAGACCAAAAAAAATCTCATGAGGTTGAATAAGGACACATGGAAAGTTCTGCACTTAGGATGGAACAACTCCATGCACCAGTACAGGATGAGGACCGACAGGTTAAGCAGCAGATCTGCAGAAAAGGACCTGGGGGTTACAGTGGACAATAAGCTGAATATGAGCAAGTGATAGCAAAATAATTAGTTCTATACATGAAAAAAATATGAATTGGTTATAATTTTCCATGTATAGGATCTAATTATTGGAGAGTTGTCTTAAGTTTGTCCTCCCCACTGCTGTAGCAAGGAGAGCAGTGGCAGGGGAGCAGCAGGCAGGCAGGCAGTGGGGAGCAGGCAGTGGGGGAAAAGCAGTGAGGCAGGAGATGGGGGGCAGATGGTGGGACTTGACCTCTGACCCTTGCCTCAATGTACCCTGTCCCTTGCCCCCGATACACTCCCCTCATAGCCCCTCCACACCAGGGCCTGCTTCTTTCAGCTGCCTCTTCTAGCTGCTACTGTCACCAGGCCAGAGCAAACACATGCTCAGTGGCCCATGCTGCAGCAGGGACAGAGCTTGCTATAGCCAGAGCAAGGATAAGCAGCTGGGAGGGGTGGGAGGGAAGAGGCAGGGGACAGAAACTACAGGGGAAGATGGGGGGAGATGGGGAGCCTGAGGCTATGGGGGAATGGGGAAGCAGAGGTGGTATGGGAGGGGCAGGCAGCATCTGTGGGTTCAGCCCCAATTCCAAGTCAGGGCCAGATCTAGAGCTGCAGCAGCCTCCTACCCCCCCCCC
>NW_017729002.1:660089-660403 GCF_001723915.1 Gavialis gangeticus | reverse complement strand
CCCTGTCCCTTGCCCCCGATCCACTCCCCTCATAGCCCCTCCACACCAGGGCCTGCTTCTTTCAGCTGCCTCTTCTAGCTGCTACTGTCACCAGGCCAGAGCAAACACATGCTCAGTGGCCCATGCTGCAGCAGGGACAGAGCTTGCTATAGCCAGAGCAAGGATAAGCAGCTGGGAGGGGTGGGAGGGAAGAGGCAGGGGACAGAAACTACAGGGGAAGATGGGGGGAGATGGGGAGCCTGAGGCTATGGGGGAATGGGGAAGCAGAGGTGGTATGGGAGGGGCAGGCAGCATCTGTGGGTTCAGCCCCAATT
>NW_017729002.1:658010-660078 GCF_001723915.1 Gavialis gangeticus | reverse complement strand
GTAACCTATCCAGATCCCTCTGCAATCTCTCCCTCCCTGATGCTGAAAATAAATCATCAGTGGCTTTAAAACAATTTAACTCCCCAACTGAAACTCTTCATAGCCATTCTTCCTTTCTTCACTAAGGGCCAGCTATTATATCTGGATTTAAATGCCAAGAAGAGATTTCTAGGGTTTTTCAAGGAAAGGACATACCCCCAGCATAGTCCCATGAAAGTAGTTTCCTAGCCAGGAGAAAATCTTCTGCCCACACAGACCAAACAACCATGAGCACAGACTAGGAAGTAGTGAAGGTCCACCACCATACCAGAACAATTTGCTCTTTCACAGAAGTGTCTAAATAATACTTTCAAGGAAGTTTTTGTGATAATTACTATCTTAGTATATCAAGTTTCTAATGACAAATATTACTTTACTATTTCAGTTTATTTCCTTAACGTCATTGTCAGAACAAATAATATTGAAAAAAACATTTTATGCCAACACTCACAAGTAGCGGCCTTAGCATCAGAATTCCCAAACCAAATTATTTCCTGACTGCAGATTCTAATGGCGTTTCTTAGTAACTCGTTTCTTTCCAGAATAAAGAATATTTCTACTAAAGAATTAAGGAATATTTCTACTAGCAAGCAAACTTCCTGCTAAGACTTTAAGTAATTTGGGGAACTTTCAGGCAGGAATCATCCTTTCACAACACAACAGAAAGACTCCTACAGCAAATCAACAAAAAACACACGTTTATCATGAACAGTATCTATTCTTACACTTGCATATCAACAAGTGAAGTGTTTTAAGCAGTAGTCATTTAAAAAAATATTACACTACTGAACAGAACTGAAAAATAATTATGCAAGTACAATTATTCCCAACAATTATCTGCAGAGCTCCATAGAAAATGGAAAGGTATGATCTGAAACTGTAATTCACAGAAAAGTACAGTGGAAGCACAAAGATTGATACTTGTCCAGCAAGAACTCTGAAGACTACAAGAGAGCTGTATTTCACAGAAGACTGCCTTATTTCATCATTACACCAAAATCTTAAAAGGTCAAGCATTAAACAACATTCTTCCAATGCAGACAATATTTCATAATGCATTCTTGTTGTGTAATGGAGGCATCAAAGGAACTTAATGTAGTTTTTCATCATCTGACTAATTTGAAACTAAATCAGAGAGAAAATAAGAAATAAAATACAAGAAAGCAGCTCAAATACAGATATCATCAGTGTGTTTCCGAGACTGTAGAATCCAATTGCCCCAGTACTGCCTTTCAATATAGAACAAAAGGAGTTAGGGCATGGACAGATAAGCATTTGCAGTGCTCCAAATCTCACTCCAAGCCCTTCAAAGTCAGTGGGCCTCAACACTGGGCATGCCCCACTTCATCCCCCATCCTCTACTGGAGTATTTCAAAAAGGCATGCACTGGCCATGTTCTCCAAGCAATAGGAACTCCTGCATACCTCTCATGCTCCAGAGGTTCCCAAAAATATCCCAAGAATGGTCACTGGCTCTCTGCCTGGCACCCCACACCCCATGTCCTCCCTCTTCCTCCCCCACCCCCATGAGATGCTTTCCCTTTTTAAATGTTTCTTCAGCTGTTTGGAGTACTTCAAAGGCACTTGAAGGATCTCACACTCCACATTTCTCCATGACCCGTAAGAGCTATCAAGAAGAAACAAAACCTATTTCAGGGAAATCAAAGTGTGGTTGGGGAACATGTAAAATAACCTTTCTAGATATTTCCTCAAATGTTTCAAAAAACTACCATTCCAAAAAGTAGTGTGTAAGGAATTTCACAAACTAAATGTAACCCTTTTTGACACACTTCAAATCTCATGAATTTCTGAGTATTCATAAATGAAGTCCTATTCTGATCCACTGAGTTCGTTTATAATTAGTGATTCACATCATGTCCCCATGTGATTAGCATATGGAAGTTCTGGATGGAAGAAAGTCATTCAGTCTTGCATTCTCAATGGCTAGAGCAGTGGTCACCATCCGGTGGATCCCAATCGGCTAGTATATCAGGGAGCCTCTGACAGTCGATCTTAGTCTGGAGGGGTTG
>NW_017729002.1:638275-653010 GCF_001723915.1 Gavialis gangeticus | reverse complement strand
TGGAAGAAAGTCATTCAGTCTTGCATTCTCAATGGCTAGAGCAGTGGTCACCATCCGGTGGATCCCAATCGGCTAGTATATCAGGGAGCCTCTGACAGTCGATCTTAGTCTGGAGGGGTTGAGTACACGTGGACTCAGCCCCGCCAGACTGAGATTAACGGTCAGAGGCTCCACAATCAGGAGCAGCAGGAAGCACATGAGGAGCGGCCAGAATGCAGTCCGGGAGTGGGGGGACATACGTAGCTGGGCTGAGCCGTGCCCCCTGCCACCAGGGCCAGGCTGGATGAGTGGGATGATCCCCCTCCATGCCCTCCCACCCTGCGGTGAAGGAGGGAATGGGGAAGGGGCAGGGGCGAGTGGGGCCCTAGCCAGGCCAGGGGAGGGTCACAGCCTGGGCAGCTCATCCAGGGGTGTGGAGGGAATCCCATACTGTACACACCCTGGCGGAGGCCCGGGGGCCATGTGCCTTCCTGATAAGTGCGTGGGGCAGAGGTGGCTGCCAATGCACACTGGGCTTTGTCCCCAAAGCCCTGTGCACAGATTTGGGGGGGGGGGGACACGTGGCCCCTGGGCCTCTGCTGGCGTGCATGCAGTGCAGGAGCCCCCCCGCAGCCCTGGATGAGCCACCCTGCATGCAGATCCGGGGACACATGTTCCCCATGCCCTCCCAGGCTGTGTGCCCCCTCACACACACCCTCCAGATGAGCCACTCATGACTTCATCCTGCGCCTGCCTGGCTGGGCAGGGCCTGCCCCTGCTCCACTCCTGCAACACCATGGAGGGGAAGAGGGCAGGTCAAGGCCCCAGCAGTGAGGGAGAGAGAGGGGCACAGGCAGGAGCAGGGGCTGGGGAGAGTGAGGGACAAGCAGAGGCCTGAGGGGCACACGCCCCCGGGCCTCCGCTTGTCCCACCACCCGGCCTGACTCACTCTCCCCAGTCCCTGCTCCTGTCTGTGCCCCGCTCTCTCCCTCACCGCTGGGGCCTCAATCTGCCCAGCTCCCCCATGGCCCTTTCCCCTTCCCCCACCCTTTTCCCCCACAGACTGACCTCCTGGGGGGGGTCGCACCCCCAAATAATTTTTTCTCCCTCTGCCTCAATTTGCCCCCCACTTCCCTCCCCACACGCTGACGGTGGCAGCAGCACAGGGTAGATCTTGGGTTGTTTTTTAATTCAGAAAGTGATCTCCTACCCAAAAAAGGTAGAGACCACTGGGCTAGAAAATGGCTAGAGAACAGTTTTTTAAGGAATAAAAAATACATCCAATGAAACTAACATTTTAAAAAATATCTTCACAGGTTTGCGGGAAAGACTATTTTAAAGTAATCAAAACAGGAACTGACAGTTATTGGAAAACTTGTGTTCTGAATATTAAGCAAAGCTCAACAAACATATTTAAGGCATGTTTTTAAGCTTTCAAGAAAAACTCTGGAGAGCTGGACAAATATTTTCTATCCATTCTGGCTCCCCTTGTTAAGGATGCTATTCCTCAGACTTTCTGTGACTATTGTAATGCAGAACTATTCATGGTGGGAAGTAGAGGTTTGGACTGTAGTCATAGTTTCAGTATATAAAGCCTTTGTCCCATCAGCAGATCCATCCCTCTGTCACTTTTATTCCCCATTTCTTGGCAGGAATAATCTGCACCAGGAAACAGAAGACCCAACTTTAATTATCGAGTCTCTAGTAGTCTTTTCATAATACGCATTAGGGGCATCTTGAGCATTTTTTTCTGCATAACTTATAATTTAAATGTGATGAAATGCAAGTTTAAATCCATGAATAAAATCAATCATGAATAGGGCCCTAAATTGGACAAGCCTGAAACTGCAAGGAAAGCTGAATTCTGTTCTCCATAATTAGATGTACTTAAGAAAAGTCACCCAAAAATTAGTGTGTCAGATATTTTTTTTCCAGTTTTGCATTATGAGTGCTCATCTCTTCATTTCAGGAAATGTTCGTTACTAGTGTACAGAAAAATAAAAGAAAAACACTGTAAACAATAGAGTCCCTTATGCACATCAACCCAACCATAGATCTTGTCCAGGATGTGCAGACAAAAATCACAGCTGGTTTTTGTTGTGTTAACTAATCCTTGGTAACATTTAGTGATTGTTTGTTTTCAGAATAAATGTAATGCAGGCGCTAAGGACTTTGTATTTCCCAGTGTGCCTGTGACTGGAAAACTTCTGAAGCAGGTAATGTTATTAAGACAAACCCTCCAAAACAACCACAAATCAAAAGACACATTTATTTTCTAGGCACAACAAAATGATATTAATAATAAAGAAAAACATGCTTTACAGTGAGATTAATTTGTTTTCATTGTTCATGTGGCTTGCATTATAAAAATCTCTGGAGTCTACTCTATACAACATAATGAGTCTAGTCCATATTACACAGGGATGGCTAACAGAGCTATATGTATTGCTTAATGTTATCCACACACCTTGCTAACAACTCAAAACAATGGGTGCACTGGGAGTGGTATCAGACTTTGCAGCAGAAGAAATCATGATTACTAATGATGTTCTATTTCTTTTTCTCGGGAGTTTCATAAATTTGGACTGTTTATGTAGATTTTATGCAAAAGTATTTACTTAGGAATATTCATAATGTTCAAATCACTAAACAAAGTTCATTAAATCAATTTTCTTCTAATTTGCTGTAATCTCTCCATAGTTTATATATATCATTTGTTAAATCAATATATTCATAGTGAATAAATAAAGTAGTGACTGAATAAAACTTTATAGCAAAGTTGTATTCTTTATACATTTTAATGTATTTAAATGGTAATATGCATAAATTAATAACAAAACTTTCCTTCCTAATTGTAAATGATAAAAAAGCAACTTTGGACAATAAGTTACATACAGCCAGCCAGCCAGCCAAGATTTATCTCATATTTCTGTAAAAACCATAACATCCTTATTCACTGGTGATAAACTTGTGGGGGGCAAGGAGAGGGTATCTCTGGTTTTTTGCTGGAAAACTCTACTAACCACGTGGTCCTGTAATTTGATATGTCGACAGCATTAGATTGGCTTTAATCTGGTCATAACATGAGGCCCATCCCTACTCCAGATCTAGCTCTATAATACTGTTACAGTAACATTTGAGGTGTCCTCTTTCCCTACCCTTTCGCTTGTTAACTACCATTAAGTCACATTGGTATCCTCCACATACTAAAGAAAAATGAAAGCAGTGTTGGTAATGTAATCCGGATCATTAAAGGAACTGCATCCTTATAGCCACATGAAATCTATGAACGCTACATATGCTGTGCTGAGAAGAAGAAGGTTTTTAGGCTTTACAATGGATAAAGTAAGGACATCTCCACTTCTACAGGTCCAAAAAATCAGACCGTTATTAGTAGTACTATCTTGCATAAAAACTGGGGAGGGCTATCTGAAAATCCTGAAGCGTGGGGAAATAAAGCTAGTGAGTGAGATTTTTAATGATTATAAAGAAATTATACCTATTTTATTATGAAATAGTCCTTAGACGGGTATAGTGAGGTAAACAAGGGGACATTAAAAGACCTTGTTAAGTTCCATCAGCCATTTTTGGTTTACATCTTATCCTTTGAACTAAGCAACAAGCCTCACCGCAGTACTAACTGAATTGAGCTTTGTTCTGGCACAGCAATCAGATAGTGTTACAAGGAAATTACAAGTATCATCTGATATGCCACTTGTACTTGTAAGTTTAAGGGGCCCGAAGGAAATTACAGCCTCACAAGGGGGAGCTAATGATGGTTATAATTTTGTGAAGGTTTGAAATGGAAAGTATCTTAACATACGGTCTGTAATATTTACTGTGCTTACAAGCATACCAGGTAATGTTATGTATTAACTATACAATTCAGAGAGAGGGGGGATGGAACGGTGACTAAAGTACATGGTGTCTTAACAAATACTGAGGACAACAAACTGGTCCAAAATGAATAATGTTGTTAGGTATCTTATTACTCAGGAAAGCACAATTTATTAAGAATAGCAATGTGTGCACTTTTTAATCTATGAACAATGGCATAGCAATTCTGAAGCTAGTAAAGTATGTCAATTCTGATATCAAAGTATAGGCATATGCTTTCTCTAAAAGGAAAAGATATATTTCATAAATGCCCATGACTAAAAAATAACTTGTTCAATCAGTGTCATAGTTCTGAAATAAATAATTCAAAACATAAAAAAATGCCTGATATTTATTATGTAATTTAGGAGGAAATGGTCTTTCAGCCCAAAGAGCTTTTGCTATTAACACAATCTAAACTGTACCATTCTTACCTCAATCAATTTTCTTTCATAAGAACTAGCTAGTTCTTCATTGTTTTCCACTTGCTTTTGCTCAGGAATGGTAAATTCACCTTCAATGTTCCAAAGGTTGGGCAGAACTAAAATAAAAAAAATTCATTAAATGGAAATGGAAGTGACTGTAGTGAATACGTAAATAAATTTTTCAGAATGAATACCTTCAAAAATGCTTTAGCAAAATATTGAACACCAATAAAAAAGTAACTTAAATACAAAACGGGGGGGTTCTTTTTTTTTAAAGCAATATTTAAGTAGCTTCTCATAACAGTAAAACACAAAATTTAATAAAAACTCAGGTAATGGCAAATAACTAGTATTAATGTGTTAAGTATGTTGTGGGCACATACACAATAACTGTATGGTAAAATAGGACACAATTTGTTAATTAAATTCCCTAATAGCCCTGTCCTAAAATTCTCTAACTCTTAAGCAAAGGCTACATAGTTTTGAAAATAGTTCATTATAATTCCTTTTAAAAAGTATCTTAGAGAAACTAATGAAGCATTGCCCAGGCAAAGAGGAAGAAAGCTCCCTACATTTGACTGAATTATATCTGATAAATCGGAAATTATGACCCTCTCCTCCCCTCCCAGCCCCTCCCTACCCAAAGAGTCCATCCACATTTGGAAAGTAAATTTAGAAAGTCTACAGGATAACCAAAATGGAGTCTAACCATAACGGATAACAACTGAGAATTATTTTTGTGGTCCAATCAATAAAGATGCAGCTTTTCAGAGTTATGCATTAGTTCTGAATCAAATGACTGACAATTTAAAACCCTTCTATTTATTTTGTTAACAATATCACTGAATTCAGGGAAAAAAACAAGGTTTCAAAATACTTGGAAACAACTGAACTTAAATCAATAATTATATTATAAAAGTTTCTAACTTTTTTGTATCAGTATTCAGAATAGTCATACTGGCATAATTTATAGTTAATACACTTTCAGTCTTACATAAAAAAGTAATACTCAGTATGTTCTTAAGCATAAATTGCAATAGCACTTAGGGGACAACTATGAAAACAAGATCTTCTCATAGACGAAACCTTTATGATTTCTTTAAAATGAGGTACGCTGCAGAAATGAGACTACATATAAAATGCCAATTTGCTCAACAGATGTTTCCTTTGTATCTGTTTCGAAAAAGGACACAATGACCCAGTTTTATTCCTTTTCCCCAGGATGATACTATGGGAGAGCAAACTGGATTGAGTTCTCTTTCACATCAACTACCGTACTCCAGGCTAAACTAAGATTCCAAATTTATTATTAGTGATGATGTACAAGAAGGAACTTGCATAGCTTGATATTACAATTCAAGCTGAAGTTGCAAGACTGGAGGAAGAATTATCAACATGTAGATATAAAATATGGTTTTAAAATAGTAATTTGTCAAACTGCATGCTCTTAATGTACCTGCGGTACTTGAAAAATGTGCAAGTTGCAGCCAACAATCTGCTGTGAAAAAAATGCATAATTACCACCATTAACATCACCAAGGCTGACAACATTCTGATTTACAAAAAGATCCATTCTCAAATTGCTACAGTATTTACAGAGATTCTACTTATCCTTTACTCGTGTCTTAACAACAACATAATTCAAATAAAAGATATTAAGTAAAAGATTACCAGAACATAAAGCAAATTATAAAGCAAGAACAAAGCAAATCATTTTCTAGATACTGAAAATTATTTTTCAGGTGAAAAGAGTTTACTCCTGAAAGGTACAGCAGTTATTTTTCATAGTTTCATAGTTTCTAGGGTCGGAAGCGACCTTAGCAGATCATCTAGTCCGATCCCCTGCCATGGTAGGAAAGAGTACTGGGGTCAAACGACCCAGCAAGGTGTTCATCTAACCTCTTCTTAAAAACCCCCAGGGTAGGAGCCTGCACCACCTCTCTTGGAAGTTGGTTCCAGACCCTAGCCACCCTGACCGTGAAGTAGCGCCTCCTGATGTCTAACCTAAACCTACCCTCTGCCAGCTTGTGACCGTTATTCCTGGTCACTCCTGGCGGTGTTCGGGAGAACAATGACTCCCCCAATGCCTGCTGATCCCCCCTGACTAGTTTGTAACAGGCCACAAGATCCCCCCTCAGCCTTCTCTTTTGGAGGCTGAACAGGTTCAGGTCCCGTAGCCTCTCCTCATAGGACCTGCCCTGCTGTCCCCTGATCATGCGAGTGGCCCTCCTCTGGACCCTCTCGATGCTGTCCGCATCCCTCTTGAAGTGCGGCGCCCAGAACTGGACGCAGTACTCCAACTGCGGCCTGACCAGTGCCGCATAGAGGGGGAGGATCACCTCTTTTGACCTGCTTGAAATGCATCTGTGGATGCATGACAAGGTACGGTTGGCCTTCCTAACTGCCTCCCCACACTGCCGACCCATGTTCATCTTGGAGTCAATGATGACTCCAAGATCCTTTTCCACCTCCGTGCTGACAAGAGGGGAGTTCCCCAACCTGTAGGTTTTCACTGAGTTTCTTTGCACCTAGAATAGTTCTAGGGTTCTGCCCTGAAGACACTGCCAAAAAGTATTCTAAAATTACCTGAAGCAGTCCGGAAGACAAAGGTAACAGCTCTTTTATTCATCTCTACAGAACACCAAGAATTTAACTTTTCCTTAAATAGTTAATCAATAAAATGTAAGACTTTAGAGAACTGGAGAGCAAATATTTAATCGTTTTTCAGAATAAGTTTGATTCCCATTTGATACCCAAATTTTATCCCCTAAACTTCGCACAGATTGTAATTACTCAATTACCTTGGATATGTGAAAGTTAATAAAAACACGCTAAAATTAAACAAATTGACTAGTACCTGTGCACCAGAGGGAGCACTTTTTGGCACAGAACAACACTGATACGGATGGTTAATCTTATTTAATATCCACTCTTGCTTGGTTTGCAACTACTCAGTTCAGATTTGAACTATAATATTTGACTGTGCTTCTCAATTAGACAACCAGTAAACAGAAAACAGTCTTACACCTCCATGAGTGAAAAAAAAATGGAACGGAAAATGGAAGTTACCCTAATAAGATAAAATGGGCAAATTATGGTGTTATCATTACTTTACTAATAGAGAAAGCTAGCATGATCCAGAACAGAGTCAAAACTGTCTCAGACAAATTAAGTTCTTTACGTAATTTTATGAAGAATGGAATTTACTATAAACAAAAGTACTACAGGAAGTAGAACAAGAGACTGATTTTAGAAACTGATTGAAAGGAAAAGACAAGAGACTCATTTTTGAAACAAAAGGGACAAACATTCAAAAGGAATGTTTCCACGTTTGCTATTATTAAAGCAGCACAGCATTAGGAGACAGGAATGAGATTGTGAAAAGAAGTCATAAGCACCAAGATTTCAGTTAGCCAGAGAAACAAGAATGTGTATAAATTTTCCTTTCCTAATCTAAAATTTAGACAGCACAAAAGCCCACACCTAAAAAAATAAAAGCTACATTGCAAAGCAAAACAAAAAGATGACCATGTCTCCTGAACCACATAAGCAGAAAAGCTTATGTACGTGTTAAAATACAAACGGGAATAAAAAAGGGCTCCCAGATAAATTACAAATGTCTAGTAAATATGCATAGCAAAGAGGGGGGGAAAAACCCGTCAGGAACAAAACAACTAAATATGGTGATAAATGAAATACTGTGAATAATCACTGAAAAGAAAAGATATGGGAATCCATTTAGTTCATGATGAGTGGTATACCAGAATACAAGAAATGGCAAGAAGTTAAAAAAACTGACAGAAAGGAAGGATTCTGAGGAGATGAATAGAGGAAAAGAATTACCAGCTGTCAGTTAGCAATGAGATACCTTATATGAGGTAATAAAGGACCTGGTGCCGAGAGACAAACATTGCTGAGAATCTGAATATCCTCATTATAAAAAAAAGTCCCAGCATATATACATTAAGGAGGACAAAGTGCAGCAGAATACATTTTATAGCAGACAAAAAAATAACACATGAAAATGAGGGCCACATGAAGCTGGATTTAATAAAAAGATAGAGAAGCAAATTACCTGCAACCAGGAGTTTCACAATGCCTGGAAAAGTATGTTATTTTGTAATTTATGCTCAAATTATTAGAATCCCCGGATTCATAGTCTCCACTGAGCCCGGAGGCCGAGAACACAGATCAGCTGCTGCTCCCAGTCATGGGGGCACATCAGAGCCTGTCACGGGCGGGGACCCAGGAGCGGCCATGATCTCTCCTAGCATCCCCTACCATGCCAAGTTGGTATAAATGCACCCTCGTTCTCGCCCGCCACGTCTTTGATGACAAAAGTATTAAGGGAGGCTGCCTTTTGCTCCCTTGGACACGGTACCCCGATGTATCGCAGTTTGTGTCCCGTCTTAGCGGACCCCGTGAATTAAAGCCTCAAGGGCCACGCGTGGCTCCTACCACTCCTGATACCATGCCCCAAGCCTCGCAGATGTACCGGCCATTGTCTAGACAAATCCCTTGCCGCGCCCTCATGGCGGCCCCTTGCTTGCCTCGCTATAGCCCGTGTCCTCACGGGCGTCCTCTGCGCACGTCTTAGTTGTCCGCACCCTTGCGGGTCCCCTGGCCTCTCTCGTGGCTGTTTAGCCTGCGCTCTCTCACAAGCACTCCCTGGTCTCTCTCCTCTCACCGATGCCCGCATTCCCCGCAGACGCTCTCTCTGGCCTCTCTTGCGGCCGTGCCCCACCGGGGCACTCTCACGATCCCACCCGCACTGGGGCCCTGCCTCCCAAACAGGGCTCAGGTGGCCATAGCCATGCCTGGCCCCCAAATCCCCTCTCTGGGGCTTCTATTCCTGTGTGCCCTCCCTGGGGCTTCTATTCCTGCGTGCCCTCCCTGGCACTTAACACAAGCACCCTCTGGGCTTCTCGCCGGTGCCCACTCTGGTCCTCCTCACAACTGGGGCTCAGGTGGCCGTAGCCGTGCCTGGCCCCCAATGCACTGTGCCCCTTCTCAGGGCTGGGGTCAGTGCCCCCCCTCCTCGGGTCTACAACCCCCACCAAGGCTCAGGTGGCTGTAGCCGTGCCTGGCCCCCAGATTCCCCTCTTGGGGCTTCCAGCCTTCCCTGCTTGCAAGTGTGGGAATTGAGGTGAGGGCCCCACCAGGCCAGAGCCAGGGATGTTTGTTCAAGGAAAGGGAGTGGGAGTGCAGGCAGCACTATGGGGTCAGGCTGGACTGGCCCCACATCTGCAGGAGCACAGGAGCTGCATGCTATAGGGATGGGTCTGGCTGGCCCCACACACTGCTACCACCTGCAGCCAAGGACTTGGGCAGGAGAGCTGCATTTACGAGGTCCATGGGGCTAACCCTGTATAGTGCTGCCCTGTGCAGCTGGGGACTCGGGCAGAACAGCAGCTGCTTGTTTTGGAGCCAGGTGGGGCTGGCCATGCACTTTGCCACCATGTGTGGCCAGGGATTTGGGTGGGAGCACTACTGGGCTGGGTGGGAGCTGTGTGTTACGGGGCCGGATGGGGCTGGCCCCGCATGCTGCCACCACCTGCAGCGGGGAAGCGTTGTGGGAGCACAGGGAGCTGCACACTATAGGGCCAGAAGGGCCTGTCCCGGCTCGCTCCCACCACATGCTGTTTCAAGGGACTCCAAGGACCCCCTCAGGCCCAACCACCCACACCCCCATACCCTCCCAAAGTCCCCACACACATTCCTACCCCCCACCATAACTCCAAACACAACCCCACACCCTCCCACACACCCCACCATACCCACACACACCCACTACACCCCCACATACACACTAACAATATACAAGAGTAAGACTGTATTACGAGCTATTAGGCAATCATGTCTAGATATACTATGCATACACACACAAATCAGGACAAAATATGTTTTAAAATTAAATTAAAATAAATTATACTAGATGTTTGATTTTTATTTTTTTTAGTACATGGTATGGTGTTTTTTTCCAGTTTCATGTTGGCAACCTCCTTCCCAAAAGGAGTACTTCCAGGGTGAGTGGAGGGATTTCTGGTGGCAATAGTCAGGGGTTAGGGGCAGGACTTCTGGTGGCAAAATGGTGACCAGGGGCAGGGCACCTGTCAAGGGGCAGGTCTACCCTTGTGGCCCCCAACAGCTCACCCAAACTCATTAAGTGGCCCTCCAGCCAAATTAATTGCTCACCCCTGCATTAACATGTGGCCAGTTTACTACTTATGATGCGATTAACAGCTCAATGTGCAGTGGAGGGGCTGGCTGGGGCAGAAGAGTTCTACAGTGCAGGGCTAGCCAGCAGGCAGCCCCCACACTGTAGTACCCTCATGCCCCAGCAAACTCCAGTCACCGTCTACATGTGCGTTGTGGTGGAGTAAATAACTCCGCTGAAGGATAGTACTTGTGTTGGGAAGGACTATCCTACAGCAGAGTTAATTAGTTTACTCTGGCCTAACAGGAGTGTGCAACGTGATGGTAACACTTTACTGTGGAGCTAATTAGTTAAGTCCACCATAAAGCGTCTCGTGCAGATGCATCCTCAGTCAGCATCTGCCTGCAGGATTTAAGCCAACTAACAACGCTGAGTCTATGAAAGAAATCAGAAATCCCCCTACTTCCCCCTCATTATAGAAATAGAATAATTTTTCTATTTTTGGCTTAGTTTAAATGTTAAAGACACTATGGAAGATAAACAAAGTTATTAGAAGCAGAGAACAGAAACACATGCTCTGTCACTAAAAGAAAAGGGACTTGTAATACACTGGCTTGAATGCATGCCACTAGATGCTCAAATATTTTGAGCAATTAGCAATTAGCTGGAGTCCTTGAAAACAAATGATGAAGCATATAAGCACCACCCACAGAGACTTTGTTTGCAATGATAAAATCTCTTCTACGTACTGCAGGTAGCATACGTAGCAAACTACATTTATAAACTTTGCATATGCTATGCATATTTGACTATGACTTGTTAAAAGCTACAGGTTGAAACAAATATTTACTGATGGAAGAAAACTAAGATGATATGAATAACCCCCATAAAAAGACAGATAAATCAGCATATAAAAATATGATTAAGTGGGGTAAGTCTCTCTATGAATGTTTACATTCAATCAATGAAGAAAATGGCTTGAGATATGGCATTTTTAAAAGATGCTAAAGTAGACACGATAAACAATCAGACATCTGGAGGAAGCAGCTGGAGGTACAGCAATTAAACAACCTATAGAATCAGCTAATATTTTGCTGAAGGTGTTGTCTGGCTGTAAGCATTCATAGTTGAGTTTTTGCATTTTACCTTGTTTTTCCAGATTTTAATTCAAACAGAGAAAAGGACCCTCTTTATTTTGTGATTTTACTATAATGTGCCCATTATTAGAACTTAAGCAATAAGCAGTTTCACAAGAAAGGCTTTGTCAGTTACTGGATAAGACTGTTTTCACAAAAATATGGCACAGAAGATGTTAAAGGAAAAATTGCAAAGAAAATGTATGCTAGAACCACATACTACATGGGTAGGATAAGCAAAACAGCTCAAGGAATATTCTGGCAAAGAATATTTTCCCCACAGCAAAAGTGGCAACAAGCTACGTCTGATCAACAGTGCTGACCCAGCAGCTGGAGGAATTCCTCAGAGGAAAGGATCAAAACTACGAAGTAAATCTGGTACTTGACTGATAATGCAACTGGCAATAAATATTACAAAAAAAAAACAAAACACATTGTGTGTTTTGATAATCACTTTGTCTTAATTCTATAGCATTGCTTGCCAACAACAACTTTATTATGGACAAAAATTTGGTACTGTAATTCAAAACATAACAATTCTATTTTAATAACTAATCCTTTCCTAACTCAAAGAAGTAATTAAGTTCCTAATGTGACTCATGAAAACAAGCAATTTCTCTGCTCCAAAAAACAAACCAAAACAATATAATACAACAGGTGCAAAGTTTCATAGATTCATAGATGTTTGGGTCGGAAGGGACCTTAGCAGATCAAGTCCAACCCCCTGCCCTGGGCAGGAAAGAGCACTGGGGTCAAATGACCCCATCCAGGTGCCTCCTCTTAAAGACCCCCAAGGTAGAAGAGAGCACCACCTCCCTTGGAAGCCCGTTCCAGATTCTGGCAACCCTTACCATAAAGAAGTTCTTTGTGATGTCTAACCTAAATTTGCCCTCCGTCAGTTTGTGGCCATTGTTCCTAGTTACTGCAAGGGGCGCCCTGGTAAACAGAGCATCTCCTATTCCTTGCTGCCCCCCCACCTCCCCCGATGAATTTGTAAGTGGCCACAAGACCACCTCTCAGTCTTCTCTTGCAGAGGCTGAAGATCTCTTCTCATAGGGCTTTGCCTACGGGCCCCTAACCATATGAGTGGCCCTCCTCTTAACCCTCTTGAGATGTCCACATCCCTCTTGAAGTGTGGCATCCAAAACTGGACGCAGTACTCCAACTGCAGCCTGACCAATGCCACATAGAGGAGAAGCGTCACCTCCCTGGACCTGTTTGTCATGCACCTGCTAATACATGGTAAAGTGTGGTTAGCTTTATTGATCACTTGGTCACACTGACAACTCATGTTCATCTTAGTGTCAACAATGAAACAGAAACTTCCCCAATGGTATGTGTATACCCAGATTTGCTTAATATTTTTATCAAACTGAGTTCAAACTTTGGCACTGTCAACAATCCTTTCCTGGCAATGAATGAAGGCCTGCTGTGTTCAACAGCAGGTATGCAAGCCAGCTTCAATATCACTGATCATATGATGGTGCCAAAGTATCTACTGACATTGAAATAAATGGAGCCTCAGAGACTAATGAAGTATTTTCTTCCTGAGACATAGGCAGTAATTAAGAAACTACTGAACTGCATGGAGAGATAGATCTTAACCACAGTTCAACTTGATTCTTTTTTGGTCATTCCTTCTGTTGAATGCATGTAAAATAACATGGGTTAGGAGAGAGACGTGTCAATAATGTTCCCAGTATGTCAATATTCAGCTTCACTCCATCATCTCCTCTGACCCTTATGGTATAGCTTGATCCTTTAATCAGGGTTGTGAATGGGACATGGAAAAGAATAACTAATAAAACTTGGATTCCCTAAGGTCCTTGGCTGCTGGCTTAAAATTTAGTGCATGACTAAGTCTGTCAGCCCAACTGAAGGTGCAATCTGGGTGAGGCTTGGGCGATGCTGTAAATTTGAGGGGAAATCAGATCCTTGAACAGAAGATGTAAATAGGAATAGAAAACTGGAAAGATTCCTTCTGGGTCATTTAGTGAGTTCCCCTTCTTTCACAGAGACGTATGCTATGTAATCCCTCTTCTTAATTTAAAAGTTTCTTACCCCCAAAGTTCACATTAAGAGGCTGGTTCAGAACTTAACTTCTATGATGGTTACAAATCTTCTTCTACTTTCCAGCTTAAATTCATTCACGGCCAGTTCACACTCATATGTTCTTGGCCAGTTTACACTCATATGTTCTTGTGCCAACATCATCCTTTAGCTTAAATAGCTTTTCTCCCTCCCCAACTTTATTCTCCTTATATATTTATAGAGAGCCTCTCTTTTGCTATGCTAAACAGGCAAAGCTCTTCTATATGGCTGCTACCTTGCAGTCCTTCTCTACACCCATTCAAGTTTGAATCTTACCAGTGGCCTTGTCCAGCTGCATTAATACTTTTCTATCACTATTGAAAATACCTCTCCTGTCATATCAAACATCACATTTGCCTTTTTCACAGCCACATCATACAAGTGAGTCAGGCCTTCTGTGATCTAATATGCCTAGAACTTTCTCCTCTGTCATTACCAAATGATGAACCTCAGTTTGTTGTGGAAGTCGTTAGTCCCTAAGAGCACATCTACACTGAAAATGTCCCTAAATATATTAGTCCAAGACAACTTTAAATTTAAGATGACCCCCAAAAGAATTAATTGTATACCAGAAAATTATAAAAACCTAATTATGGGGGGGTCATCTTAAATTAGGTCCCCTCCCACTGCTGCAGTGGGAAAAGCAATGGCAGGGGAGCAAGCCCCCACCTGTCCCTCCTGCTGCTACCCCCTGGTGCCTGCACCCTGCAGTTCCTGTCCCCCTACAATCAGTCCTCCTTCTCCCCTTGTCCTCCACACTTGCTCATAGATCACTTGCAACCCCCTACCTCTTACCCTATGCAGCAACTCTGGCTCCAACCCAAGGCACAAAGCACATGATGGATCCAGCCCTGTCCTTGGCTGTACAGCTGCAGCAGCAGCAGCTCCAGCCCCAGGCCCAGCCTTAGCCAGGCAGCAGCACTGCCAGAAGCTCCAGCCCTAGCTCTGGATCAGGGCGGGCTGCCATGGCTGCAGCAGTAGCTCTGGCCCCCGGTGGCTGGAGCCAGAGCCACGACAACTGCTTGCTCCCAGCCAGTACTTGAATCCAAGACAAGGTTTTTTCCTCTCATA
>NW_017729002.1:619956-633275 GCF_001723915.1 Gavialis gangeticus | reverse complement strand
GCACCTCTATTAAACCTCTCTTCCTATGAAACTGATAGAAAACCAAAGTGCCCAGGAATGTTTCTGTTCTTTTGCCATGTTTGGGAGTGTACAGATGAGTGTGCACATGTAGTTTGTGGAGCCACATTCCTGCAATGCTGCAGTCACAATTAATTAGCACTCACCTCTCAGAAGTACTAATCAGAATAAATCTACACTACTTCCTGTTCAGGAGGTAACAGGCAAACTGAGAACCATGACAAAGTGCATCATTGTTTGGCACGGAAAGCATGTGGTGCAGATATACTCTACCATGCATGACCTTCCTTGTTGCATTTATTATAGAATTTCCTTTAGCATTATGGTATAATAGATAATCCAATTTTTCCTTTACAATATTTAATTCTTCCTCCATCTTGATGATGCCTCCCACACTTGTGTTATCATGCCAAGGCCACCAATGAAAAGACTGATCCATGAGGAACTCCAGTAGTTACATTCCTCTACCATCCAAACAATTCCCCTCTTACAGCAATATATGACTGCATTCCCTTCACCTATCTTCTTAACCACACTGTAATTTTGTACCAACTTCTCCATTTCTAAATTTCTAATGTGGAACTGTATCAAATGCTTTACCAAGCCAGAGATATTAGATATGTCACATTCCCCTTGTCTAGAAACCAGCTGTCTTATTCAAAACAGATAATCAAACATGGATAATCACTATTTTTGTTACTTACATCTGAAGTTAACTACAGGCTCAGTTACTTGTAGATGACCAGATAGTAGCAGTAGCCTGGGCTACATTTCATAATCTTAATTTTCCAGTAATTTGAGACCTATTGTTCATATGCAGAACTTGTTACCATGTGGTAGCCATTACAAACCACTAAGAAGAGTTTACTACTTCAAGATTATGAACTAATGCATTGTGCTCCTTACATTAAGATTATTCTAAGATGTACTGTGTTGATATTCTGAAAACGAGGGGAAAAAAGTTCTTTCTAGGTTATCAGTGCATACCCAGAAGCTTGAGTTTTAATAGCCCTGTTAATTCTAGTTTATGTAAAACATTATTTTTTCTTTGCCAGTTTCATTAGTTAGCTTCACAAATAATATATAACCAAAGTTGGCCTATTTCCAGATAGCCTTTAGTACAATTTTTACTCAAATCCAGGACAAGGTTCTCCCCTCTATTAAGCATATGAAAAGAACCCCCCTTGTCTTAGATTTGAGTATGGACCAGGCAAGCAGAGGGTGAGGAGGCACCAAAATGGAGGGGAAGGCTCTGGGGAGGGCAGGTAATAGGAGAGTAGGTATGGAAGAGGGATGCGGGGGTGGGCAAATGGCAAAATTACTGTTACAAGGTTTTTTTGCTTTGTCTGTTTTTTGTTTTTGTTTGTTTAACTTCACTGTTTATTCACTGGAAATGTATTTATGTAAATAAAAACTTTGGATAAATAATATTCCCTTTTGCTGCTGCAGTGTCTATTAATGTATAAATTTAGATCCCAAGGAAATATTAAGTATATTCTTAATTATGGATGTGTTTACTCTGGGTCAATAGTGTTATTTTCTGACTCATACCTTTAGTATTTTGTTCTGCTGCACAAAAGCACATGCACAATTTTCACCGATTATTGATGTATATCCAGGTGGGAGGGAAAAATATTCTATATTCTATATCTGCACACATAGTGAAAGTATTAAGAGTGATGTACCCTGATCTTACAACATCATTCATCATAATCGAAATACAATTTTACTTTGTATTCTGACTGAAAACATGCAGGAGAAACAGGAATTCTGTAGAAGACAGAGGAGCAATCCCACAGCTAACTGTATGATTTTTTATAATTGCCTGACTTGCACATTTCTGTCATTGATACAGCATAACTACATTTAGTTTGGGTCCCAAAGGAAAATTAAATGCCACAAGTTGAAACAGATGGAAGGAACACAGCAGATGGCAATGGATAATTCAAGATCAATTTTGTTCTTTTGTTAGACCCTGCTTTCAAAAGCTTGCTTTTACATACTTGACTTCTTGCGAACTTAACTTGAAAACTGCTTTGTATCTTCAGTCAGTGGAAGCTAAAGTCTAACTGCCATTCTATATAAGGACCTTTTATTATTGTCTTATTTATAAATCCTTGACTCCTGACTTTTTAAAGAAGTTTTGAAGATTCATAATTATGTTTTATTTAGTCATATTTCTAGTTGATTCTTATTTTGTCTCACCTTAAAGGCTTTAAAACCAAACAGTTGGAGAAAAATCATTTCATTCTCTCAGTCATAACTGATTTAAGTCTGTAATGACTCCATTTTATTTTCCTTTTTGTTAAAGGCAAGGAATCTTAAAATACAAGGTGAAATTCAAGCATCTAAAAATGATACCAACCTTTTAAGTTCTAAAAGTACAAGTTTACAACAGAAGCATTTTGTAAGGAAGGTGAAACTGAAGTGTTCTCAGTTCTAAAGTACTTCATACATATTCCTGAAGCCATAACATACTGTTCAGATTTTGAAACATCATGTACTGCCAAATGAAACAGTGACTAATAAGCACTCTAAACAGGCAGATTTATTCAAATTTAGCATCTATATTTTACTAAGTTCAGAAAAAACATTTTCATAGTATATATTCAAAACACAGCTATTATTCTTTTTAAATAAACTGAGAACATACAAAAAAGAGCAATGCAAGCAAATGATCTTTACCTAACTTCACTTCCCTGTGTATGGATGTTTTAAATATTTGTGATGACAACCTCTTATAGCAAGGCTAACAAAATGAATAATTAAATGTTTGTAATTTCTTGAAAATATTATATATTATAGTACAGGGAGAAAACTTTGAAAAAGTTAGGACTTTTTCTGATACAAGTTTGCATCTCTGTCATGAAAGATAAAGGTATTTATATTACTTTCAGATCAATTAGGGATTTTTAATAGCTATTAATAATAGTTTCTGATTTCATAAACATTACATTTTAATAGCATTTTATTTATAACAAAACAGTTTCAGCTTTAAAAACTGATTTTGCCTTCTTCGAGCTGAAGATGCCAAGGCCTGTTGTTAAAAATACTAGATTACACAGTGGATTTGCTATTTCACCACTGGATCATCCAAAATGGATTGGATTAAAAAAAAATGAACCATTTCTATTTAAATTTCAGTTTAAATGTTCTGCATAAGAACAGTTCCACTGTCAAGCATCTACCTATATAACTTATTTCCATCTTTAGCCCAGATCCAAAAGTAACTGAAATGAAACCCTGCTTCATTTCCCAGGTGGGATTCTCCCCTTGCCAAACAGCTTGATGGGGGTTGTGGCTTCCCCTCGTACCCCTCTCTTCTATCCTGGGGTTGGGAGGGAGGTGCTGTGGAGAGGCTGGAAGCCAGAGCAGAGCCACGAGGGTTTAGCACATCTGGTGCAGGGAGCTGTAGAAAGCAGGGAAGCTCTGCGTTTTCTTGAGAAGTGCTTTGGGGACTTGCTGGGCCTCTCAAGACAAACAAGATGTGGGGGATGAGGAAGGTGTTTAGCGCATGGATCTTCTGCCAGGAGGCCAGCAGAGAGGATTTAATCAGTACTGGACCCAAGGTAGACTCCTGAGGAACCCCACTCAATAATTTCCACCCAGTTAGACACTGAGCCATTTGTTGACTACTATTGGCACCCAAGGTGCGCAACCACTTTACAGTCAATTCATCTAGGATGCATTTTCTTAGCTTAATTTATGGGAAACAGTGGAATGGCACTGTTAACAACTAGGTTCATCAAATCTAATGCTCTTCCCCCATCCACAATGCTTGTCACATTGTCACAGAATGAAATCAAATTGGTTAAGCCAAACCTGCTCTTGGAAAAAAATCTAACACAGCTGATCACCTGTTTCCCTCTAGCTGCTTAGAAACAGATTCAATGATGGTGAAAGGAGAGCTCTAGCACTATCAGGAAGTTTTAAAGATGTCAGCATCCCATGATAACAGGCCTAAAAAAGTACTAATCTTGATAGGAAGGCATTAGTTCCTGTGTCAGAACAAATACAACAGAACAAAGAACTGCATGGAGGCTTTAACTAACTTCAAAATTGAGTTTCATTCAAATAAAGTAGTACTACTTTAAACCAGCCTAGGAAAGTTCTATACTTTGGCCTTACAAAACTCAGAGTCCATTCAACCATAAATAAACCAACCCCTAAAATACAAAGTCCAAATACTTGTTAAAATTATTGCATCTAATCAGGTCTAGAAAATGGAATACAGCCATATCCTACTGTCTGCTGACAGCATAGGATGTCCAATCCTATTCAGTGTCTACTCAAATAATGCCAAAAATCCAACTGCTCAGACTCAGATTAATAAGCTCTCTTGTATGGAAAGCTGCAATGCCACTGTCAACAGTAAACTTGGGACACACTATAAGCATTCTTGGATAGTGTCCTTTATAATCATGTCATTTTTTTAATTTACTGCAATGCAATATTGTCTAGTAGCCTGAATTTCAACTATAATTTTAAGAAACCACTTAAAAGCCATAGTTTTAATAATATTTGATTTTAGTCATATTCTAGCAACAATGTTCTGTGTGGATTCTTTTCTTGTTAAAACATTAAAATCTCAAAACAGCACCAATTCAATTTATTATTATTTATATTTCACTGGTTTTACGTTAACTCCAAATACACAATGTTCCAAGATCTACAGTATGTTTAACAAGACTCCTCTTTGGATGCTGCTGGAGCATAAAAAAAATAATCATCACTAAGAGATTAATCATTACGATGGAGTAGGGTAGCAAATGAAATCATTTCTATGGAACAGTTTTCGCATTCCTGATGAATACAGCTTTTGCAAGAATGTCAAAAAGATGATGGCTGGAAGCTTGCCATATTTAAAGCACAGAGTTCAATTGCTCCATCTGTCTGTACCTAGGTTAGTTAAAAGACAAGATAGTAGCCTTATTAACCTTAATTTATGAGTGAATAAATTAAATATAAGAAAGAATGTTAAGGAAAATGTTAGAGCTTTAATGTAAAAAAAGCTTTAATGTACAAAAGCAGGAAAATTAGTAGTTCACTCTTTCTTCATCACATTTTCCCTACATATTTGTAAGGGTCTTAGGATTCTGTGCAATCTTATAAAGATGTGCTGCAATCCTTTGACACATCTGAGCATAACAAGAACAAAATGACCTTGAAAATATCTGCTTTGGTCAGGAAGTTACAGGTTTTAAGCTAGGCCATTTTATGAAATCAGAAAACTGGTAAACATGGCCCACACAGAGCACTATGTTATAATTACAAAATCATGTAAATGTCAAAAAGCAAAGATCATGGGTTACTCTTTCTGATATTCGAATGAAACTTATTATCAATTTTCTAAAGAATTAAGGCCTCTGTGTTGTACACAGCAGACCAGGAAGGGGACAGAGCACAGTGGAAGACATGTCAAGGAGCAGAGAGCAGATTGGTTGGGGAGAGTGACACTCAGGGAGGGTGCTGGGTTAATTTGTATTATGCCTACCAAAAAGGTTAGCCCTCACTGTTCTAGATTTACAGTGGCAAAAGGTGAAAAAGTGAGGCAATTTCCTAAACTACTGATTCTATTCACAATTTTTTTTAAAAAAAACAAAAACAAACAAAAACACAGACAAACGTAACAAATCCTGGAATCATTCTATTATTTGTATTAAATGTTTAGCAAATGGGTTACTTTTAGGGGTGTGTGAAGCAGGTCCTATTCGATTTGGATGCAGATTTGGCTCTGTCCCGAATCGGGGACAGTGATTCAATTAGTTGAGTTGAATCACTGGCCCTGATTCAATTCGGCCAAATCCAAATCTGAAGTTTCGATGCTGATTCAGAGAATCAGAGATCTGGACATGGACACAGCTTTAAATGTTTTTTCTACCTACCTCAAGATACCAGCGTGGCTTATGAACACTACGATGAAGGGGTGAATGGAGCATCCCCACAGGTGCACAGGGGGGCTGGTGGCGCATCCCACAGGGCCACATGCTCAGCAGCGAACCCAGAAGTACTTCCAGTCTACTTCTGGGTCTGCCAGGGAGCGCACTGGTGCCCCCTCTGTACCCCCCCCGGCTCAGCAATCAGTCACAAGTGGACCCTGGGTGCCCCCCCAGACCCAGGAGGCAACAGTCACCAAGCTGGGGGGTTGTGGGGGGGGCCCCCTGCGCACTCTCCAGCGGACCCAGAAGTGCTTCTGGTCCACTTCCAGGCCTGCTGCCAAGTGCACTGGGGAGCCCCCCGCGCTTCTATGGGACACTCCATGTGCCCCAGCATCGCAGCGCTCACAAGCTGCCTGCTACCTAAAGGCACGTAGAAGAAACATTTAAAGCTATGTCTATGTCCAAATCACCAAATCTTTCCGAATCAATTCAGAGGGTTCTGATTCGAGTCGGAGAAATCAAAGGGGCCTTTGATTTGATTCAAATTTGGAGCTTCGGCCATCCAATCAGGCCAAATCTCTGCCAAATCAAATCAGGAACCAAAGCTTTGCATAGCCCTAGTTACTTCTTCCATGAAAGTTTTCCATATTTCTCTTCATGCTGTTGTCATGGAATACCCTCCAAGGAGGAGTTGCTCAGGACCACCATGGCCTTGACTAATCTAAGTCCCCCAAAGCCAGCCCAGGTATGGCTTCTAGAACAAGGTGGGACTCCAAGTGCCTTTCCATTGTCTTTTGGTCTCTTACCTTCCCTGGTACTATGTGGTCAAAAGCTGACTCAAGTTAGCTTCCAGTTCCACTCCTGAGAAGATGGACTTTGCTTCTTGTTGGGGAAACCAAGTGCAACTCAAGGTTCCAAGCAGCAATGCAGACAGCCTCTTCAGAGGCTTCTATGACACAATCATAGAATCAAAGGACCAGACGGGACCTTTAGGTGCTTGTCCAGCCTCACCTTGAACACATCCAAGGATGGTGACTGCACCACCTTTGCTGGGAGTGTGTTCCAGATTCTGGTGACCCTTACAAAGTTTTTTCTTATGTACAGACTGAAATTACCCTCTATCATGCAGCCAGAGGTTCCCTGCCTCCCTCTCCAAAGGGGTTAAAATAGTCCCTCTGTCCCCAGTCAAGCTGGCACAACTTTGAGCAAACCCAAAGGTATACAGATGATCGCTTTTCAATCTTTCCAGGCCACTGAGCACCCAAAGCTCCTTTCCTGGTCTCTTTCTCCAGACTCCCCTCTCTCCACCCTGTTCTTCCCAATGTTATATTTATCGCTGTCCGTTTCCCCAGATGTCAGCCATCTTGCCTTCACTAATGCGTCAATAAAGCTATTCCAGGCTCTCTGTAGATGATAGAGGTCCATGTAGAATGCCTGCCAATGGATTTGGGAGTACCTGAAGTCCCAGGGTGAGAGCTTAGAATGGAAGATGCTCACTGGTTGTAGCGCCATACATGGTGTTTAGAATGATTGAGTTCTCCCTACTCAGTTGATATATTTTTTTGGAACAACTGAGTTCTGCTCAATTGATATAATTTGGAACTGATCTGGCTGATTTGACTTGGAACACAAAATATATTAATAAAAAAGAAAAATGTGGTAGGTTCCCAACAGTGTGTTTGCCCAATATGGATGATGTGTTTTTTAGTCATACTCAGTGTTGACTATATTTATTCAACTTCAGAGTTGGTTTCTATTACTGACCACATGCTGCTTTTAGCAGAGGTTCAAAGATAGGCAATGTATTTAATGTGGTTTCTGTAGGTGAATGCAAGACAAGGGGCTTGTTCCTCCCTGTTGACTGGGAGAAAAAAAACCTCATCTTATATTCAAGTAAATATGGTATATCTATGTTAAGTAAAGAATGAGTGGATGATAGTAACATATAGTTCTAAAGGACCTTCCAAGAAGCCTGCTCCATTCCACTTCTGGGTCTGCTAGTGTGTCTACTATTCTTAAATTTAGTAAGTTTTTTCCTGACATTTAATGTTAATTTGCTTTGCTGCAGTTTAAACACATTGCCTCAAATTCCTCCCTCTGTAGCAAGAGAGAACAGTTGTTCTCCCTCTTCTTTATGGCAGATATTCAAATCTTTAAAAACTGTTAACATGCTCCTGCTGCTTAATCTCCTTTCCTCCAGATTAAATATACCTAGTTCTCTAAATCTTTCCTATGAGTCTTGCTTGTCAACCCCATTTATCTTCTTTGTAACTAATCTCTGAATGCTCTCAAGATCCTTTATACCATTCTTCATATGCAGTGCACACAACTGAATGCAGTATTCCAGCTGAGGCCCTAGTGGCCAAAAATAGCAATACTATCACTGATCATGTCATGTACACAATACATCTGTGAATGCTGTCCAAAACTGCATTCACTTCATTGTAAGATCATTTTCCTGGTGCATGTCGAGTTTTTGATCTGCCATAACCTCCTAAGGTCCTTCTTGTCAATGTTGCTGCCTCACCAGTTATCCCCCATTCGTTATGTATGCAATTGGTTTTTCTTTCCTAAGTGTAGCATGTTATATTTGTCAGTGCTGACTTTCATTTTGTCATTGGTAGCCCAGCCCTCCAACTGATCAACATCCTTTTGAATTCTAATCCTATTTTTCAAAGTGTCTGTAACCCATCCCAGTGCTGTGTCATATGCAAACTTGATCCGTAAACTCTCTATTCCTGCATCCAAGTCATTAATAATGATACTAAAGAGCACTTGACCGGGAACAAATCCCTGTATCATCCCTCTTGGCCATGTCCACGCACGCAGGCACATGTGCTTGCAGCAGCTCAAGTAGCAGCTGTACAAATTTGTGCCAGAGATTTGTGCCTCAGCACACATGTCTGAACATGCACTTTGGTGTGAGGCAAATTGTGCCACTTGGGGAAACTGACCCTGCCCAGCTCCTCCCAGATCTTCACCTGTCATGGCCCCAGCAGTATAAAAAGCTGGCCTGGCAAGCAGTTCAGGGCTAGTTACACTCTGGAGCTACTGAGGCCTGACCAGTTGGTATCTGGGAACACTAACCCCTTGTGCCAGCTGGAGTGCTCTAGCAGCCCTGACCTACAGTGGCCCCCTCTACTCACTGCAGCAGTCTGGCAGTGGGGGCTGCTCCCACCTGCAACATCATCCATCCCCTTGGACCTGTGGCCCCACGGCTGTATGCCTGCCAGACCCAGAGAGGGACTGCATGGCTGCCTGGGCTGTGGTATGGCCACTGCAGCAGAGACATCTGCACATCTGGGCCAACTGCCAGTGGGCAATGGCTGTATAGTTGGCCTTTGTGCAGCACTGCAATCATGTTTTCTGGTGTCTCCACTCTGCCATCTGGGCAGATATTGTCTGGAAGATGTGCTCATTGCAATGGCCTGCTTTGAACTGTCAAAGTGTATCCTCCTGGCCCCAAATGGCCAGGAGGTCAGCCGCCTCATCCACCCTCCAGCTGGGTCCCCAGTGCCAGCCCTGGGCAGGATCCTCTGCCTGGGTCCTGCCACTTGCCTCACCAGCAGGGATCCTGGTTTTGTCTGTTTAAAAATTGCAAAGTCTCTGATTTGAAAAAAAAAATCCAAATTCTGATGAAAAAACTCAAAATCCCTGTTTTTCTGTGATTAAAATAAAAAGCCACTTTATGTATAGGTATCAGTTGGTGGAATGTTTTATTGATGGAATGGCAGAGGGAGGAATGTTTTATTGATATATTTACAATTTTAAAGCCCACCAGTGGCTTAATCATTATAATAAAATACATTCTAAATATCTACATACTTTGGCATTTGCTTTTTTTTTTTTTTTTAAATCATAAAAAAATCAGAGCTCCCCCTATCCCCCTTCACTCACCAGGATGCAGGAGCAGCTGCAGCTATCCCCACAGCTGCTTTTTGGTGTGGAGCACCACTGATATGACAGTGCCCTGCCCCTGCCCCTGCCCATGCCCTTACCCCTCACTAGCAACCCACAGCCCCACCAGTGCCCTTCACTCCTAACCCGCAGCCCCTGCCTGCCCCCCACTTGCTCCCTCCTGACAGCAGCTCCCTCCCTGCACCAGGACATGGGTCCCACTGCAGCTGTCCCACCCACTGTTTTGTGGCTCTGAGCAGTGCCAGCCCCTGCTATTCTGTTTCCTGAGCCTGTGCCCAGGTCCCAGTGATCTCCATGCCCTTCCTGGGAAGCCCTTGACTGGGACTCAGGGACTGGGCTGAGCAAGTCCTTTCCCTTCCAAGCTGGCCTCCCCCTGCACAGGCTGCTCTAGGGGAGTAGGAGGCTCCAAGCCTTGCCTTGGCGGTTGCACCTACCCAGACTGCTCCCCCCTATCTCTCTCTTGCACACACCCCTGCTGCCACCCCTGGACCATCATATACACCCATAAGCCCCACTGCCACCTCAATCCCCGCCCCCTACCCATCATCCACCTCCAGTGCCACCTCTAGCCCCTATATCACACCCCACAAGTGGTTTCCAGGAGCTCCCCAGGATGGGGCCACATGTCCCAGCACCAGTGTGGATTCAGGGCAGGACTGCAGTCCAGCCCATGCAGCCCCAGCTCCCACCAATAGGTCCCATCCTTGGCAGCCGAGCACACAGTGTGAAATTTCTGGGGGAAATGAGGGGTTTGTGGGGGTGTGGGTTTGGCTGAGTGTGGGATTTGTGAAGGGTGGGATTCATGGGAGCGTAGGAGTTTGTGGGGGGGGTTGTGGGTGTGGGTTTTGTGAGGCCAGGGTGTGGAAGTGTGTGTGGGTGTGGGTTTGTGGAGGGGGGCACCATGCACCCGCCCCCCTGCCCTCCCATGGAGCGCCCCCATCAGGAAAGGCAGCAGCCAACAGCGAGCCCTTAGGGCACTCATGGCCTGCTGCACACAGAGCCCCCAGGTGACATGTGGCTCTGCCTAAGTCCCAGGTGCTACATATGGCACATGAAGTTGGCCCAGCCCAAAGGCACACACCTTCAACCAGGACCAGGCCAGCTTCTGGCTCCACGTGGGGCTCCTGGCACTCCAACGGAAACCCAGCTTGATGGTGTATGGACTGGGGGACTCGCACACCATCAGGCCAGATGTGTTCTGTGCCTACACATGCTTCTGCGCCTCCTGCTAGAGTGCTGGGAGCTCCACACAGAGGCAGCAGCCAGCCCAGACCTAGTTGAAAGTGTGTGCCAGTGGGCCGGGTCAGCTCCGTGCCCCATGTATAGCACCCAGGACTTAGGCAGAGCTGTGCACTGCTGGAGGACTCTGCGTGCAGCAGGTCATGAACGTCCCAAGGGCCCACTGCTGGCTGCTGCTGCTGGTGGCAGGGGCTGTGTGCCATGGGGGGGGAGCTACACGCCCACACTCCCCACACCCACCTACACACATGCCATTGGGCCAGATGGGCTCTGCGGCTGCCCCTGACTTACGTTTCCCACCTGTTTGCAAGTCGCTTTTGTAGACTGGAACTCTACCAGCCTGCAGAGAGCTATCCACAAATGGGGAAACCCATGGTTTCCCCTTTAAAAGGGAAAATCCACATTTTCCAACAGGAAACAGAAAACCCACATCCCTGCTTACCCGGATTGCCCATGGTCCCTGCTGCATCTTTCATGTCCTCCTGACTACTGCTGGCCTGGAGCTGAAACCTGGGTGCCTCAGCTTCTGGGACATGGGCACAGCTGGACACCATGCATGGCTGCAAGGCAGCCTGCCTGATCTTGCTGCTGTGCCTGGACCCAGGACAGACCCTGAGTGCCAGGCACGCTCTGGAGCAACCCAGGTCACAGCCTGGATCCCAGCCAGCTCCGGAGCCACTGCTGCCAGCCATGCCCTGCTTTTTTTTCCTAGCACACTAAAGCAGCATATTGGAGCAGCAGGGGCATGCAGCAGGCATAGAGACTCTCTGGCTGGGTGCTAAAGCATCTCCTTGGAAGACCCAGCTTCCAGTTGCTTCTGGGCATGCCCCAGAATGTACCCCGTGCTGCTTTTTTCTGGCATGTTTTGTTTTGATACTAGGATTCCTCGGTGTCAAACTTAAGAGTCCATGCGCCAAATATGCAGCACAGGGAATATTTTTTTAGTTCATGGGGTGCTTTCTGCAGTGTCTCAAACTGCTTTGAGACACCACAACAGACACGTGCAAGCTTGTGTAGATGCAGCCCTTGAGTCCACTTTGACATCAATTCATTTATAGTTACTCTTTGCTTGTAACCAGTCAACCAATTATGTATCCACCTAACAATCACTAATTAGCACACATTTTTCCAGATTACTTAAAAGAATGTCACGATTGTCCTAAGTTGCACTGAAGCCCAGGTAGGTTATGTCTACTGAATTCCTCTCATCCAGCACACAACAATTACACAGAAGAGGAACAAACTGGTTTGGTATGTGTTCTTTACAAATCCTTGTTGGCTGCTCAACAACCCTTCCTTGACCAGATCTTTATAAATTCATTCTTTTACATTTTGTTTTAGTTATTTCCAAAGTATTAAAGTCAGGCTGATTGATCTATAATTACTGAGATCCTTATTTTTTTCATTTTTTAAAAGGACTGACACTATGGGTGTCTATACATGTGCTCTGGGGTGGGGGGGTGCTTAGCGTGGCTCTGAGAGAAGATCTAATTAAAGCACCCACAGCATCACATGGATTCAGCGTCTTGCACTTCAAAATGGTGCTGGGGGCATTTTCACTAAAGCTTATTTGATGAGCTCCAAAGTGCCCCTGCCACCATTTTGAAATGTGGGGACACTGAATGCACATGATATGGAGGCTGCTAGAGTGTGCTAATTAGCACACTTCAGCAGACTCAGTTAACCGATTCTGCTCCAACACATGCTAATTAGCATGTCAGAGCAGAGGTCCGTCACATGTATAGGTGCCCTATATTATCCATTTTCCAGTCCTCTGGGAACTTGCCTGTCATCCATGATTTGCAACACTCATTGCCAGGGGCTTCAATGTTTTTTTTCAGTTAGTTCCTCCAACACCCTGAAGTGATTCAGTCAAGCCTACCAACTTAAATTAATTCAAATTTGTCAAAAATTCTCTGAAGTACTGTTTATCTATGATGATCTGCAGCCTTTCCCTTTCTTTATTTGTATGTGTTTTGTTAGTTGTATAACCCGGGCAGTCCTCCAAGAGGTACCCCCTCTCCAACTGAAGGGATCAAAGCAGGTGCACAAGCGCTGTGGGAGGTGTAGGGGCTCTCCTCCCCTATAGAGTAGAGTCAGACCACCAATGGGGACTAAATACCTTTTAATACTGGGAACATAACAGGCATAAATCAGAGGGTATAGTGGACACTACAATGCCCCAAGGGGGCAGGATTCAACAAAGGTTAGACACTTACAATCATTGACAAAAAACAGGGTTAACAAAATATAAAACACAAACAG
>NW_017729002.1:612671-619328 GCF_001723915.1 Gavialis gangeticus | reverse complement strand
TATCTCCCTCCAGGTGATCCAAGGGGCCAAACGGGACACGGGGGGGGGGGTGAGCCTCTGGGGCCTGATTGGTGCAGAAAGGGAATCCCAAGTCCTCCAATCATCTTTTGCCCTTTCAAAAGCCCTGGGCTAGGTCACTGCCAGCTAGCCTGTCATAGTTGTCTAATCACAGTCAAATAAATTATTTGTAAAAACTGATGCCAAGTACTCACTGAATAGCTCTGCATTTTTTGAGATTCTGTTAAAAACTGGCCCTTATTGTTGAGCAGTTTCCCTGCTCTTTCCTTCCTGTGTGACATGTTTATAGAACCCTTTCTTGTCATCTTTAACAATGCTTGCCAGTTGTATTGTATTTTTTATTTCTACTCTCCCAATTTTCTTCCTGCAAGTTCTTGCTATCCCTGGTATACTTTCTTATTGATTCACCCTTCTTTCCATTGCTTCTGTTTTTCTTTTCATTTTGAAGTAGCTAACTATCAACTTGCAGAGACACATCAGTCTCCTGTACAATCTTTCCAGTGTTGGAATACTGTGTCCTTTAGGAACTGCGAATCCTCCTGGATTCTAATGTCTTTGGTTTTGCTATTCCCATACCTTCCTTTTCTTAAAATCATGAGCTCTTATATCACAATCATTTCCTCCCATTCTTTTGAACCATATTAATATTCACACTAGTTCTTTCTTATTGTTCAGAAAAAGGTGTAAAATGGATGATCCCAGAGTATTACCCTCAACTTTCTAAAATAGAAAGTAATGCTCTACACACATTAAGAAATGGTTGCACAATTCATTTTGTTCTGCTTGTCTTCCAACAGATAACAGAGCAGTTAAAATCTCTCATTAGTACTAATCTCACAAGTTTTAGATATTTGGGGGTTGGGCTAGATGACCTCCTGAAGTCTCTGCCAAATTATAATTTTCTATGATTCTATGATTTGTGTTCCTGATTAAGCAGTCTTTAACAGACCCTTACCCTAGCATCTCTACTGTTTTAATCCAACAGACCTGCTGCTTTCCTCCTCTTGCACCATGAAATAAGCCTGTAAATTCTTCATATATAGTACAGAACCACCTTCTTTTTTCCAGTATGTTTCCTTCGGAATAACCTATACTCCTTAATGCTGATGTTCTAATGTGAGAAATTATCCCACCAAGTCTCTATAATGCCAATTAGGTGATAATTTTCTTTACATACAATGATTTCCAGTTCATCCTTAATGCTTCTCATATGCCTTTCAGAGAAAACAAACAATCAGGGGGATATCTTGAATCAAATTCAAGCCATCCAATGTGGACAAAAATCTTTTACCAATTAATCTTTGAATCCTACTGATGGCAAAAAGGGATTTCCCCTTGGTGTGATGCAATTAGGTCATGGAAATACGTACTGAGAAGTCAGAACTGTATCCCATGCCATCCACGTATTTATGGAACAGAAATGCATACAAGTTAAAACCTATGGTTTTCCTCCCTGCTCTGGCTACATCAAGGCATTTCTGTAGTCAGATTTTTTCTGTTCCCTTCTCTCTCAAAAGAAACTAAAAATAAGCCTTGTCATGTTGCCCAAGTACACTGAGAAGTCTGCTATAACATGACGTACCAGGGACAGAAATATTAAACTAATCAGGGTGTAGTGAAAAGAAGCTAGTAATAACTCTGCACAAAGGCCATTGCAGCTGGAAAACCACAGTTCTGGGAGATATATAAGGTCCCTCCTGCACTAACAATTTTATATGTTTAATTTCCAAGGGAGGTGGTGCTCGCCCCATCATTGGGCATCTTCAAGGGGAGACTGCACAGGCACCTGGCTGGGATCACATGACCCCAAGTTTTGTGACCCTTTTCTTGCCTCCCACAGATGGCCCGCTGAGGTCCCTTCTGACCCGAGAATCTATGTATTTCCTGAGCAATTACGATGATCCCTAAAGTTACAATATAACATGGAATTCCAGTTGCAATACTAGTTTTACCTAGACAGGAAATAAAATGTATGACTAATCAAAGTAGCAGCAACGTACTTTTAGCAGAGGAATACCACCGTAATCTCCCAAGTGTAAGGAGTTGCTGATTTGCCCCAGCTTTGCCAACAGTTCAGGGAGAGGTGATTAGAAATCCTTCCTGTGAATGGTTCTTTGTTCCTTCCTCAACTCATCCTAAATAGGTGAACGGAACAGTTCTTTCTCTGCCAGTAAAAGGACTCAGAGTCAGGAAAGTGACCTTTTGAACAACTCAACACAAAGCACGGCCAGTTTTGTTTAGGAGGGAGAAACTCTTGCTCTCCATTAAGGGAAACTCTTAATAAAGACAGTACAAATTGTCATTGTTTGAAAGGCACTGTGGAGAATGGAGAGCTAAAGGCACAATAACAGAACTGAATTCTCTTAGATGCAACTCTCTAGGAAAATTCATCAAAGCTAAGCTGGCCTTAATTAAACTGCAAAAGCTATTTTTATTCAAATTAAAGAATTACATTTTCAAACAACCAAATCAATGATATATTTATGCTGTGAAAATAATTACCACTTAAACTAAACAGAGACACAGGCATGAATTAACCAGGTCTGTTTACTACTCAACTCTTCTCTCTATGGCTCTTCTATGAAAAGCAGTTATTAGACAACTCACCTGCTCAACACTCATTTGGAAACACTCAGACTCAGAAACTGAACCATTAACTCCTTAATTTAGTCCTATCCAATTTCTAGAATGTTTACTGTGCCATTCAAACAGGTTTTAATAATACATCGTCAAATCCAATTTTCTGAAAAATATGTTTATCCTTGAGTATGTCATACCTTATGAACACAAAAAATACTGCTTGAGAGACATACCAATACTTTCCCCCTAATGTCTGCAGAATCTCGTTATGCACGTGTCTGGTATCTCATTTGTTACCTAAGTAAATTTCAGTCCTTCTGAAATAAGGTAACTGATAACTTTTGAGATGACCTCGAATTTACACAAATAAAATGTATCAAACAAAGTATATGTAAAGCATATGCATATTTTAACACAATACTCCAATCACTAGATAAGAGTCAATGCTAAAAAATCAAGTTAAAAATGGTGGTAATCATATTAAACCCACTTACAATTCCATAACAGCTGGATATTTCTATGAATAGTCACTAAACATTTAAATGTTGACATTTAAATTATATTTCAGAACTAGCATTTCACTTAATCCCTTCCACTCTGAGCTGTTTGGTTTTTTTCCTTCAGACTTAATAACCCATCTACATCAGTCAAGTTCATCTTTGCAGGTTTATCAATCATGAGAAGTACCAGGTCATAGCACAAACATTTGTTACAGTATTGTGCAGACACACTAAAATGCTAATATTGGAAAAACACTTTTGTACATCCACAAATAACACGCTGTATGTCCATGCTTGTGCTCTGCATTCTGGGGCTCTGAATGCAGGCTGGATACATGACTTAAGAAATGTAAAACAAAAATGGGATGTGCCAACCCAACCCTGTAAGGAAGACTTGGAGATCATATTATAATTTTTGTTTATCCCAGGAGTTACCTTATTTCCACCTCCATTTCTATCATTGACCCCAAGCCTGGACCCCATGCATGAGATCTTTACAAAGGAAGCCAACTTCAAAAATGCTGAATGGTATGGGAATCTTGTGGTCATTGAGGAAAACATAGGTTAAATTAACATGCAGCTTAAGGATTCTAGCCCTTTCTAGCTCTGGTCAGAAATGAGTAGGGGATGAGTGACTCTAGCTGGCATTAAAAAGGTATTGTCAGGTTACTGATCCCTGGTCACTACAACAGAAGGTAAATAAAAAACAAAGTGATATACAGATTAAAAATAAAAAAGTTTCATAACCAATCACCAAAGCCACATTTCTATTCGTGAATTCTCTCAATTAGATGAGCAGCAAGTCCCATCTGAATGTATCCTGTCATAGAAGAAAAGCTTGCAAGGTCGATGTTTTTACTGTGGCCCTGATTCAGAAAGGTAATTAATCATGTCAGTTCCTTTAAACATGTGAGTAGTCAGAACTATTTATATATTTTTTGTCGTGCGCATGCTTAAGCACCTTCCTGAATCAGGACCTGTATTACTACAAAGATTCTCACATAAATCATCAATGACAGCTCAGAAAAAATACTTCCCTTTGTAGTAGTATACATAGAGTCAAGAATGTATGGAAAATTATCATCACAAACAATACTTGTAGCTAGAATTTATTTTGAGCATTACTGATTAAAATTATGGAAAGCAACATAGATTGATGAAATACTTTTCAAATATACAGAACATTTTTTTAAAGAAATGTTGGTACTGCTCCACCCCCCTTTTTCTTCTATAAAATCTGACCAACCTACTTAGTTTCTATTCTTATCCCTCACTAATTTACATAATTTTAGCACTGCAGAATATAGCTAGCCCAAGATTTTTTTTTTATAATTACACTCATCATGGAAACTGTCAGTATCTAATGAAGGATAATTTCTGCTATTATAAGAAGCTTAAAAGATCGTTTTCATGAATAATTCTTAATATGAATCATTACATTCAAACAATGTCAGAAATAAAATGTGTGTACTTGAAAACAACATTCCTTTTTAAGGAAGAATGCAGTGTTTCAAATTCATAAAGCTTAGCCATTATACCTGTAAGAACATCAAATTACTGATGCAAAGAAAACAGAATATTTTGATTTTGCACAAAACCTATTAGGTTAAATATTTATCTTAGTAATAGTATTAGTAGCGCATGTACAACAGAAGATGAATTACTTTTTTCCTCAAAAATAAATCATGGTATGGTCCAACCTTACATTAATTAGCAGATTTTAGGAATGCAATTTTCATCTGCTAGCTTTTGTTCTTAAATAATTTTTTACTAAAGCAAAAATATTTATTAAAACCCTCTCTCAACCAAACGAAAAATAAAATAGTATTCATTGCAATGTCCACTTCCTATGTGCAAAATATATTAAATAGTGCATCCCTGTTGTCAAGCAACACAGAATTTGCACTGGTGAGAGAGTTTAAAAGAACAAACTACACAGCATCTTCTGCATTTCAAGTATTGTGTTTTCACTATATAACGTAGTTCTAATTGTTATTTTGTTGCCTATCTTAGAAAGTTTATCCATCCATTCTTCGCTCCAACAAAAGTCCAAATGTAGACACATTAATTCTGAGATTTCTCCCTTAAAAGTTACAGCTGTTTGTTGCTGCAAGTTTTCACTGAAGTCACCCTTCAGGAATCCTGAGGACCAGAATGTTTCATAGTTTCATAATTTCTAGGGTCAGAAGGGACCTGAACAGATCATCAAGTCCGACCCCCTGCCCTGGGCAGCAACAAGTGCTGCAACCATAATACTTGAGCCAGATAGCTATCCAACCTCCTCTTGAAGACCCCCAGGGTAGGGGAGAGCACCACCTCCCTTGGGAGCCCATTCCAGAGCCTGGCAGCCCTAACTGTAAAGTAATGCCTCCTGATATCAAGCCTGAACCTGTTCTCAATCAATTATTATTCCTTGTTATCCCAGGTGGTGCCCAGGGGAACAGAGCCTCACCTATTTTCTGCTGGTCGCCCCGGGTAAGTTTATAGATGGCCACCAGATCCCCTCTCAGACTTCTCTTGTGGAGGCTGAATAGATTCAGGCCCTTTAGCCTATCTTCAGAGGGCCTGGCCGGCTGACCCCAGACCATGAGAGTGGCCCGCCTCTGGACCCTCTCAAGGTTAGCTACATCCATCTTGAAGCATAGCACCCAGAACTGGACACATTTTAAGTTGGAGGAATCAAAATTAGGCTCCCAGAAGTCATTTTTTAATGTTCTGTAAGAAGGAAACCTGGTTAGCAGTCCTCCTGGACTACTGAACGGTAGGCTGGGAGCAGTGTGATGAGCTCTCTAGGACCTGGGCCCACTTGAGGGGTATGCCAGAGGAAATAGGGGAGCTTTGATGGAGCATGCATTCCAACTATGCTGCTATATTTATTCATGATCTTGAAGACTTCCTTCACTCCTCTCAGATTCCCAGTCTCTCAGAGCACTTACACAAGTTACATTTTTCACATGAATGGGCTTCTGAAAGCACTCTACAGCCATAGCATAACACATGCATGGCTGCAGAGCACTTTTTAAATGGCTGATCACGCAAAAAATTAACCCTCGTCAAATCAGGTATTAGCTGAAGTTGCTACAGAACAGAGCACTTTAAGGAATTTGTGTTCCATCAGGGGTTAATTTTTAGCCATGCCCCTGGGGCTGTCAGTGGCGGGGGGAGGGAAGAGGAGAGAGGGAGGGAGCAGCACACAGCTGCCAACTGGGTTTTGCCTAGCTGGATGTGGGGTGGGATAGAACGAAGCCCCCTCACCTCATGGGCACTCCCTAGCTACCCCAGCTGGGGTACTGGGGAGAACCGGGCTGAGCCTACAAGGTGAGGGGGCTCTGTTCCACCCTGCCCCCCACCCCCAGCCATGACAAAGCCAAACCACCAGCAGCTGCTATTGCCACTGTCAAGAAGCTTGGGTGGGCAGCGGAGGAAGGGAGCCCCCCCCTCACCTCACAGGCCTGGCCCAGTTCTCCCCAATACACCTGACCCAACAGTTAGAGCCTCCCGACCCAACAGACAGTCTAATCTGTTGGGTCGGGGGGGGGGGGGGGGGGCCCCTTTTCAG
>NW_017729002.1:601147-612546 GCF_001723915.1 Gavialis gangeticus | reverse complement strand
GTGGGGGGGGGGGGGGGGGGGGGGGGGACTATCATTCATGGTACTTTGTGTAAAGTGCCATGAGTTAGAGCACAGCCCCTAAATGTCTGTAGGCACCCTCAGTCTCCCAGTCATTGCAAGGTTCCCTCTAGTCACTGAGAAATCATTCTCATTCTCTGCCAGCTCCCAGATTGCATTTTTGTTCTCCTCCTCCTCTTTTCTTCCTGAGTCCTGAGAAATTCCCTCCACTCTTCAATACTCTGGCCTCACAGTTGGAAGGCTGCTAAGAACTTGCAAAATATTTTCTCTTCTCTTCATTTGTTTTTCCTTGTCAGATTTACCAGGAATTGGAAACTCGGTAAGTGTTTTGTTCCTAAGAATATGGTCTGCTCAGGTAAAAATCCTACGTATAATGAGAAAAATAGCTGTTACAGTTCTTTGTTTAGTTTCCATGCCATAAAACATTTTTCCTCCCTCAATTTCGGGATACCATCCTTATAGCCTCTTCCCATTACTTCCCATTTGGGTTGGAACATTGATGAAACAAGACCTGTTTGGACTTCTAAAAGGTTTGTACTGAGTGCTACCTATTGTGGATTATTGTTCTGGGGGTTTAGAGGTATGAATGGAGTTCCACTACATCATGTTAAAATGTACAGTCTCATGCTATCGGCTTATTTTATCACGGTATTAGTTCTTAGGAAAACCCCCTAAAGACTGTTTGATTGTCAGATATACCTCAGGAATGTAACACAAATGTAACAAGGGCATTTTCTGTAACACTTCTGAAAAGACATCTCAGCATCAAAATAAATAACCAATATAAAAATAAGCTGAAGTTTGGAATAATCTTAAGAGTGACATATTTTAAAATACAGACAACTTTGCATAGTGGTTTCATGATTCTGCAGTAATTTAAAAAACAAGCAACTAGATCAGGTTTTTAGGAAAAAAATAATTAGGAGTCTAAACAGGTGTGTTTTTGAGCTTTTTCATCAGTAATCTAGACAAGCACTTTAGTAAATACATTTCCTACACTGTTACCATACATGTAGAGGAGTCCTGCACAGGACTTCATTCCGGTGAGAACACAGCTGTTTTGGCAGTATTACAATTGCCTGGGCTTGTCTATATCCAGAAACCAAAGGACCTGAATTTGACTCTGATAAGTACATGATATTAAAAGAATGAGTTCCTTAAGAAACTGGAACTTTGTGCAACTACATATACTATATTATTTAGAGCTTCAAAGATTAAATGAATTATTAATGGGCTCCACACTGCAGTAAGTGATGTATAAACATTGCAGCAATAATTTCTAGATGACTATTCTGTACAAGTAATAATAAATTGACTGCAGCGAAACATATAAGTAATAATACTTGACAGGATTTAAGATTATGGTGCTTTATACACTCACTAAATTTTAGGAACCATGAGTTGGAAGGTCAAGTTCTTCCAACTGCCAGGGAATGTATAGCTGACAGTAAAATGCCACATCTGGGAGTGTCTATAACACTTTGACACTATACATTCTTCTGAAGTTTCATAAATGAAGTTTGACCCATGCAAGTGAAGTCTCAGATAAATATTTAGCCCTTTATTAAGGTATTTGTGCCATGCTCAGCACCAAAGTGAAGGATTATTAGGATGCCTACCACCCCACCATGCTTTTCCTAGGTTTCCGGTAAGAGGAAATAATTCAGCGTGAACAAAGCATTTTTCACCTCAAATTATAAATTACTGATGCAGCTGGTAATAATGCAGACATTTTATTATACCAAGAATTAATCTTCTAAATAGCCTGTTCACAACCTTCTAAACCAGGGGCAGGCAAATACAGCCCACAGTGTCTGGCCTGCGGCGAGTCCTTCAGTCCCACCTGGCCCAGGCGCCATCTGGGCATCCTGCTGCCTCCTGGGCACGCAGTGGGGCTGGAGCAGTTCTGCAGCTGGACTGCCTTTCTAAGCAGCTCAGGAGCTGTCACTGCCGCTGGCCCAAGTCCCATGGTACTGGCAGGGACCTATGCAAACAGCCCCAACCCCAGCCCGCCCCATGCCTGCTCCAGACTTGGTCCAGCAGAGCAGACCAGTCAGAACCCACATGCACAACCCTGACCCCAGCCTGCCCCACACCTGCCCCAGACTCACCCACCCACTGAGCAGTGGCAGCAACGGTGGCAGCCAAGCAGAAGTTGCTGTTCAGTGGAGGAGAAAAGCGGTCCCTCACCACTGCCAGGCCCTTCTTGCTGAAGCCACCCAGAGCCCATGCCCAGGCTGTCCTGCAGCTCCTCTGCACGGCTACTGATGCCCCACTGGGTGGCCCGGAGGCAGCAGTGACAGCAGCAGATTGAAGCCACAGGGCATGGGCTCCAATCAGCTGCAGCTAGAAGGGCCAGGCAGCAGTGGGGAGAGGAGCCACTTTTCCCTTGCACCGAGCAGCAGCTTATACCCAGATGCTGCCACTGCTCAGAAGGGGCTGGCCGTCTGGAGTAGGTGCAGGGTGGGCTGGGGTTGGGACTGTGCATGCAAGTTATAGCTAGCCACTCTGGCCGGAGCAAGTCTGAAGTGGGCGTGGGGTGGGCCGGGGTCAGGGCTGGGCTGTGAACTGTTGGTGATGGCAGAGAGGAGTCATAGTGTGTGCAGGCTCCAGGTTGTTGCAGGGGAGGGTAGTGCTGACCAGCCCGTGGCAACTCCCCAGAACTGCCTATGTGGCCAAGAGGCCCAAAGAATTGCCCACCCTTGCTCTAGGCTTTGGCAGAAGAGCAGGCAAAACAGTTCCAGCCTATCACCCCCAGAGATGTGCTGACAGGCGGGAACTCTTGTCTGTCTTGACCATTTTCAAGAGGCCTAGGCCAAGCTGCAGAAGCATGGCTAAATCAGAATGCCCCTATCATACAGTACTAGAGACGTCCACTGGTATCCATAACAGATTTTCACTCCAAAATCAAGTACATTCAAAGGCTACTTCAATCCCAAATAGAGAGCTGAATCAAAAGGAGAAGCTAGCTCAAAATTATTTCAGAACCATGAAGGTGGTTAAGAATTTCAAACCTCAGAAATCTTGTTTTTTAACAAAACATTCAGACCTAAACATGCACTGACTGAAACATTTCTGTCCTTCAAAGCTCCTTCCCCCACTCAAAAATTGACAGATTTTCTTTGAAATCAAGGGCTGCTGAAAGAAATTTTGATGAATAAAACTTCTATTATATATAAAATGCTTGTTTTACACCTTGTATCCCCTCCCAACAGACATAACTGAAGCCCCCCATCAATAAATCAGTCTGATTTGAGAGAACTGACTTTTCAAACTGCACTGGGGCCAGACTGCGTAGAAGAGCCTACTATACCTGCCACATTAAGAACACAAACATGTAAACTGTAAATAATATCACTCAATATTTATGCAGTCTTTTGCTAAGCACAAGGATAGATTCACAAACATGTACTAGATGCATTGCAAGGTGAATGACACCAGGGTGATGAGACAATCTGGCATTCACCAACTTGGACATATTCCTCCCATATTCAGTGGTTATCATCAGGGTGTCCCAATATTATTTTAAAGGATCTAGCTTAACATCAGCTGCTATAGGTTTATGAAACTGTACTTGACCTCAGCATATGAAAGAAGAACTTGTTAGTTAAAGGATGGCAGCAGTGTACATTTTACAGGCTAAAGATAAGGTGGCACAGCTTACGAAGTATTCTGATAGCAATGTGGATAATGCCTTCCATATTATTGTGACATACAGCACTCTACCCAACATATACCAGGATATAGATGAGAAATTTTGCTTGAAGTTAGCTCAAGACACTGCTAGTGTGTAGAGTCTGTATAAGCAACCAGAAAATCCACCTGTCACGTGAAGTGGGGCAGGGCATCAAAGGAAATAAGACGATAGTGTACCTACCTCCTTGCACTGGTAGAGGGTATATACGAGGAACTGTGATGCTGTGTACTCCTACAGTATACTTGTGACTGTATTTATGTGCCACGTCTCCAATAAATTTCAGTTAATACAGACAGTTGAATTTGTAACCCCCTACCACCTGGGACAGTGTTTTAAGGCTAAGATTGATATAACTTTCCATCAGTCTACCATGTAAGGGTGTTATAGAGAGTAACATTAACTGAAATCTGCCCTGAGGCAAACGTGCTTTTAATTTTCTTTAGTAATTATTTCAAACTCTGCAAGAAAGAATCTGTTTAAATTCCCCCCTTCCCCACTTGGAATCCATCTGGAACACGTATGGTGAGGAGGTGGAGGAGAAGGACAAGCAACATAGTGTGGATTCTACCCTCAACTAAAACTAAAGCAATTACAATTTTACTGGTCATAATCCAGAGCTGTCTCCCGGGTATGCTATAGTTTCCTCCATAACAACAACAAACACAATGGCTGTTATTTGTCCAGCTGTGGATCTAATTCATGCTCCAAAGCCTTTTCCCTCTCCACAATGCTTCTTGGGTCAATCCCCAAACAGATGCTTGGAATACAATCCCATGAGATCACCCCAACTATGTAGTCATGTGGCTTGCTCCAGCAAAGTGATTTATTCAAGCTTCATAATCTGTACTTTCACTTTCTCCCCTCTCCCACCGGGGTTTCCTCTGCTGCTAGTCCCATCTTCCCTGCCCAAATCTAAAAATTAAGCCATTCCTGATCAAAAATCATACAACTCTGTGGGCTCTGCACTAAGGGTGGATAAAAACTTCTTGTCAAAACTTCTCAAAGTAATAGCAGATACCGGTTAAACTACCCTTTGCCTTACAGTTGATACCCTCTACTTCTTAATTTGTTTTCTACACAAAGAGAGAACACTTGTAGACTGTAAAGCCCCCTAACTTGATCTCCACTTCCAGCAGCTTCTTTCTTTCAGGTATTTTCATATCAGCGCAGATTTCGAATGTTACTCCAAAAATCCCTCTCCTGGATGAACTCACACCAAAGACTAGGAAGAATTGCTGCAGCTAGCAGCAATCTGCGGATGGGGGTGGGAGGAGAGGTGGGGGACAGGGGGTAGACAGGCATCTTCTAAAGCTTTTTGGCTGACTTGAGCTGAGTATGGTAGAAAATGGAGCAGACTGCTTGAAATGAAGGTCTAAATTATATATAAATAAGCAAGCAACTTCTGTTGCATAGGAGGAAAATAAGAAGCAAGTAGACAGAAGGGCCAGACTGTACAGGGCTAGGGAACTGCAGATAGCTCTGGAGGATTATCAAAACTAGAGCTGCTACCATGTTTAGCTGCATCCACACTACAAAGTGGGTGGTCAGAATCTATCTTAAGGCAAAATGCAGTCTTTATTGTGTACCCCAATCCCTGCTATGCTAGCCCAGGTTCACCACACACATTAACCTGGGCATAAAAATGTTGTGAAAGGAGAATTAAGGGGAATCAGGCTGACATCTAAGTAAACCAGCAATGTAGGCATACCCCAAAGTAGAGTTTAAAGGGCAAAAGTGAAGGCACAGAGCGGTTTACAATCAGTTATGTTACCAAAATGGCCTTTATTGTTTGATATAGGCATACACTACTCTATCATCCAGTCAGGGACATGGACCAAGGTGGTCAAGGGCCCTAAGGTCCGCCGCACAGGAGCTTAGCAACAGGTACACACCTCTTGCTGCTCCGGCAGAGCCTGCTGAGTTGCCAGCTCCTGCAGGCAACACAGGCTCAACTGCAGCTACCGCCCCTGCTTTCCCCAAGACAAAACATAAGGTGTTTGTTGTGGGGGACTCCATCCTGAGGGGGACTGAGCGGGTAATCTGCTGCCCTGACCCCTTAGCCCAGGAAGTCTGCTGCTTCCCGGGGGCCCGCACCCGGGACATTGCAGAGAGGATCCCCAAGCTCCTCCAGCCCACAGACCACTATCTCATGCTCCTTATTCATGTGGGCACCAATGACATGGCTCGGAGTGCTCCCAGCCAGGTCATGAGGCGCTACAGGGATTTGGGAGCGGGGCTAAAGGGTCTGAGGGTGCAGGTGGCGTTCTCGTCGATCCTCCCAGTCTCCGGCTATGGACTGAGGAGGGAGAGGAGGATCCACATAGTCAACCAAAGACTGCGGTGCTGGTGTCATCGGAAAGGCTTTGGCTTCCATGACCACAGCCCGCTCTTTGGTGAGAGAGGCAGCGAGCTGCTGGGAAGGGATGGCCTCCACCTCTCTCCCCTGGAGAGGAGGCTCTTCTCAGCCAGACTGGCTGACCTGCTCCACCAGGCTTTAAACTAAGCCCGCTGGGGGACAGGGGGGACTACTGCCACTGCTGGCCCGCTGAGCTGAGCATATATATGGGTATATCTTATCCATCTTGTCCATCCTGAAAATACAAAAATGCTATTCAAATGTTAGTAGAGTTTTATTTTCATCTCTAAATAATATGCCAAATTCTCTGCTGGTATAATTGTCAGAATGAGAAAATTAAGGTTGAAAGGGACCTCAGGAGGTCAACTAGTGTAACCCCCTGCTCAAGCAGGATCATCCCCAACTAGATCAATCCCACCCAAGGCTTTGTCTACCCGGGTCTTAAAAACCTCCAAGGATGAGGACTCCACCATTTCTCTAGGTAACCTGTTCCAGTGTTTTACTACCCTCCTAATGAGTAAGTTCTTCCTAATATCTAGCCTAAACTTCCCTTGCTGCAGCTTGAGACCGCTGTTCCTTGTTCTGGCATGTGCCACCACTGAAAACGAGTCTAGCTCCAACCCCTTTGAACCACCCTTCCGGTGGTTGAAGGTTGCTATTAAACCCCACCCCCCTCAGTCTTCTCTTCTCCAGACTAAGTAAGCACAAACTAAATAAGTTAAATATGTTTCTCAGAAGTCACATGTCCCAGCCCCCTAACCATTACATTGCCCTCCACTGGACTCTCTCGAATTTGTCTACACATTAAATAACACTATTTGTCATAGTGTCAGTTAAACCCAATAAAAAAACATGACCCAATATGCTGAGTTTGGATCCAGTCTAGCCCCTAATTTGAAAAGGCCTTTGATCACGTCAGAGTTAAGAATAACAAAATATTTTTTATTCCGCTAAATTTTTTCCATGGCACGTTGATTCTGTTGAGTACTACTAAAAAGCCTACCAGATGTGGAATCAAAAGATATACCAGATAACTTAAAGCCAGAATACTGTGTAGCATTCAAGTTATGTCACAGCAAACAATGTTTCTGCCTGATGCACACTGCACAGCCCCAAAAGTTTAAATTACAGCAGTTATAATTCCTGCTCAATTCACCTGGGAAAGAGGGCATACTTTTGTCCCCATGATTTGCATTATGATCTTTTTTTTTCCCCCCTCATTTTTTGTCAGTTTTTTTACCTCTTTAAAAATTGAGCGATAGCTGTGAGTTGTTGCCCTAAAGCAACATTTTCCTTTAAAAGCATCTAACATAGCTCCTACCTGGTATCTTTGAGCTTTCAGCAACAAAACACTGCTCAATGAGGCTACAACAAGGAAGATATGCAGGGGGTGCTCTGAGTTAGCAGTAACAAAATACTTTTTGTTCTGTTACCACACACACACTCATTCCTAAACTCAAAATAAACTTAAGTGTATTAGCAACATTAATTAAGCTGACCTGCTATTTTTGTACCCAACTGATTTCAGCAATATTAGAAATGGGAAAATATTTCTGAGCCAGGGCTTCATATTACAAAGACAAAAGTTACTATTTTACAGAATAATCATAATGCTTACACAAGTTATTTACTAAATTAAGAAGGTTCTATTTATTTCCCCTCCTACCTTCAACTTCAGTTTGCCAGTAAAACAGTTTCAATCAAAAAAGCCAGACACTTTATCCAGCCTTGCACAACACAGCAAAGCAATACAAACTCAGTCCCCATAGGCGACTCTTAAACAAACAAAAAACCCAGAACATAACAAGCTTGTCAACTTGCCTGGATTTCCCCTCATAAAATAATAGGCTCTATACTTGACAAGTGTGACAAGCTTCACAGTTAAACCCTAGAGGTCAATGATGTAAACAGAGAATTTAAAAAAAAAGATGAAACCACTTTCCCCTTTGTCTCATTCCAATACATCTCTAGCACTCTAGAACCATATCTGTTCTTTTTACTTCCAAACCTTTCATCAAAGACACCAATACACACTTAAGCACACTTCCTTTTAGCTCAAGTTATTTCCTGTATGATTCTACGAGGAGGATCACAGTTCACCTAGGTGAAACCCTAAAAATACAAGCATTCACAGAGTTTCTCCTGGACCAAAAATGGCAGTTCCAGGAGAAAAATCAAACTGCGACCAGGCAGAAGCAACCCCTGGAAGAGTTTCTCCAAGGAAAATAAACGTGTGTGTATTTACACCTGTGACAGAAGCTACAGCACCAACCTCCAGTATCCCATCATTCATTGCTCTGCCTCCCACCCTCCTCTAGGGACGGTCTGTGAGTCAAGCTGATTTAGGAGCAAACCTCTCCTCCTGACTGCCTTAGGGCCAGAAAAGTTCAGTCCCTTTCACCAACCCTATGCTGTGCTCTAGCTCAGCTGTGTCCCCTGCATGTAACCCAAACCCCCATGTCCTGAGACCCAGGCCCCTCAAAATATTGGGGGGGGGGTGATATTCCATTCCATTCTATTGTATTCCATTACAGGCTGCTGGAATATAAATTGACATGCCTACAACTAAACAAGAGAGGAAACATGCTTTGGATCTGCTCTCTCAAAGCGTCGTGGCAGGGAGGGAAGGTGGGGAGCTTGTGAGCAGGACTTCCCTGAAGGGCCTGGTCCCCTGGAGCAGCCAGCTGAATCACCGCTGCCCTGTGCTTTCAGCAATTCTCAGCACTCTTCTGCAGCCAACAGAGCCTGTAGAGCACACTCAGATGTGTGAACAGAAGCGCCTGGGCTACAGGCCATTTACAGCACAGGCCAACTGCATGGCACCTGTCCAATCCCTCTATAATGTTTATGCAGTGCTCTGGCAGTAGGCTTTCCTACTATGGAACAAAACCACAAGAATTCTTGAATACCTGTATTTAACCTCTAACACACTTTGGAGAATACCATATTTTGTCTTATACGCAGAGGGGTGGAGCATGGGTCACAAGCTGGTGCCTGGGACCAAGGCTGGTGGGGGCCTGCACCCAGGGCAGGAGGCAGGAGCGTGGGGGCCTGTGCCAGTGTGTGGGGCCCATGCTGGGGCCCAGGGCCAGAACCAGCAGGAGCCCGCACCCAGAGCAGGGCAGCAAGAGCACCAGTGCCGGGCTGGCACATGGTGTCGGAGTGGGCGGGGGGCAGGGAGCAGTGGCGGTGACAGAAGTGAGGAGCGCGGGGCCTGTGCCGGTGCCTGGGGCCAGGGCTGGTGAGGGCCCATGCCCAGAGTAGGCCAGCAGAAGCGCAGGGCCCGCACCGGTGCCCAGGTCCAGGGCTGGCAGGGGCCGGTGCCCGGGCTGGTAAGCAGGGCCAGAGAGGTCAGCAAGCAGGCAAAGTGGGTGGGGAAAGGCAGTGGCAGTGAGAAGCAGAGAGTCGGAAGTGGGCATGAGCACAGGACCCATGCCAGTGCCCGGGGCTAGGACCACCGGGGGCCCAGAGCAAAGTGGCAGGAGCACAGGCCCAGGCTGGCACGTGGCACTAGAGCACCGGGAGGCAGGTGAGGCAGTGGGGAGAGGGGGGCAACACGCTGGGCAGTAACCAATTAATCTCTATTTACATTAATTTCTATGGGGAAATGGGTTTTGCTTAGCGTGGTTCCGCTTAACACTCAGTTTTTCTGGAACCAATTAAGAGCGCTAAGCGGGGGTTGCCTGTATGCACCTTGTTTTGGAAGAAGACTAAAGAAAAACAAAAAAGATTGTCCTTTCTGGTAACTGAGTAGCAGCAGCCAGGGAACTGAGCCTGTTCTCAAGCCTGCTGCCAGCCATGCATGCCAAATGGGACCTGTATACCAATTCAGCACACCAGGGGACAGGCTGTGTGCCAAGTCTAACACCAAACGGTGACTCTGGTGCACTGAGTCAAAGGATCCAAGGTCATATGTTGGCTAAAGGGCCATGGGCTGAGTCAAACCCAGCACACCAAGTCCAGAACCACACACCAGGTTCAGGGCCACGAACTAGCCACCTGTCGGTTTGGACCCAGTGTGCTCTCGTTCCCTCTTATTTAGCCTGCATGCTAGTTCTGGGGCTGACCACACAGTGACTCTGGAGCCACATGCTGGGGCTGACCCTGTGTCCTGTATCCAGAGCTATACAAGTCAGGTTGCAGACCAACCCTGTGTGACAATCTGATCCAGCCAGGGAACTCACTGGTGTGGAAATTTGGTATTGGGAGAGTGGTGGCAGCATTAATTGCCTCACAAAGCCGCACCAATTCACTGCCACCACTCTCCCAGTACCAAAATTTTGGACCCATGGGGATCCTTTTCCTCACATATAGTATACATCCCACTTTTCGTAAGATCAGATAGTTGGGGGGGGGGGAGATACAAGACATGCAAGAATATAAAGAATTATGAAGGCTCAAATGTTATTCTCAGTCTTCTCCATGTTAAACTCCAAAAAGCCAAACAAAATGAAGAATTTTGCATCTCAAGGGGCGATGACTGAAAACAAAAACACTACACATAATAGTAATAAAAAAGGCCTGCAAACTTACCCTTGGTTTCACATTCTTTTGTCTTGCAAAATATACATTACAGTTGCATCTGTCTAGGTACTTAAATAGTCTCTTCCAAAACAAGGAGACGATCCTCCAAGCCCAAAGGGAGGTAATCCCAACAAGGATCAAAGGGAGCAGGAGGCCACACAAGCCCCCATGGCTCACCAAAAGCACCTGGGAATGTCTCCTAGCTAAAAGGGGTACACCCAATGGAAAGGAGGAGCCATCACCAGGGATGAGGATACTGCAGTTGCTCTGGCATGTAGGGGGGCAGTCAGGAAGGCCAAGACAGAGATGGAACTGGGACTAGCTTCCCGGATTAAGGACAAGAAGTCCCTTTTTAAATACATAAAAGAAGGGGTAAAAAGAAGGTTCCGGGTAATGTGGGGCCCCTGCAGGACACGTTAGGAAATTTGGTCATCACACCAGACAACAAAGCCAACATATTTAATGATTTCTTTGCCTCCATTTTCCTAAGCAGGGACCAGAACAGTCACTCCCCCACTGGGCCCCCCTCAGGCCCCAGGGGAGACACACCTAGGCCAAGGGTTAGTGAGGAACTAGTTAGGAAACTTCTGGAGGGACTGGATGTATTCAAGTCAGCTAGTCCGGACAATCTCCACCCTAGAGTACTAAGGGAATTAGCTGAGGTCACTGCAGGGCCCCTGGCATGGCTTTACGAGCACTCATGGTGCTCTGGTGTGGTGCCAGAGGACTAGAAGAGGGCCAACATGGTTTCCATTTCAAAAAGGGGAAGGAGGACCCGGGAAACTATAGGCTAGTTAGTCTTAT
>NW_017729002.1:589691-596147 GCF_001723915.1 Gavialis gangeticus | reverse complement strand
ATGCAGTCAGGAAGGCCAACCGTACCTTGTCATGCATCCACAGATGCATCTCAAGCAGGTCCAAGGAGGTGATCCTCCCCCTCTATGCGGCACTGGTCAGGCCGCAGCTGGAGTACTGCGTCCAGTTCTGGGCGCTGCACTTCAAGAGGGATGTGGACAACATGGAGAGGGGTCCAGAGGAGGGCCACTCGCATGATCAGGGGGCAGCAGGGCAGGTCTTATGAGGAGAGGCTACGGGACCTGAACCTGTTCAGCCTCCACAAGAGAAGGCTGAGGGGGGATCTAGTGGCCTGCTACAAACTAGTCAGGGGGGACCAGCAGGCACTGGGGAAGTCCCTGTTCCCCTGAGCACTACCAGGAGTGACCAGGAATAACGGTCACAAGCTGGCAGAGGATAGATGTAGGCTAGGTATCAGAAGGCGCTACTTCACGGTCAGGGCGGCTAGGATCTGGAACCAACTTCCAAGAGAAGTGGTGCTGGCTCCTACCCTGGGGGTCTTTAAGAGGAGGCTAGATGTACATCTTGCTGGGGTCGTTTGACCCCAGTACTCTTTCCTGCCATGGCAGGGGGTCAGACTAGATGATCTACTCAGGTCCCTTCCAACCCTAGAAACTATGAAACTATGAATTGCTGATTATAATACACTTGTAAATTGATATTTTCAATTATGAGCCATGGGATTGTATACAGATGATAAAGAAGGCTTTTTCATGAAGAATAAATAAAATTTGTCGCAGAGTTTTTAGTTTCTTACCGCATAATTTAGGGTTGTAGGCTGTAGCCATATTGGTTTAAGAACACAGGCAGACAAAGTTTTTTGGGTAGATGTGTATAACAGGGGCTCAAGCAGAAGCCCTGTTACTGAGTAAAACCCAGGACGCCGGTAAATGGAAGAACCGAAACACAGCGGTGGGGGGTTAACACACCAGGGAAGGATAAGGTAATTGAGTCTACTGCCACACGTAAAAGGCAGAGCCAGAAATCCCACATTTGCCCATGGGGGATTGGAGAAGAAGCAGAGAGCAACACAGAGACAGCTGAGCAACAGGAGGCTCGGCGAGCAGAGACTTGGGAGACCGACATCGTAATGGTGAGGCTGGGGGTACTCCCACAGAGGGCGGGCAGCTGGCGAGACCCCCAAGAGGCTGGGTATGCTGCTCCGGAGAAAAGATCTGGAGACGACTGTACCCCCCCAATCTGGACGGCCGGAAGACTACCGCAATTGGGAGAAGAACAAAGCAAAGTGGCAATCAGATAAGCAACGGAAGAACCACTTCTGCGCTAATGAGGCAATTAGTGCAGTTATTCACATTGTATCAGTCCCAATAAAAGCCGACACTTGGTGAAGATAACACACCTAGGTAGTTTATTACTTATCACCCTCTCTTTCAGGAATTAACATCCTATTACTTTTCCATCTCCTTAGTCATGACAGGTGAGTCCTGAAGGGAAGAGGGGTGGGTAACCGACACCCACTCACAATGCGATATCTTTTATTAGTGTGTGTTCATTCTGGTACACGGTTGTTGTTTGGTTTCTCCTATATACTTGGAATTGTTTGAGAATTTTCTGTCTAGGTTCCAGAGAAGAATGGTATATCATAACCAATGGCATGCAATGAGTGGGGATTTTCGTTTTGTACTGCAGCAATTTTTTACACGGTGTCCATGTGGCTCTTTCAAAAGTATGATCTCTCTCTCTGGAGGAGTGTCCTTGTTGGGTGAAAGCCCTTTTGAGATTTGTGAGGTGACAAGAGTAAGATTACAACTCAGAATACAGACCTAACAATATCACTGAATGTATACACTTCATCCTCACACCCAACTTCAGTTTCAATAACCAACACTTCCTCCAGACCATGGACACAGCTATGGGCACCAAAATGGCCCCACAATATACCAATCTTTTTATGGTCCACCTAGGAGAATGCCTCAAGAACTGTACAATCAAACCCATGCTATACCTCAGATATATAGCTGACACCATCATTTGGACCAAAAACCTACAGTCTCTGATTGATTTCCATCACAAATTCAATAACTATCTCCCCTCCATCAGACTACCTCTTGAATGCTCCAGCACCAACATTTCCTTTTTAGACACTATGATCAATATCCAGAATGGTAAAATACAAACCACTGTATACAAGAAACCCACGGACCAACATACATATCTACACAGAACCAGCAATCACCCTAAACACACCAAGAAAGCTGTAATATACAGCCAAGCCCTTCAATACCACTGAATCTGCACTAAGGAGAATACCTCCGATTGTCACCTCACAAATCTCAAAAGGGCTTTTACCCAAGGACCCTCATCCAGAGAAGTAGATCGTGCTTTTGAAAGAGCCATCTGGATACCATGTGAAGAACTGCTGCAGTACAAAAAGAAAATTCGAACGAATCACACACCACTGGTTATAACATACTGCCATCCATCCCTGGAACCTATACCGAAAATCCTTAAAAACTTGCAACCCATACTAGAAGATGACCCAATTCTCAAAGAGATCTTTCCAGACCCACCCATCCTAGTCTTTAAACAAGCACCGAACCTCACCAACCTCATCACCAGAAGCAAACTTCTTATGGTCCAAAGCACACCAAATGAATTCAGACCATGCCAGGACAAAAAATGTAAAACCTTCCAACACATCTCCACCACTTCCACAATAACATCCCACAACAGAATCATCACCATTCCTGGATCTTACACCTGCACCTCCAGAAATATAATATACATCTCATCCAGTGCACCAAATGCCCTAATGGAAAATACATAGGAGAAACCAAACAACAACTGTGTATCAGAATGAACACACACTGAAAATCTATTAAAGACAAAAATATCCAAGTACCTGTCAGTGCGCACTTCTCACAAGATAACCACTCTCTCTCCAATATCTCAATTCTAATCCTCGAAAGAAATTTACAAAACACCTGTCATAAACAAGCTTACAAACTTCACTCCATAAATCTACTGGATACAAAAAAACATGGACTAAATATAGACATTGGATTTATGGTAGATCATAACTTGACTGCTACCCAATAACCCCAAGTAACCTGTCTGCATTTTACCAGCTACATTCTATCACCAGTTCTACATTCCTCTTTCCCACCACCCTTCCCATCTCTTATCTATTGCGCTCCATTCCCTCAGATGCTCACTGCCACACATTTGCATTTTCACAGACCTGCATTTTTCATATTGGCTTCTATTCTATCCAGGAGAGCACACAAACACCAAGGGACTCTCCCAATGCCTGAAGAAGGGTGTTTGTGCCTGAAAGTTTGCAAAGAACATTTTTTCCAATTATTTATCACATCTACCCAAAGAACCTTGTCTTACCACATAATTTAAACCTATAAGTTTATATAGGGGCTGAATAGAAACGTATCTCATTTCAAACACATCACTGAAAGGAAAAAGTATCTATTTAATAAAGAACATTCTAAACATTTAGTTTCTGTAATTATGGCCAATTTTAAGATTTCAGCAGTCCTAAAGGAGTTGACTGACATCATAGCACAACCAGTGGCAAGGATATTTGAGAAACCGTGGCAGTCAGGAGAGGTTCCAGAAAACTGGAAGAGGGCCAATGTGGTGCCTATCTTCAAGAAAGGAAGGAAGGAAGAAAGATCCAGTGAACTACAGGCCAATCAGTTTGACCTCAATTCCCAGAAAGATCAGGGAGGGGGGGGGAAATCAAAGAATCCATCAACAACAGCTAACAGAAGGCAACATTCGGAGAGATAGCCAACATGGCTTCATTGCAGGTAGCTCTTGCCTGACCAACCTCATTTCCTTCTATGACCAGGTGACGCATCACCTGGACAAGGGAAAAGAGGTTGATGTCATATACTTGTATTTTAAAAAAGCCTTTGACTTGGTCTGCCATGATGTCCTCACGGTAAAACCGAGGACCTGCGGCCTCGACAACATGACGGTCCAATGGCTGGAGAACTGACTCCATAGTCAGACCCAAAGAATGACAGTCAATGGAACTGAGTCAACATGGCACATGGTGACAAGCGGCATCCCACAGGGTTCAGAACTTGGACCAGTACTCTTTAATATATTCATAAATTATCTGGATTCAGGTGTCAGAGTAGGACTGGCTAAATTCACAGATGACACCAAATTAGGGGGAAGTACGGTCACACTAAAGGATAAGCTAGCAATTCAGGCCAACCTGGACAGGCTCACAAGGTGGGTGGATCAAAACCTGATGACATTCAACATAGAGAAATGCATGGTTCTGCACCAGAAGAAAGAACCCACATCACACTTACAGGCTTGGCAGGGCTACACTCACTAGCACCATGACTGAAAGAGACTTGGAGGTCATGACTGATCACAAGATGAACATGAGCCACCAATGGAATGCCGCAGCCAGCAAAGCAAATAAAAATCTGGCTTCCCTCTGCAGATACATCTCAAGCAAAACCCAAAAAGCCATCCTCCTGCTTTACTCTGCCTTAGGTGAGGCCACAGCTGGAGTACTGCATCCAATTCTGGGCTCCATACTTTACAATGGATGTAGAGAAGCTTGAGAGAGTCAAGAGGTCACATGTTAAGAGGTCAAGAGAACAGGCCTTATGAGGAGAAGCTAAGAGCCATGGGACCCTTCAGCCTGGAGAAGTGAAGGCTCAGGGAGGACTTGGTGGCAGCCTATAAGTATATAAGAGGTGTGCATCAGGACATGGGAGAACATCTGTTCACCAGGACACCCTGGTCACAAACTTTTGGAAGACTGTTTTAGATTGGAAATAAGGAAAAACTTCTTTACTGTCCAAGTCTCCGAAGTCTGAAATAGACTCCCCCCAGAAGTGGTGCAAGCACCTACTCTGGATATGTTGAAGAAATGCCTGGATGCTTACCTTGCTGGGGTTATCTGACTCCAGCTGACTTCCTGCCCTTTGGGCAGGGGACTGGACCTGATGAACTTGCAAGGTCCCTTCCAGCCCTAACATCTATGAAATCTATGATATCTATTTAAAACTGTTATGAAATTAAGTCTTTATCCCATTTCAAACCACTTTTACAAAGAGATATCTGTGTACCAATATCATTGTTAATAATAAAACATAATACATGAAAATGTAACGCTTCTACAACAAAAGTCATAAGAAGAACTCTATGCTGTACTAAATCAATAATTAAAAATGTAACTGCAAAACTGTAGGGTTTTAAAATTAGTTTAATTCTTGAAGATAAATAACATGCAAATATTGGGCAATCTGTGAATTCAGCCTATGAGACTAAGACTCAGCTAATGAAAGTTTTTGTCACTTTTGCATTAATAGTTATTTTACAAAGTATTTTATAACTCCCTCTTAAATGCAGTATGTAATTTAAAGCAAGCCCCAGCCTGGAGCCAGCCCAATGTCCCAAACCAGCCTCAGTGCTGTGCTAGGGCTGGGACCAAGACCAACAATCAGCTGATCAGCAATCCCAACCCTGTGACAGCCCAAGTTCTTGAACCAACCCTAGTGCTGTGTCACAGCCAGGCTGACAATGAGCTGAAAGCACCCAGCTTTTAACTTGCCATTGCAGGGGAGCCCAGTATCATGAACCCAGGATGTCCTTGCACTAGCAAAATAAAAGAGTGCAATTGGGATCTGATCCCATGACTACCACCTGCCAAGCACATGTGTCATATGGCAGGAGGGGTGATTGTTAAGATCAGGGATCAGAACTCCTGGCGATTTCAAATGAACATGTGCCAGTGCCCTAAGAGACAGTGGACAGAAGCAGGTGGAAGGGTCGATGACAGGCCTTTAACCCAGTGAGGCAACTAAGACAAAGGTTAGAAGTGAGTGCAAAATTAAAGATACCTATCAGTTTTTCTTCACTCCTTTGCAGACCCTATGCAAGAAAGGTTAGCAGATGTGGTTAGGAGCTAATGCATTTTAATGGAAAATGGGCATAGGAGAGCAATTAAAATTAATCTGGGTTCACATGAGAAATATGCTCTTTGTGAACAAAAATTTTTCCGTGCAAAAGTTATTCCAAATTCAGTGGCCTCGGGATTGCCTGACACCACAAAACCAACCCTTACATATTGGATTCTATGCTCACACTTCCTTCTCTCCAAAGCTGCAAGGAACCTTCATACATAAGACCCACTAATGACCGTCTGCTTTCTTTAACAAGTCTCCTGCAGATATGGAAACTTGTCAATAGAGCCTGAAGTTCCACTGGAGGGAAAACTTCTTGGGCCACCCTAGGAACGCACTGCTGCTTCTACAGCCCTAAAGCCTCTCTCCACAACTTCCAGCTTACCACAACTGCTCTTTTTTCTCTTCATTTTACCCTTACCTTCTACCATTTGACCTTCTCTTTTCAGCATCTGGACAGCTCCTACATACTTCTTCAGTTGTACTTTTAGCACCTCATTCTCTCTGTTGGCAGAATCACAGGAAGAAAATAATATTAATTCACTACAA
>NW_017729002.1:575772-584691 GCF_001723915.1 Gavialis gangeticus | reverse complement strand
TAAAAATTAGAATACAGATACATGACTTGTTCTGAATAAATAATAGATGAAATATTCTTTCTTCTTTTTGTATTCCTGTTACCTTCTACCATTTGACCTTCTCTTTTCAGCATCTGGACAGCTCCTACATACTTCTTCAGTTGTACTTTTAGCACCTCATTCTCTCTGTTGGCAGAATCACAGGAAGAAAATAATATTAATTCACTACAAAAACATATCAGAAGATAATCTTACAGCAAGTAAACAATATTTATGAAGGTTGACTTTACTTTGTCATAAAGAGGAAAAAACAGTCACTTGTACTAGAATTACTAGAGATATAAACTCTAAACTATATGTTAACAAGACTGTTATTAGAAAAATAGTTTTCCAGTTAAAAGAGAATGTGTGACCAATTAGCTGATAGGCATGCTATTACAATATAGCAGATAACTAACAGCATTTATATTACTTTTTCCAAATTGGATATTTCTAACTACATATCATATCTGTCATCATCACAGCATCTTAGCAACTACAGCTTAGATGCCAAAAATGTAGCTAATTAATGCATAAGGAGAGAGACTAAAGAAAAAATGCAATGGTTCAGATTTCATAAGAGTTACTTCACTCTATTTTTCCTACACTCCAGTATTTACTGCTGAGCAAATAAATAATTCAACATGAGAAACCAACTGTGCTATTCAAGGGGATTGACAGCCCTCCTTATAAAAAAATTCAAAATTCAGTTCTCAAAGTATAGTTGCTAAATGAGAAATAAATGCATAAAAGGGTAAATGGATCTTTCTGTCCTGCTATTTTTCAATATTTATCTTCTGTCTCATCATTTTGAAATTAAAAGAAGCAGGTATTCAGATTTGCCACTATTTTAGCTCCCCCTACTGATGTAAAAAACCTTAATTAATGTATGAAATAGAAAGGGTACTTTAAACAGCTTGTATTTCAGACAGAAATCTATAGGGTTAAAAATCAGCCACCTGCCTGAGCCATTCAATTCCAAAAATGCAACTGATGTTTTTATCAAGAAAAAACAGAATTAAATTCTGACAGAGGAGTGAATAGAGAAAAATCACTATTAATGATTGTAGATAATATTATTCAACATCGCATAAAAAACAAAAACAAAAAAACACTTCCCATTGTCTAGCTTTTGCTTCTTCCACAAAAACTGTTCTTGCCTCTAGCAAGAAGAGATTTGATGTCCTAATGAACTCTCAAAAAAATAGACTTTTTCAATATTATATAGACCCTTGTTGTTTCCCATACCATTGATTTGTAATATAAGCATTTGCAGCATATCTGAATAGAAAATCAGGAATCAGAACCATATTCTTTCTTGAAACAAAACTATCAGGTGAGAAAGGCTTAGAACCACATTTTTCCACAGAAGGACATTAAAAAAATGGTACATGATAGCCTGATTAGTTAGGGTGGAAAGAAAGCAATGCCAGAAAGTGAATAGTCTCCAGTAAAGCTAAAAGTACTATGCATTTATTTTAGATTATGAATTAAGAGTCAGTGTGCGACTGATGTACGTACAGCAAAACAGTGAAATCCACATGACACATATTCAATTGAAGACATGTCAAGAGGTACAAGGAGCTATGGAAGGTGGTCCTTTCAGGTCCCTATCAAAACCTTTTCAAGTGTGCATCACCTTTAGGATGGTGCCCCTCAAACCTCTTCACCCAACCTAAAACAGAATTAAGAATAGACCCCAAATTGCATTTGAGAAATATGCTATATACAGATAATTGGATAAACAATGTCATCCATTCATTTGGATATCAAATTCTTCTAATAATGTGCTACACACAATAAGGAAATGGAACATTAATGCAGAAATACAATAATGACTTAAACTTTTGCCTTTTCTTACGTATACTGACCACCTAAGGTTTTGAGGATTTGTACAGCCTAGTTTCAATCCATTTATGGACTACTGAAAATATTATGTGCCTGAAGCTTTAACACGCCTGGGTTCTTACATAGTTAGGAAATCCCACTGAGATTATTTTAAATTTTGTGGGTAGTATAAAATCAGTTGCATGCCAGCATTTGTACTCAATTTTGTTAGGCACAGCTAGTAAGTATACCAACAAAAAGAAACAGAAGACTCTTCCTTTCGGTGCATTACCATTGCTGTCAATGGTGCATTATCCTTACACAAGCCCAGAATCATACGTTAATATTCACATTTATATTAGGTACTTATAAGAAATTATATACAATTATAGGTGTAAAGGCCTTCCTTATTCTTGAGCTAAGTTTCTATCACAAAGCACTTAACTTGTGCGAGCTATTTTGAAATGCCAACACCTTTCAATGTTTAGTGTGTTTAATGAACATATTGAAAAGATAATTCAAATGATGATTGGAAAAATAATTTATACCAAGAGTAATAAACACAGTGAATTGTATGTTTTCCTAAATTTGGTAAAAACAAAAGAGGTTAGTAAAATACATTTTTGGCAAGGAATATTAAGTAAATTTGTAAGTTTGTAATGATATAGGAAATACCTTTGTTGTAACTAGGCAGAATATGAAGATGAACACTTCTGAGCATCTACATCCAGGAGAATCTGTGACATAACTGCTAAGACACAGTTCTCCATAGAGGTTTCCTTTCTTTATCTTTTTCTTTTATTAATAAACTACCATATTTACTTGAATATAAGATGACCCTGAATGTAAGATGGACCTTCCAATAATTAGGTTCTACATACAGAAAACCTATACATTTCTTATAGTTTTCCAGGTATAGAATCTAATTATTGAAGGTTTACCTACAATTTGTCCCCCTCCCCATGCTATGGCAGGAAAAATAAATCTGGAGGATCAGACAGCCCCCTTACCCTCTAGCCCCCGCCCCTTCTTCCTGCTGCAGCCCCTTCCTCCCCTCCTTACTGTCCGACCCTGCTCTTCATGAACACGTGGAAGCAAAGAGCAAATTTGAAATCAATGACCCTGAAATAAATATACCTGTAGCAAATTACATATAGTACCCATATGCGTAGTACATCCAGAATTGATGCATTTTACCTTTTTTGAAATTGTTGCATATTTTAGCACAGGTGCTCCATAAACACACTTTTAAGCAGCCCTTTTGTAACCTATATACAATAAAAACTATGCATGATATTACTCCAAAGCCAAAAGGCTCATGATTTACCAAACAATTCACTCAGCTGGGCCCAACCAGAGACAACGGCATTTCAAGCCATGGCGACTCCACAGCACAGCACTGTCCACATATCCCCCACAAAGGATCCATGTGTTGATTAGCCTCCACACTTGACTGAAACCTGGTATTCTTGTCACAAATCCTGGGATCCTCCAAAAATGTATATGCAGATGAAGTGCAAGCCAATTGGTCTGGCTCCACCTCATGAAGGGCAGGGCCACACTAATCATACATGCCAGGCTGAGAGGCCAACAAAGGGATTCTGAATGAAACATTTAGAACCCTGTTTGGTAAGGTTTGTCAGACATTTAAGGCTAGTGAGGAAACGAGAATTACTGGAAATGGGAACGAAAGGTGTGGGACTGAAGGGGAAGTTGAAATGTATACAGTGTGGTGGCTCACCCTGACTTGGGGGGAAAAAAAGTTGATGCTGAGGGGGACTGCAGTCAATGTGTGCTACAATATATCTTCTTCAGACAGGCTGAACTAACTTATCCTTATGATAGGTTCCCAACAGCATGTTTGCCCAAAATTTAGTTTTATATTTGGTGTCCTTTACTGAGCACATACTGCTTTAGGTAGCAGTTTAATAATAGACAATGTATTTAACATGGTTTTCTTGTATGCAAATGTAAGATGAGGGGATTTTTCTTCTACGCTGATTTAGGCGGGGGGAAAGGAACTCATGCTGTATTTTAGTAAATGCAGTAATTAAGGTTAGCTATCTGAAACCTCAAATATTTCCAATATTAAGAACTATTTATCATCAATATATGCATCTATAGGCAAAAATTTGCATCAGTACTGGTCAGTCTGGTTCATCTGTACTGAAAGAAAAAGAAAGTCAATATCCAAATCATTCTATAATCCAAAAATGTTGTAGCACTGTACTCAGGAATTTGAGTCTAAGTAAATGAACTATTTGTCTAGACTCCCCAGCAAGATTAGAGCAGAAAAGTAACATCAGAATTTTTAACTATCGTTTCATGTTATTGCAATGCAATCTATTAAGAATATTTTTGTTTAAAAAACCTTTTTTGTTGCAACTCTGGTTCTACCAAGCAATCCACCCATTTGCTGAAGTAATTTAAACAGACTCTTTTAAAATAAAGGCAGGGTTTTCCCTTGAGTCTATTTTAGGAAATGATTACTGTATTAAAAGGACAAAATAGAACATTAAAAAGATCAGAACTCCTAGGACTGCCTTGAAAATTAGGCTGTTGCTATATTCTCTATTTAATGGTTGTCAAGTCAAATTTCTGGTCAATGCAACCTCATTTAATTCAGTCCTTTAATAAGAATCTGCTAAATCCCATGGGAAAGAAACTATTACTCAATTAGTTATGAAATTTTAATGAAGTCCTTGAATGCGTTATGCATTTTAAGATTTTTTAATTTCTTAAGTATGTAGACTACAAAAACAAGTCAAGCAGGTCATACTACATCTAGGAAGAAAGAGTTGTCAGTAACAGTGACACTTTTCTTCATGCTTTTAAGCATATTCAATTGTGAAATACAGAATATTAAACATCAAAGGACTTGTATGAAATCAAAATATAGATTTTTAAAGGGACACATTTGCAAAAGACAGAGGGGCACGTCTTCATCACCATCCAAAATATGTTAAATTACTGTACCAAAGGATTGAGGGGGGAAAAGACAAGGTAAATGCACTTTTTAAAGTATCAAATAACTTAAGATTTTCAGTTTAATCTCAAAGTAGGCAACTGCAGTTCGGTCCACATATCTTCTAATATATTTCTTTATCATTCAATAGGCTTAATATTACTTATCACACTCTGACACTTATTTCCTAACACCCTGAAGATGGTCAGCATGGAGAGAGAGAGAGAGAGAGAGAGAAAAACAAAGATTTAAGTGAGGGGGGGTGGAGGGGAGGAGGCCAAAAGTCACGAATGAAACAAGAACAAACTGGGTACATGTCAGAAGAGGTCACAGTGGGATTAGGTACGGGGAGGGGGAGGGAAACAATAAAATTGTCTGTACATCATAAAAGCACACTCCAGATGGTACCCAGACTGCCAGGTCTGAGCATTGTGCTACTGTTCGTAAACAGCTGAGACACAATGACAAATAGGTGTCATACTCAGTTTAATGGCTGGCCTACAGCAGGTAACAACTTACTACTCTGCTCAAATGATAGAAGTCCAGTGACTGTTGGGTTAGAATCCAGCCACTGTACATCATGAATCCAAAATTCTCTTATAACTCCCCTGCCCAATTCTCTGATTAAAACCCCAAATTCTGCATTTTTCCGTGATTAAAATGAAGCACCACTTTATATACACACACAGACACACACACACATATATAAAGGTATCAGTTGAGCCTAATGTTTTATTAATATTTTTACAATTTTAAAGCAATTTGGAAGCCTATAAGTGCCTCAATCATTAAAATAAAATAAATTCTAAACAAATTTTGGCATTTGATTTTGGGATTTATTTTTTATCATGGATAATCAGAGCTCCCTCTGTCATTCACCAGAATGCGGGTCCAGCTGCAGCTGCCCTCTCCCCCTGCTTCTCACTGTTTTGTGGCATTTAGCAGCCCTGATACACTAGTGCCCTGCCCCTATCCATGTCATTGCCCTTCACTCCCAACCCACAGCCCCCGGGCCCCACTGGTGCCCTTCACTTCTGACCAGCAGCCCGCCTGTATCCACTGGTGCCCTTCACACCCACACCACAGCCCCCCACGCCTGCTGGTGCCCCTCACTCACAACCTGCAGATGCCCAGCCAGCAGCACCCAAGCCCAGGCATGCGAGACCTGGGACCTGCTGGGACCTGGTGTGGGAGTGCAGAACAGGGTGGGAAGACTCGGTGCTGCCACTGCCGCCAGGTGCCCTGAGCCAACTGCACCCTGTCAGGAGTGCAGTTTTAGATCCTGCCCAGGACCATGGAGCCTCTTATCCAACCCCTACAGCTCCTCCCTTACCTCCAGATGATATCAGCAGCCCTCCGGCCAGGTGATGTTGTTGCCTGGCCCCCAGCAGCAGAACTGCCATGTTTATATGGGCAGCCCCAGATCCAAAATGGCTGCCCTCATCAGTCACCTGGTGGCTGCCAACTCCAGGCCCTTGAAGTGGCAGGCACACACAGTGTCCTGCCACACACCTCCAACATATCGCCAATGGGCATGACTGAACGGTTCCCAAGCCCTGACCCTCCAACCTCCTTCCCTACCACCTTTTTCTAGCTGCTCGGGCTGCTCCCACCACCCTGCCTGGTTGCACTGCTGGCCATGTGTGCTTGGGTGCACACACGCATGTGGTGCCCCTGTATCCCACTGCCCTCCCTCACTCCCCTCCAGCCCCAAGCAGCCCCTTGCATGCTGGAACTCTGCCAGCCTGCAAGACAAAACCCACAGTTTCCCCACCTCAAAAGGGAAAGTCCACATTTTTCCACAGGAAACCGAAAACCCAAATGCCTGATCATGACACAGTCTTATTTAGGTAATCATGGCATAAAGAGATTAGCTAAATTACTTTGATGCTTTAAGTAATTTTTCCTTAAAATGTGTACAGCTTCCTATTTTTGTTTTTGATGGAATAGATTTATTTTCCTAATTCTCTCCTAAAGGGAGTGTAAACATGTATGGATATAAACAGCAATAGATTAGATACATCTAATGGCAGGGTGGATTTTTTTAGTCAAATACTCAGTTTGAAAATTATTCTAGTCATAATTTTGCAACTGTACTCCATAGGAAAAATATCCAAAGTTTTAACAAAACTGGAGACTTTATATTTAAACCAAGTCAATGTTTTATAACCTCTTATCAAAAGAAGCCCTTTTTAAAAAAACTAATTTCACTACCATAGAAAATATTGTATCCTGACAAAACTTTGTAATTAAGCTGTATAGTTAGCTTTTTCCTTTGTAACTTCTCCCGAAGGCAAATTAAAGTATTACAGAACTTAACGAGTAGAGAGTTTTAGCCATTGATAGCAGTATTTCTTTGAAAACAAAGGAAAAATACCATGCTAATGTTGGTTATGAAGCAGTACTGAACTGCAACACAGTACAGACTAAAAAAAGAATGTGCTGAAGAGTAAATATTAAAATGCAACCTTTTAGCCAATAATAATCTTTTATCAGTAGTCTAAAGATGAATAGATAACAATAGGAAATTGTTTAAGCTGTCTTCTAAAAACAGAAAAACAAAGTGGGTGCATGGAATAAGGTCACTGAGTCCACACACGGCAGATATTTGAAAATATATTATAAATCAGTGGGTACACAAATAACATAGTAAATCATTTATTACACTGCTTAATTCTTACAGTGAAAGCCAAAATGAATTGCATGGAAAATCCCTTGTTAAGAATGTGTGTGCACACACTACCCTGTGCAACAGTTCCTGGTCTCCATTACAGGGGCAAGAAATCCTAATTTACAAGACAATGGAATGGAACACAGCATTACGATTAATATTTATATGCAGCTTTAGCTTTCAGAAGTAGTGTCAAGACATGCTAGTATTGCAAATTTCTCAGTGTAATCAGTCCTTCACACACACTCACAGGTAAAATATAAGAATGCTGAAAACAAGAATTATATATTTTTAAATACCTATTCAGTGATGCACAGGCACAAAATGCATTAGCAATACTTAAAATGCCATCTTATATTGCCTTCTTTTATAACTACATGTAAAAAGAGGGAATCTTTAGGTACAGAGTAAATGCAAGTCTTCCAGCAGCTTCAAATCTCAGTTTTTGAAGTGGAAGACATTTCAATTTAATCTCAAAAGACTTAATACCCAAGGAAACACTGTGCAATCGAGTCAAAGCTACTGCACCTGTAAAAGTTTTTCAAAATATAAAAGTATGAACATTTTACATTGAATATACTTGCCTTTTTGTTCATTATATCCATCTTTTGATTTGCTATGGACATATAATATTGTCCACAAAATAGTGGACAAAAAGTACCAGTGGATAAAAAGTACCAGTGGCAAAACCTCCTGCAAGACCTATGAAAAGCATGGTGAGAGGTTCTCCTTATATTACACACTTTTCTTGAAGACGCCTTAAAACAAAAAGATCATGTCAACAGGTGATCAACTTTTAAGGAACCTATACTGATTCTCTGGATATAGTTCAGCACAAATTTACTATGACCGTGTGAATGCCTTGCCAACGCTTGGAAAAAGAGATTCCTATAATTATTGTAATCATTCTGACCAATGTTATGACGTTAGAATCTTTCATGTCTCCAGATATCCTCCAGCAGGTAACCAATCCACTATGCAGCTGAAAATAAACACTGTTCTCGAATTTTCAATACTTGAGCTGATATTCCATCCTTTCCTGGTGTTAGGGAAGCAATTCTCTTTTCAAAGTCATTTATAGAGGGTTCTATAATCAAACTTTGTCATGGTCTAGAGCAGGAGTGTCAAACATATGGCCTGCAGGCCAGCTGCTGTGCACAGCACCACCCTATCTGACCCACCAGGCTACCAATGGGTCACCAGAAGTTGTGGGGCATGGCCTGTCACTGAATTAAGGACACTTAGGCCCTGCCAGTGATGGCCATCAGGAGCAAGCATGGCTCACTGCTGATAACCCCAGGCCCACTGTTGTCAACAGACCTCTCCCATCACAAGCTGTCTCTGACACAATTTCCATTGTGAAAACTGCACATATGGAAAACACCCTGAAAACTACTGTTTTCTCACATACAGCACTTCCCCGCCACTGCCACCCCCC